>NC_045448.1:76381587-76641505 GCF_002776525.5 Piliocolobus tephrosceles | reverse complement strand
TTCCCTTTGAAAACTGGCACAAGACAGGGATGCCCTCTCTCACCACTCCTATTCAACATAGTGTTGGAAGTTCTGGCTAGGGCAATCAGGCAAGAGAAAGAAATCAAGGGTATTCAGTTAGGAAAAGAAGAAATCAAATTGACCCTGTTTGCAGATGACATGATTGTATATTTAGAAAACCCCATCATCTCAGCCCAAAATCTCCTTAAGCAATTTCAGCAAAGTCTCAGGATACAAAATTAATGTGCAAAAATCACAAGCATTCTTATACACCAGTAACAGACAAAGAGCCAAATCATGAATGAACTCCCATTCACAATAGCTTCAAAGAGAATAAAATACCTAGGAATCCAACTTACAAGAGATGTAAAGGACCTCTTCAAGGAGAACTACAAACCACTGCTCAGTAAAATAAAAGAAGATACAAACAAATGGAAGAACATACCATGCTCATGGATAGGAAAAATCTATATCATGAAATGGCCATACTGCCCAAGATAATTTATAGATTCAATGTCATCCCCATTAAGCTACCAATGACTTTCTTCACAGAATTGGAAAAAGAAAAAAACTGCTTTAAAGTTCATATGGAACCAAAAAGAGCCCGCATTGCCAAGACAATCCTAAGCCAAAAGAACAAAGCTGGAGGCATCACGCTACGCTACCTGACTTCGAACTATACAACAAGGCTACAGTAACCAAAACAGCATGGTACTGGTACCAAAACAGAGATGTAGACCAATGGAACAGAACAGAGCCCTCAGAAATAATATCACACATCTACAGCCATCTGATCTTTGACAAACCTGAGAAAAACAAGAAATGGGGAAAGGATTCCCTATTTAATTAATGGTGCTGGTTTTATTGGCTAGCCATAAGTAGAAAGCTGAAACTGGATCCTTTCCTTACACCTTATATGAAAATTAATTCAAGATGGATTAGAGACTTAAATGTTAGACCTAAAACCATAAAAACCCTAGAAGAAAACCTAGGTAATACCATTCAGGACATAGGCATGGGCAAGGACTTCATGTCTAAAACACCAAAAGCAACGGCAACAAAAGCCAAAATTGACAAATGGGATCTAATTAAACTAAAGAGCTTCTGCACAGCAAAAGAAACTACCATCAGAGTGAACAGGCTATCTACAGAATGGGAGAAAAGTTTTGCAATCTACTCATCTGATAAAGGGCTAACATCCAGAACCTACAAAGAAGTCAATCAAATTTACAAGAGAAAAACAAACAACCCCATCAAAAAGTGGGCAAAGGATATAAACAGACACTTCTCAAAAGAAGACATTCATACAGCCAACAGACACATGAAAAAATGCTCATCATCATTCACCATTAGAGAAATGCAAATCAAAACCACAATGAGAAACCATCTCACACCAGTTAGAATGGCAATTATTAAAAAATCAGGAAACAACAGGTAGGTGCTGGAGAGGATGTGGGGAAATAGGAACACTTTTACACTGTTGGTGGGACTGTTAACTAGTTCAACCATTGTGGAAAACAGTGTGGCAATTCCTCAAGGATCTAGAACTAGAAATATCATTTGACCCAGCCATCCCATTACTGGGGATATACCTAAAGGATTTTAAGTCATGCTGCTATAAAGACACATGCACACTTATGTTTATTGCAGCACTATTCGTAATAGCAAAGACTTGAAATCAACCCAAATGTTCATCAGTGACAGCCTGGATTAAGAAAATGTGGCACATATACACCATGGAATACTATGCAGCCATAAGAAAGGATGAGTTCATATCCTTTGTAGGGACATGGATGCAGCTGGAAACCATCACTCTCAGCAAACTATCACAAGAACAGAAAACCAAATACTGCATGTTCTCACTCATAGCTGGTAATTGAACAATGATATCACTTGGACACAGGAAGGGGAACATCACACACCGGGTCCTATTCTGGGGAGGGGGTAGGGAGGAGGGATAGCATTAGGAGATATATCTAATGTAAATGACAAGTTAATGGGTGCAGCACAACATGGCACATGTATACATATGTAAGAAACCTGCATGTTGTGCACATGTACCCTAGAACTTAAAGTATAATTTTAAAAATTTTAAAATAAATAAATTTAGACTTCTATAGATGGCTAACTAGGTGAAATATGTTTTCATGTGTGTACTTATTTGTTTGTATTTCCTTCATGTTAATTGTTTATACCATTGGAGTGATTTTTTTGCTGGGTAGATCATTACATTTTACACTTAAAAATATTGTGGGATAACTACAGAAAGGACATATAGGCCACTGAAATTTTCATTCCTCTTTTCATTAAATTACCCATATTTTACTAACAGAGAGACTCTACGTTTTATGAACAAATTTACTAAGTTTTAATTTATTTTTTCTACTTTCATACTTCTGTTCTGGGAATTCATGCAAGATACCTTTAAGTTACCCTATGCTTTTCTGGGAAGCCTGAGAACCTCTACATACAACAAACTCTCCCTGAAAGGATTCTTGGACACAATTCTGTTCACCAATCTCAGTAGGGCATGACTTTCTACATAATTTGTGGCACTCAATGCAAAATAAAAATTGAACAAAATTTCCTCATTCAATCATTATGAAAAAATTTCATACAGACAATTCAGAGCATTAACCCAAGTGTGAGACCCCCCCTAAGCACAGAGCCATGTGTGACCGCATAGGTCACACACCTGTGGATCCAACCCTCCCCAGCTACAGCTAACAGGTCAGAAATATTTGAACCAAATGCCATGGATCTAGGCTGATCAGTCCCTATGAAGTCTGGTTATAAAAGCTCTACTCAATAAAGTGCTCTGCACTAAGTAATAACTGGTGATATTATTCAGAGTCACAGCTTTGAAGAGTTTAAATTTCACAGAAAGAAGGAGAGAAAAGGCCAGGCGCGGTGGCTCAAGCCTGTAATCCCAGCACTTTGGGAGGCCGAGGCAGGTGGATCACGAGGTCAGGAGATCAAGACCATCCTGGCTAACATGGTGAAACCCCGTCTCTACTAAAAATACAAAAAACTAGCCAGGCATGGTGGCGGGCGCCTGTAGTCCCAGCTACTTGGAGGCTGAGGCGGGAGAATGGCGTGAACCCGGGAGGCGGAGCTTGCAGTGAGCCGAGATCGGGCCACTACACTCCAGCCTGGGTGACACAGCAAGACTCCGTCTCAAAAAAAAAAAAAAGAAGGAGAGAAAAAGATGAAAGAAATACAAAGAGAGGAGAGAAAGAAAATATAGAAAATAGAAAGATAGAAGGACAGAGAGCAAGAGGAGAAAGACAGTACACCTATACTTTTCTCCAAATATTTGACTACTTGATGTATCATCATCACCACAAATATATTCTTCCAGATACTGACTTCTTGCATATGTTTGTTTTTTCCTTAGATTTTAAGTTGTAATTAGCTTCATAAGAGTTCTTCACTGATTTGAATGATCTTTCATTGTGTTATACCCTCATTTTCCAAAGACAAATTCTAGACTCTTGGATTGAGTCAGTAAATATGTTGTGATATATTCACTGGAGAGTAGAGTATTTGCAAAGGAACAAAAATCAAAGGTTCTATTTTGGTGATGTTATGTTTGAGATATCCACTGGACATGCAAGTAGGAGATGTTAGGTTGTCTGGGAGTCAAGGGGAGGTAAGGAATAAGATCATAGATATGGGAATTGCATATGTATGATAAGTGTTTATAGCTGGGACTGGTTGAGCCCATCTAAAAAGATTGAGGAGAGATGCCACAGAAGGGACCAGCACTGGTGTCTGAACACTCAGGATTAAGACTGCTGGGTAGCAGAATCCTTCCCTACTTTGTTTTTCTTGTTTGGTTTCTCTGTATTCCACAGTATTTTAAAACTATAAACAGGTATTATGCTTAAAGCCATTAAAAAGTAATTAAAAATTGAGGGTTATTTACCTAGCTTTCAAGTACTTTAGTTTTCTTAGTCTGTTTTCTGTTGCTTATAACAAAATTCCTGAAACTGGTAACTTAAAAAGAAAAGAAATTTATTTCTTACAGTTGTGAAGGCCAGGAAGTCCAATGTTGAGGGATTGTATCTGTTGAGAACCTTCTTGCTAGTGGCGACTCCTTTCAGAGTCCTGAGGTGGTACAGGGTATCACAAGGTGGGGAGGCTGAGTATGCAAATATGCTAGTTTGGGTCTCTCTTCCTTGTCTTACAAAGTTACCAGTTCTCTTCCCATGATAACCCACTAATCTATTAACCCTTCAATCCATTAATCCATGGATTAAATCATTTATGGATTAATCCATTCATGAGGGCAGAGCTTTCATGATCTAATCACATCTTAAAGATTCAACACCTCAATATTGCCACATTGAAGATTAAGTTTTAACATGAGTTATGGAGGGGAAAAATATTTAAACCATAGTAGAATATTGAACACTAAATACTAATATATTATATTGCATATAAAATATATTTCAATAAAAATGCAAATGTAAAACACATAATTTGTAAGGATTGTTCTTGTACAGATATCATGGTTTCCATTGCTTTGAGAACAGGACAGGTGCATTAAATGTAAAGGTACTTTATAACTAACATATATCAATAGGGCTTTAATTTTTCCCGCCTTACCAAAAGAAAAATACCTAAACACAGGTTCTACTTCCCTTCAGCCTATTCTAAAAGAAAGCACATGGGAGAACACAAGTTTAAAACAAAAAGTTACTTCAAATGTGTCATTGTAATAAATGTAACTTGCTTAAGGAAACCAAGCTGTGCTCTTTTGTGGCAAATATAAAAATGCATCCCCACATTACTAATTTATGTTTTCAACAATAATAAATAAAGTGGCATGTTCTTTGACCTCTTTGAGTTTAAAGTCTTGTTGGAAAGGCAGGTGTTAAACTGGGAAGTAACTGAGATAAAAATGAAAAGAGAGTTTGATGAAAGAGACAACCTGAGGGAGCACACGTAGATTGCAGGGCCAAGCTGTTTTTCTCTGAAGGAGAAACACCAAAACGAAGACCTGGAGGAAGAGCAGTACAGTAAGCTGAATAATGACCCCCAAATGTAACCATGTTCTAATTCTGAACCTGGAAAATGTTACCTTATATGGCATAACAGACTTTTCAGATGTAATTAAGTTTAAAATGAAGATGGGAAGTTCATTCTGGATTATCCAGGTATGCCCTATGTGTAATTACCAGGCTTCTCATAAGAGGGACAGAGGAGGAATCAGGAGAGGACATCATGTGATGATGGAAGCAGAGATTAGAGTGATGTACATTGAAAACAGAAGAAGGATTCCCAAGCCAAAGAATACAGGTGGTCTGTAAAAGCTAAAATAGTCAAGGAAACAGATCTTTCTCTCAGAACCTCCATAAAGAACCAATCCCGCCAACCCTGACTTTAGTCTAGTGAAGTTGATTTTGGAGTTCTTGTCTTCAGAACCATAAGTGCTTTGGTTTGAATATTTAGACTTCCCTACAACTTATGTCAAGATTTCACTGGTAGGTCATGAGGGTTCTTCCCTCAGGAATGGATTAATGCTTTTATTTGGAAGTGGTTTAGTTATCATGAGACTGGGATTGTTATAAAAACAGGTTCAGCTGCCATTTCTGTCTCATATTTTCTCTCCACGTGATGCTTCTGCCATGCCCTCAGTAGATGCCAGCACTGTACTCTTGGACTTCCCAGCCTCCAGAATTGTGAGCCAAATAAACTTGTTTTCTTTGTTGCAAAAGAAAATTAACTAAGACGGAAAATTGGTAGGGAAAAGTCACACTATTGCTATAACAAATACCTGAAAATGTGGGAGTGGCTTTGAAACTGGGTAATGGGGAGAGGCTATAATAATTTGAAGGAGAAGGTTAGTAAAAGTCAGCATTGTTGTAAATGAGAAATTAGGGTAATTCTCATGAGGGTTCAGTAAACGACAAAAGCCATAGGGAAAGTCTTTTTTCTTAGAGATTACTAAAGTGGTTTTGACCAGAATGTTTGGTAGGAATATAAAAAGCAAAGACCATTCTGATGAGATCTCAAACAGATCAAGAACACAGTTTTGGACACTGGAGTAAAAGCCATCCTTGCTATAAAGTACAAAGACCTCAGCTGAATACTTGAGAGTAATGAACTTAAGAGTAATGAACTGAAATGTCTATTGGAAGAAATATCTAAGCAGCAAAGCATTCAGACTGCTAGGTGATTACTTTTAACCACATACAGTGAGATGCAAGAGCAAAGAAATGACTTAAATATGGAATTGATAATTTTTTAAGAAGTAGAAAAGTAGAAAGAAAACTTTGGAAAATTCACAGCCTGACCATGGAAAGAGTGAAAAAGCAAGTTCAGGAGAAAACATTAAGAGTTTAGCCAAGCGACCACTTGTTAAAGAGCTTAATATATATAGAAGAAAGCCAGGTTCTATTCATCAAAACAACAGGAGAAAGACCCCAAAGGTATTTCAGAGATCTTTGAGACTGCCCCTCTCATCACACGCCCAGAACTATAGGTAGTCAGAATGGTTTTGGGGACAAGACCAGGACACCTTCCATGGGCTTGGTACCCAGAGTCTCTACTCCACACATTCCAGTGAAGTACCCCAGCCATGGCTCAAGGAGTCTTAGGTACAGCTTAAGAAGGCCCAGGTATAGTTTTATTTCCTACTCTGGAAGGCAGAAGCCGTAAACCCTGCTGGTATCAATTGGTGCTGATTCTGCTCGTGCACAGAATAGCAGAGCTGTGTAGGCATGGCTTCCTCCTGCTAGATTTTAAAGGATACTGCAGACAGGAAGCCCAGTCAGAAACCTGCTGAATGGATTAATGCCTTTATAATGGGAATCTCTTTGTTACCTTCAGACTGGGTTTGTCATAAAAGCAAGTTTGGCTATAATTTTCTATCTCACACGCTCTCACCATCTGATGCCTTCTGCCATGCTGTTGAACTTCCCAGTTTCTAGAGCCATCAGCTAAATGAACTTATTTTATTTATGAATTAGTTTGTGGTATTTTGTTATACCAACAAAAAAAGAGTAACCATAAGAGAATAAATTTTGGTTGTTTTAAGGCACCAAGGTTGTGGTAATTTGTTACAGTGGCCTTAGGAAACTAATTCAAGGAAGGATTATCCAGAAGAGATGGTGAGATACCTTCTAGGGAACCGTACATGCCTAGCTCTTCAGGGGAAAATGAATTAAGCTGTAACTACTTTATAACATGTTCTATCATCTGTCAGCTGCAAGGTACTCTGACAAGTTACCACCTCAGAGTTTTGCTCCTTAACAGATTTCATTGGCATGGCTCTAGAGTGGGCATCCAGTTTTTAGAAAATGTGCTCAGCCAAGAAAGTCCAAGTTCATGCAGGCGTGGCAAAGGTATAGTCTTGCAATTTCATGATACTTTATTGTTACTGTGCAATTAGTGTCACTTAATATATGTTACCAAAAATAAGTATATCTATCCAAATCAGATATAGTATTCAGGGTATAATTGGATTTCCCAATACTGATATTTGTCATACCTCTGGAAACATTCAATGTTTGGGGGAAATAATAAATATGGGGGGAAATCACGAGGTGAAACTGGGAGGAAAAGACAGCCCTAGATCATGACAGGCCTTGAGGGTCATATAATAATTTTTTGCCATAAAGGTAATAGAAGAAAAAGAATTTTAAAAGGTGAATACTTTTTTGAAGGTTATTCTGGTTCTTGCATGTAAACTAGTTTGTAATGGGGGCAGAGGGAAGATCAGTTTGAGGCCACTGGAGAAGAGGGACTGTCAGTTAGAAACAGATTTAGAGGAAGGCTAAATAAAGTGGTAAGGACTGCACTGCTTGGGAGTGGTACATAAGGACAGTGCTAATGCCAACCATCCATGAGATATATACTGAGGGGCTTTATTTGAGTAATGACAAGAGTCTATAATTATTTTGTCTCATTTATCTTACTGTTCCTTTTTTAATAGATACCCCTGTAGTTTAGGATGGTTTTCTGTGACTTGGATGCAGAAATGGAGAGAAATAACTTGGTTTACTTTAGATCAAACTGACCACCTTTTATGAGGGGTCAGCAATCTATGCATGGCACTTAAATTCATCCACTGCCTCTTTTTTATTTTTAGAGATTTCTTCTAATATATGCATTCAATGCTTTTGCAACATCTCACAAATTTTGAAAAATTATATTCATTTTCATTTAGTTCAAAATATTTTTAAATGGCCCTTGAGACCTCTTCCTTGAACCATGTGTTATTTAGAAGTGTGTTGTTAAATGTTCATTTTAGCATTTTTCAGCTGTTTTGATTTCTAGTTTAATTTCATTGTGTTCTGAGTGTACTTTGTAGGATTTCTATTCTTGTAAACGTGTTGTGTTTTATGGCCCAGAATGTGGTTTATCTTGTTAAATGTTCCGTGTGAACTTGAGAAAAATGTGAATTCTGCCGTAAAACAATCTGGATAAAATAATCTATAAATGTCAATTAGATCAAGTTGATTGATGATACTGACCAGTTCAAATATGTCCTTACTGATTTTTCTGCCTGCTGAATCCATTAATTACTGATAGAAGGGCAATAGAAGTCTCCAACAAAATAGTGGATTTGTCTATTTCTCCTTGTAGTTCTGTAAGCATTGCCTCACATATTTTGATGTTCTGTTGTTTGGCACATAAGCATTAAGGATGGTTATGTATCCTTACAGAATTGATCTCTTTTTAATTATGTAATGACTTTCTTTATGCCTGATAATTTTCTTTGTTCTGAAGTCTGTTTTGCCTAGAATTAATAGGCTACTCTCACTTCCTTTCGATTAGTGTTAGCATGGTATTTAACTAACCCTTTCATTTGTAATTTATGTGTGCATTATTTAAATTAATTTTTGCACAGACAACATATAGATGGGTTCTGATCATCTATTTTAATTGATGTATTTCACTGCATGTTTTTGAAAACAAACTCTTCTTGGAATTGAAAACAAACTCTTCTTGGAATACAACTATATATTAGGCTGTTTTTTGCATTGCTATCAAGAACCACCCAAGACTGGTTAATTTATAATGAAAAGAGATTCCCTTAATTGGCCCACAGTTCTTCAGGCTATACAGGAAGCATAGCGCCAACATCATTCAACTTCTGGGGAGGGCTCAGGGAGCTTTTACTCACAGGGAAAGTGAAACAGGAGCTTTCACATCACAAAGCAAATGCAGAGTGTGTGAAAGGGGTGGGGGGTGCCACACACTTCTAAATGACCAGACTCAGGAGAACTCATTATCATGAATAATATTTGCCCTTGTGGCAAAAATATTTACTATCTGGCCACGTATGAAAGAAAGTTTGCCAACCCACATAAAATCAAGACCTGGTTTTTATATTTTAAATGATTTCTGACAGTTTGGGTTTTGTTGTTTCTTGTTCCCAAATTAGAACCATTTACAAATCAGCTGATAAATATTGGAGATAATAGGAACAATTTACTTGGTATGTTAAAAAATAGTATCAACACAACACATGGCCTCTATCTAGCCATCTCTAAGGGATGATGTATAATTACTCTGGATGGTATTAATAAAATTCATTAGATAAATATATTTAAGGAGTCTCATAGTATATGAAAGAGTTTCTATCTAAATGCAGTATTTTAATTAAAAACTACTGAGTTCTGTATCACGTTTTCTTCCCACTTACTAGATATAAGCCTGCATGAGTCTGCATGTAGGCTTGAACCAACTGACAAATTCTAGTGTTGCATTAATTATATGCTGGCAATGTAAATGTATGGACCTTTAAAAGAAATTCATGTTACTTTAGCAAGACAAATGATGAATATAATTCTGTGAATATAACGCTGACATCAGCTTTCATGAAAGAGATTATGCAGGCATCCATGTTCCTCCTAACCACAGCTGTGACTTAACAGAGACCTAACATTGCTACCCATTAATATATTATTGACCCATGAATATTGATGGTGACAGGACCAGCTATTATGCCACAATTAAAATCTTCTTTCAAATGAGAAAAGAACAATCACACAAAATATAAATTTTAAAATGCAGCATTAAATATTTATGAGAAATGCCCCCAAGATGCTGAGATTAGCGGTTGCATAATGAAAATGCCACATATTTTAGAGAAGGATTATTCCCCACTGTTGCACAATCAAGGAATTTTTAAGTGACCTATGACTAAAAGAAATTGGAGGGGGTAAAGGTGATTACAGATTAATAAAGCATGTAGTACCATTTGATTACCAGCTACTGCAGTGTGAAATGAGTTGGTTTAGTCCAGCTGTGCTTACTGATAGTGATCATCAACTTCCCTCTATGCGGACCTGATGAGTTGGCCCCAACAGGAGTGGTCTGTGAAAGAGGTGGAGGAGAAGATGAGGATAAAGCGGGTCAGAGCTCTGTGTGGGAGCAGATAGCAGTTTCCATGGTCAGCCTGCTTTGTGGCCCTGAAAGAGAGAGTCACTACAGAGACTAGCTATCAAATTAGAAAAACTTTCTGAGAACAAAGTGTACTTTAAAAAAATAAAACTCATTTTCTAGAATCAAATGAAATGGAGTTGCAAGTGGCCTTAGAAATCATCTAATGGAGTGAGTCTCTGTGCTGACTGGTCATTAAGATGGTTAAGCACCTACATATTTCTGAACTCAGTCACAGGCCTGCTGAATCAGAACCTTTCACAATGGGGCCCAGGAGTGTAATTAAAAAAAAAATTCCAAGTTTCATAGGTTAAGTGACCCTCTATCTGCTTTCTTGCCATGACTTCACTGCGCCATCCTTTGACTGAGATAGTCCACGTGACTTGCTTTGGACCAGGACATGTGGGAAAAAGTAACATTGTCATTTTGCCGATTTCAAACTTGGGCCTTTAAGAAGTTACCTGTAATTTTTTTTTTCCTCACACTCTTGTGCATCTACCATTAACCTGGAAAGAGCTTCTATAACAGTTTCAGAGTATCCATAAAATGAATACCTGTGGAAGAGAGCCATCCCAGGAGTCACAACTGATTCACACATATACAGCAGGAGGCAGAGCTTCCCCAATCCCTGTGACGCAGACCAGCAACCCCAGCTGACCTGAAGACCCATAAGCCAGCCCAACTGAGAGCAACAGGACCACATGAGTGGAATCACAGGCACTTGATAAACGCTTAGTGCTGTATGCAACTGAGATTTTCGTTTGTGACTGCAGTCAATAGACTGTGATGCCAGGAAATATATATTGATACACCCAAGAATTTCAACAATCACTAAACTTTGGAAACTATCTAGTACACAGATTAGTATACTACAGACCCGTGGGCCAAATGTGGCCAGCTGTGGGATTTTGGTAAATAAAATTTTATTGGAACACAGCCACACTCATTCATTACATATTATCTACAGCTGCTTTCTTGGTACAATGGCAGTACTTGCTGAGTCCTCATCTACTCTAAAGTCTTCAATTTCACAAGAAAAAGTAGACTTAGAAAGAATGGGTACATTTTCCAAAATTACAGAGTAGAGATTCTATTAGTACTCAGGCCCTTATATTCTTAATGCAATATTCTTTTCACAGTGACACAAAATTTTTAACAAGATTTGAAAATTACTATTTAAAAAAAAGAAGACTCAGGAAATATTTTCATTTTGTTCTTTCCTCATTTTCCAAACTGCTCTAGTTTTCTGGTTGAGAAAAAATGAACATATTTATGTCAAGGTTATTAATGAAAAAACAATTTTTTTTTTTGCTCTTTCTATAAGCTATTCACATCATGATGCAGGACTTTATTTAGCCCCCTCCTTCCCTAAAATAGAAAACCTTGGTGTTTTACATGCCAATAGCTGGCCAGTGTTGAAAGAATGTGGTCATCTGTTGCATGCAGGCAGGTATATGGCTGACTTTGGCCTCTGTGCCTCAAAGAGGAAGAGCCGCAGCCAATAATTGTATTTTAATGGAGTTAGAAGGTCCTCCAGCCCAGTTAAGTGAACTCCTCAATGGATAATCTTTCCATTCAAACACATTTCTTCTAGAGGAATATTTAATTCAACACAAGGCAGCTGCCTTTGTGTTCAAAGCTGCATGCTTGTTAATTATAGGGCATCAGCACATACGCATGAGGTTATAACTAAGGTCAATAGATCAATACGTATATTTTATAGTAGTTGATTATAAAATCAACTATTCAAAATTGCCTTAATGACTCCCAGTTGAAAGAAAATGACTACAAGATCAAAAGAAAATCAAAATTTGAGCAGGGAATTTAGAGGACAACATAGGTCAATCCAAGCAGCATGTATAGAGTTGGAGGCTATTTCATACTTTGTATTCTTAGGAGGAGGTCCTCATTCAAGTATTAATCTGTAATATCCACTAATCTCCCTTTAAAAACTTCAGGGGGCTAAGTTATATCACAGACTGAGGGGGGTAAATACAAATAAAGCTTACATTGCCTCCTAACTTTCTGGGACTCCCTCCACATTTCTTTGAGCTGCTGAATAAAAATATCAGTTAAACCAGTGATGAGTTGACAAGCTGTTTTTTTTAATTTGTTTTCATCCATTTGTGCTGCTGTAACAGGATACCACAAACTGGGCAATTTATAAAAAACAGATACTCACTTTTCACAGTTTTTGAGGCTGGGAAGTTGGAGATCAAGGGACCTGTAGGTTTGATGTGTGGTAAGTGCTGCTCTCTGCTTCCAGTATGGTACCTTACTGCTTTATCCTTTGGAGGAGAAGAACATCGTGCCCCCACAAAGCAGAAGGTGAAAGGGTAAGACAGCTGAATGCTGCCTGAGGCCTCTTTTATGAGGTTCTTAATCACATTGACGAGAGGAGCCCTCGTGGCCTAATCACTTTGTAAAGGCCCTACCTCTTAATACTATCTCATTGGCAACACTTGAATTTTGGAGAAGACACATTCAAACCATAGCAAAACTCAAATTCTAAATCCAGTCTAATTCCTAAAATGTGTCTTCTGGCAGCTGGGTATTCTTTTGTAATTATTCAAACCAAGCAAAGAGGAGCCGTTTCTACTATTCTGACCCAGCAATCAGATCCTAATGTGTCTAATGTCCTACAGCCAAAGTCATGACTCAAGACTTTTATTCCTTTAAGAGATGACCTCTTGCATTTGCAATTTTATTATCCAAAATGTGACTAGTATCTCATTTAATTCTCAAAAGAAACAAAACAAACAAACAAACAAAACAACAACAGTGAGAGGTATATACTAAGTGCTGAAACTAAGGCTCAGAGAGTAAATTTGCCTTACCCAAGTGTATGTAATGATAGATGCTAGCGTTATGCTACAGAAAACAAATGACTGAGGTCTGTGTGATGAATGCAGTGCAGCTCAACTTCTCCTTCTGCTCAGTCTGCTTCTCTCGCCCCTCAGGACACTGTCACTAAGAGCACTCTCTATAAACAGTTGGCATGCAAATCTCTGCCTAGAGTCTGTGTCCTAGGAAACCTAACCTACAGTGGTCTAGTTCAAGTCTCAGAATAACAGAGTGTTCTGGAAACTAACAACCTAAAAATACTTATATTTGCTTTAAAAAGTAACTGGTTTAGAGAATCTAAGAATTTGAGAACCGCAAGTGACTTCAGAAATTAAACAGACAAGTGGTTCTCATAGAAAGAGACGAATAGACATTTATATTCTTTCTATAAATTTTAAATCTTACAGCGATAGCCATTATCAACCATCTTAATTTATGAAACACTCATAATAGGAACTAGTATTAGTATATGTTTTACACTTCTAAAAGACTTTCAACCAGGCGCCATGGCTCACGCCTGTAATCCCAGCACTTTGAGAGGCCGAGGCAGGTGGATCACCTGAGGTCAGGAGTTCAAGCCCAGCCTGACCAACATGGAGAAACCCTGTCCCTACAAAAAGTACAAAATTAGCCAGGTGTGGTGGCGCATGCCTGTAACCCCAGCTACTCGGGAGGCTGAGGCAGTAGAATTGCTTGAACTCAAGAGGCAGAGGTTGCAGTGAGCCAAGATCGTGACATTGCACTCTAGCCTGAGCAACAAGAGTGAAAATCCATCTAAAAAAAAAAAAAGAGGGGGGGGGGGCGGAGCAAGATGGCCGAATAGGAACAGCTCCAGTCTCCATCTCCCAGCGCAAGCGACACAGAAGACCGGTGATTTCTGCATTTTCAACTGAGATACTGGGGTCATCTCACTCAGGAGTGCCGGACAATCGGTGCTGGTCAGCTGCTGCAGCCTGACCAGCAAGAGCTGAAGCAGGGCGAGGCATCGCCTGACCTGGGAAGCGCAAGGGGGAAGGGAGTCCCTTTTCCTAGCCAGGGGAACTGAGACACACAACACCTGGAAAATCGGGTAACTCCCACCCCAATACTGCGCTGTAAGCACACTGGCACACCAGGAGAATTTATCCCATACCTGGCCGGGAGGGTCCCACGCCCATGGAGCCTCCCTCATTGCTAGCACAGCAGTCTGCGATCTAACTGCAAGGCAGCAGCGAGGCTGGGGGAGGGGCACCCGCCATTGCTGAGGCTTAAGTAGGTAAACAAAGCCGCTGGGAAGCTCGAACTGGGTGGAGCTCACAGAAGCTCATGGAAACCTGCCTGTCTCTGTAGAATCCACCTCTGGGGACAGGGCACAGCTAAATAACAACAACAAAAAAAGCAGCAGAAACCTGTGCAGACGCAAATGACTCTGTCTGACAGCTTTGAAGAGAGCAGTGGATCTCCCAACATGGAGGTTGAGATCTGAGAAGGGGCAGGCTGCCTGCTCAAGTGGGTCACTGACCCCTGAGTAGCCTAACTGGCAGACATCCCCCACTAGGGGCAGTCTGATACCCCACACCTCACAGGGTGGAGTACACCCCTGAGAGGAAGCTTCCAAAGCAAGAATCACACAGGTGCACTCGCTGTTCAGCAATATTCTATCTTCTGCAACCTCTGCTGCTGATATCCAGACAAAAGGGTCTGGAGTGGTCCTCAAGCAATCTCCAACAGACCTATTGCTGAGGGTCCTGACTGTCAGAAGGAAAACTATCAAACAGGAAGGACACCTATACCAAAACCCCATCAGTACGTCACCATCATCAAAGACGAGAGACAGATAAAACCACAAAGATGGGGAAAAAGCAGGGCAGAAAAGCTGGAAATTCAAAAAATAAGAGCGCATCTCCCCCTGCAAAGGAGCACAGCCCATCGCCAGCAACAGATCAAAGCTGGTCAGAGAATGACTTTGACGAGATGAG
The DNA here is from genome assembly GCF_002776525.5 of Piliocolobus tephrosceles. Classification (NCBI taxonomy): domain Eukaryota; kingdom Metazoa; phylum Chordata; class Mammalia; order Primates; family Cercopithecidae; genus Piliocolobus; species Piliocolobus tephrosceles. The sequence continues at coordinate 76,626,305 of NC_045448.1, read as the reverse complement.
AGAAGAAGGCTTCAGTCCATCAAACCTCTCAGAGCTAAAGGAGGAATTACGTACCCAGCGCAAAGAAACTAAAAATCTTGAAAAAAGAGTGGAAGAATTGACAGCTAGACTAATTAATGCAGAGAAGGTCATAAACGAAATGACAGAGATGAAAACCATGACACGAGAAATACGTGACAAATGCACAAGCTTCAGTAACCGACTCAATCAACTGGAAGAAAGAGTATCAGCGATGGAGGATCAAATGAATGAAATGAAGCGAGAAGAGAAACCAAAAGAAAAAAGAAGAAAAAGAAATGAACAAAGCCTGCAAGAAGTATGGGATTATGTAAAAAGACCAAATCTACATCTGATTGGGGTGCCTGAAAGTGAGGGGGAAAATGGAACCAAATTGGAAAACACTCTTCAGGATATCATCCAGGAGAACTTCCCCAACCTAGCAGGGCAGGCCAACATTCAAATTCAGGAAATACAGAGAATGCCACAAAGATACTCCTCCAGAAGAGCAACTCCAAGACACATAATTGCCAGATTCACCAAAGTTGAAATGAAGGAAAAAATCTTAAGGGCAGCCAGAGAGAAAGGTCGGGTTACCCACAAAGGGAAGCCCATCAGACTCACAGCAGACCTCTCAGCAGAAACTCTACAAGCCAGAAGAGAGTGGGGGGCCAATATTCAACGTTCTTAAAGAAAAGAATTTTAAACCCAGAATTTCATATCCAGCCAAACTAAGTTTCATCAGTGAAGGAGAAATAAAATTCTTTACAGATAAGCAAATGCTTAGAGATTTTGTCACCACCAGGCCTGCCTTACAAGAGACCCTGAAGGAAGCCCTAAACATGGAAAGGAACAACCGGTACCAGCCATTGCAAAAACATGCCAAAATGTAAAGACCATTGAGCCTAGAAAGAAACTGCATCAACTAATGAGCAAAATAACCAGTTAATATCATAATGGCAGGATCAAGTTCACACATAACAATATTAACCTTAAATGTTAATGGACTAAATGCTCCAATTAAAAGACACAGACTGGCAAACTGGATAAAGAGTCAAGACCCATCAGTCTGCTGTATTCAGGAGACCCATCTCACATGCAGAGACATACATAGGCTCAACATAAAGGGATGGAGGAAGATCTACCAAGCAAATGGAGAACAAAAAAAAGCAGGGGTTGCAATCCTAGTCTCTGACAAAACAGACTTTAAACCATCAAAGATCAAAAGAGACAGAGAAGGACATTGCATAATGGTAAAGGGATCAATTCAACAGGAAGAGCTAACTATCCTAAATATATATGCACCCGATACAGGAGCACCCAGACTCATAAAGCAAGTCCTTAGAGACTTACAAAGAGACTTAGACTCCCATACAATAATAATGGGAGACTTCAATACTCCACTGTCAACATTAGACAGATGAACAAGACAGAAAGTTAACAAGGATATCCAGGAATTGAACTCATCTCTGCACCAAGCGGACCTCATAGACATCTATAGAACTCTCCACCCCAAGTCAACAGAGAATATACATTCTTCTCAGCTCCACATCACACTTATTCCAAAATTGACCACATAATTGGAAGTAAAGCACTCCTCAGCAAATGTAAAAGAACAGAAATTATCACAAACTGTCTCTCTGACCACAGTGCAATCAAACTAGAACTCAGGACTAAGAAACTCAATCAAAACCGCTCAACTACATGGAAACTGAACAACCTGCTCCTGAATGACTACTGGGTACATAACGAAATGAAAGCAGAAATAAAGATGTTCTTTGAAACCAATGAGAACAAAGATACAACATACCAGAATCTCTGGGACACATTTAAAGCAGTGTGTAGAGGGAAATTTATAGCACTAAATGCCCACAAGAGAAAGCAGGAAAGATCTAAAATGGACACTCTAACATCACAATTAAACAAACTAGAGAGGCAAGAGCAAACACATTCAAAAGCTAGCAGAAGGCAAGAAATAACTAAGATCAGAGCAGAACTGAAGGAGATAGAGACACAAAAAACCCTCCAAAAAAATCAATGAATCCAGGAGTTGGTTTTTTGAAAAGATCAACAAAATTGACAGACCGCTAGCAAGACTAATAAAGAAGAAAAGAGAGAGGAATCAAATAGACGCAATAAAAAATGATAGAGGGGATATCACCACCGACCTCACAGAAATACAAACTACCATCAGAGAATACTATAAACACCTCTACGCAAATCAACTAGAAAATCTAGAAGAAATGGATCATTTCCTGGACACTTACACTCTCCCAAGACTAAACCAGGAAGAAGTTGAATCCCTGAATAGACCAATAGCAGGCTCTGAAATTGAGGCAACAATTAATAGCCTACCCACCAAAAAAAGTCCAGGACCAGATGGATTCACAGCTGAATTCTACCAGAGGTACAAGGAGGAGCTGGTACCATTCCTTCTGAAACTATTCCAATCAATAGAAAAAGAGGGAATCCTCCCTAACTCATTTTATGAGGCCAACATCATCCTGATACCAAAGCCTGGCAGAGACACAACAAAAAAAGAGAATTGTAGACCAATCTCCCTGATGAACATCGATGCAAAAATCCTCAATAAAATACTGGCAAACCGGATTCAGCAGCACATCAAAAAGCTTATCCACCATGATCAAGTGGGCTTCATCCCTGGGATGCAAGGCTGGTTCAACATTTGCAAATCAATAAACGTAATCCGGCATATAAACAGAACCAAAGACAAGAACCACATGATTATCTCAATAGATGCAGAAAAGGCTTTTGACAAAATTCAGCAGCCCTTCATGCTAAAAACGCTCAATAAATTCGGTATTGATGGAACGTACCTCAAAATAATAAGAGCTATTTATGACAAACCCACAGCTAATATCATACTGAATGAGCAAAAACTGGAAAAATTCCCTTTGAAAACTGGCACAAGACAGGGATGCCCTCTCTCACCACTCCTATTCAACATAGTGTTGGAAGTTCTGGCTAGGGCAATCAGGCAAGAGAAAGAAATCAAGGGTATTCAGTTAGGAAAAGAAGAAGTCAAATTGTCCCTGTTTGCAGATGACATGATTGTGTACTTAGAAAACCCCATCTTCTGAGCCCAAAACCTTCTTAAGCTGATAAGCAACTTCAGCAAAGTCTCAGGATACAAAATTAATGTGCAAAAATCACAAGCATTCTTATACACCAGTAACAGACAAGCAGAGAGCCAAATCAGGAATGAACTTCCATTCACAATTGCTTCAAAGAGAATAAAATACCTAGGAATCCAACTTACAAGGGATGTAAAGGACGTCTTCAAGGAGAACTACAAACCACTGCTCAGTGAAATCAAAGAGGACACAAACAAATGGAAGAACATACCACGCTCATGGATAGGAAGAATCAATATCGTGAAAATGGCCATACTGCCCAAGGTTATTTATAGATTCAATGCCATCCCCATCAAGCTACCAATGAGTTTCTTCACAGAATTGGTAAAAACTGCTTTAAAGTTCATATGGAACCAAAAAAGAGCCCGCATTGCCAAGACAATCCTAAGTCAAAAGGACAAAGCTGGAGGCATCACGCTACCTGACTTCAAACTATACTGCAAGGCTACAGTAACCAGAACAGCATAGTACTGGTACCAAAACAGAGATATAGACCAATGGAACAGAACAGAGTCCTCAGAAATAATACCACACATCTACAGCCATCTGATCTTTGACAAACCTGAGAGAAACAAGAAATGGGGAAAGGATTCCCTATTTAATAAATGGTGCTGGGAAAATTGGCGAGCCATAAGTAGAAAGCTGAAACTGGATTCTTTCCTTACTCCTTATACGAAGATTAATTCAAGATGGATTAGAGACTTAAATGTTAGACCTAATACCATAAAAACCCGAGAAGAAAATCTAGGTAGTACCATTCAGGACATAGGCATGGGCAAGGACTTCATATCTAAAACACCAAAAGCAACAGCAGCAAAAGCCAAAATTGACAAATGGGATCTAATTAAACTAAAGAGCTTCTGCACAGCAAAAGAAACTACCATCAGAGTGAACAGGCAACCTACAGAATGGGAGAAAATTTTTGCAATCTACTCATGTGACAAAGGGCTAATTTCCAGAATCTACAAAGAACTCAAACAAATATACAAGAAAAAAACAAACAACCCCATCAAAAAGTGGGCAAAGGATATGAACAGACATTTCTCAAAAGAAGACATTCATACAGCCAACAGACACATGAAAAAATGCTCATCATCACTCACCATCAGAGAAATGCAAATCAAAACCACAATGAGATACCATCTCACACCAGTTAGAATGGCAATCATTAAAAAATCAGGAAACGACAGGTGTTGGAGAGGATGTGGAGATATAGGAACACTTTTACACTGTTGGTGGGATTGTAAACTAGTTCAACCATTATGGAAAACAGTATGGCAATTCCTCAAGGATCTAGAACTAGATGTACCATATGACCCAGCCATCCCACTACTGGGTATATACCCAAAGGATTATAAATTATGCTACTACAAAGACACATGCACACGTATGTTTATTGCGGCACTATTCACAATAGCAAAGACTTGGAATCAACCCAAATGTCCATCAGTGACAGACTGGATTAAGAAAATGTGGCACATATACACCATGGAATACTATGCAGCCATAAAAAACGATGAGTTTGCGTCCTTTGTAGGGACATGGATGCAGCTGGAAACCATCATTCTTAGCAAACTATCACAAGAAGAGAAAACCAAACACCGCATGTTCTCACTCATAGGTGAGAACTGAACAATGAGTTCACTTGGACTCGGGAAGGGGAACATCACACACTGGGGCCTATCATGGGGAGGGGGAAGGGGGAAGGGATTTCACTGGGGAGTTATACCTGATATAAATGATGAATTGATGGGTGCTGACGAGTTGATGGGTGCAGCACACCAACATGGCACATGTATACATATGTAACAAACCTGCACGTTATGCACATGTACCCTAGAACTTAAAGTATAATTTAAAAAAAAAAAGACTTTCATATTTGTCTTTTAATCTTCACAGTCATTCTATTAGTAAAATAATTAAGCCATTTTACACATAATGCCACTGATTTTGAAGGAGATGAATAATGTGCTTTAAGCCACAGAGATAGACTAGAGAGGATAAGAAATCAAATTAAATTTTTCTAATTCTAATTTGTGTTCTCTTGCTCACAAGTCACAGTGGCCTTTGGAGAGTCAGAGACCAGAATATGTGGATGTGCCTGAACTTGCAAAGAATTTGAACTCAAGCCCAGGTAATAATGAAAGTTTTACAGGATAGAAGAAAAGCAGAGAAAGAAGTCCATATTTTCGGTTGAGCAAAGCTGACATTCCATTTGTCAATATAATTTTTTACCTAATCTCAGAGTGCCATTTTAGCTACTATTACTCAGTTGCCAAATTTACTTTTTAACATTATAAGTAAAGTCTTGAAGTTTCTTGAATTATTGGATAATTACCAGCCCTTAATCTCTGCAGAAATAATCTTTATGGTATTTCCCCCAAGAAAATTCATTCAGGACTTCCCAGCAACACCCATGTGAGTGTGGGTATCTAGCTCCCCCATCCCAAGAATCTATTGAAATCACCAGGAGAATATTACAACAGAGACAAGCCTGCATGTGATATAAAAGAGGAGGAAAAATGCAACCCAAACAGGAAACTCTGGAGAATGCAAGTTAAAGTACAAATATACCTGACTGAAGAAAATCACTGAGGTACAATCTGCATTTACTCTTCCTGAGACAGCTGTGCAGTGTAGCAGGAAGATATCAAGGAAACTGGAACCAAACCTTCCTAATTTGGAAGGCTGTGTATCAAAAAGAGTGTTGACCATGGTAGAGAAGGACATGGCTCAACTTATAATTCAAATCAACACTACATAAAGCATGTAAGTTACAGCTTATTAACAGCACTCAGCAGAAGCCCCAAGTCCCCAGGTTTGTAAAAACTGCTCCTGTCAGCTGAAAGACAGCAGGGATCCACAGAAAGAAGACCAAGAAGAAGGCAGATAAATAGTACAGCCAAACACATGAATGCCAAGCTGGACAGAAATAAAAAAAGAAAGAATGGTTGTCTCTTCTGCTGAGTTTCTGTAAAGAGAAAGATAACTACACTGAAAAATACACGTCATTCAAACACTGGCATCTCATTAGACAGATGCTAAGAAGCCATGAGGAAATGGTAGAAATTCCTACTTCATTCAATAAGAGAAAAATTAATACTATGAGGAATAGCTGCTTATTGTTTTAGATGTGACAAAAGTAATGTGATTATATCAGTTTAAAGAGCCTTTATCTTTTACAGATACCTAAAGAAATATTTGCAGATGAATAAGATGATATCTAGGATTCATCTCAAAATAATTGAGGGGAAAAGGAGTGGGTAGGGGTATAAATGAAACAGAATTAACCATAAATTTATAATTGTGAATCTGGATTGTAATATACATGAAGGTTCATTATACTGTTTTCTACACTTTTATAACAAGAAGTTTAAGAAAAAAATAATTCTAGAAGAATTAAAGGTTTAAATATAAACAATGACCCCATAAAATACTAGAAAAAAAGTTAGTAAATATATGTGTATATCTAATGCATTGTCATACAGACAGAATCCATCCAAAAATAACTAACATATTTGACTAAAGTGGAAAACTTCTATATCTACCTATAGTTATACAGAGATTGATAAACAAATATGCATAGATGCAAAAATATTTAATAACGGGAGTTGATTGTAATATGTTAAATCATAAACAGATTATAAAACGAATAGAGCATAATTCAAAATTTTATATATTTGTATTTATTTGTTCATTTTACTAAGAGCTGGGTCACTGCAACTAAACAACTCAGAGCCTATGTATGCCTTAGATGAACACAGATAATAACAAACAATTCATTACACCTAAAGTGCTTATGAACTATGAATGAGTAGCATGGAAAGTTATCTAACAGAAAACCAGATCCAATTGGATTAGGCAAGGGGCAATAAGGAAGAATGACTTGATTGTTTTAGCTGACAACTCTAAAGAGTGACTGGGAGTTAACTAAAAGAAAAATGAAGTAAAACTTAGATAAGAGTATATTTTTCTCATTCATGGGATGGTAGGAAATTTTTATTTTATTCAATATACTTTTCCATACTTTCAAGCAGAAAATTGAATTACTTTTACCATCTGAAAAAGTACATGGTATAAAAATTAAAATATAAAAATGAACTGGAAATTAATTTTTCTTTCTTATTATAGCTTCTTTCTCAATAACACAAATGTATTTTGTTTCAAAATCCTTCAAACCTCAAATTAAAAGGTAATTATTTCATAGGAGTTTATCTTGTAAGGTGCTGGTTTTACTAATAAATTGTAAAGTAAAACAAGATTTTTGATGAAAGTTAAAAATTATTTTTTATTTATCAAAACCTGGCAAAATGACTAAACATTATGCATATTGAAAGGAGGTGAGGGTAGTTAGCATGGGCACAATTCACATTGAATATAGGTGGGCATTTCTAAGTGGCAAGCAAGAAGATTAGAAATATAATGCAGAGTGAGAGAGACAAAAAAGGGAATGGGAGGAAAGTAGAGAAGAGGGAAGGGGAGAATGGAGGAGGGGAGGAAAGAAGGGAATAGGTATGTTGGTGCACAAGTTTTAGGCTCACATATGCCTGATCATACATAGTGCCAAGATTTACAAATTGCCAATACCTCAAAATAATGGAACATTTGAAAGTATTTATTTGTTTTTTCTAACACTGCTCTTGTTCATCAGCATAGGAAGAAAACCAATAAGCACTTGGGTTTTACAACATAACTCAAGGCACATGGAGTTTTTAAGCTTACAAATTCTTCTGAGAAGTATAATTTTGTCATCATAATCTCTTAAACAAGAAGTGGGAAATATTTTGTTTGCAAAGAATCTTCTTTTGTTTTTGATGCAAAGGAAAATCTAACAATATTTTTTTTTCATTTTTCTTTTAGAAATTAAGAACATTTACATTTTCTGTCACTTTAACCTAATAGGGTGGGATTTATGCCAATATTGGGCATCACCAAGGACCATAATTTCTGTACCTGCTATCATGGAAGGCTTACTGAGTAGGATGATAGAAAAGGAAAGGCATGGTTTCAGAGTTAGACCAGTGTGGCGGTTTCTAATATTATGGAAAGTTACTTAGTCTTCCAGAGCTTTCATTTTCACCTGTAAAATCAGCTATGTCAAAGTCATATGGTATATGTGTGTAAAGTTTCAGTTTCTGGTATACAATAGATAAATCCATAAAAGAAAACCAGTTAATGTAGTGATAAACTCTTAGGTAAATATAAAAATTTTTAAACCAAACTTACTTTTGCTGTTTATTTCATCATCCTGCTTTTTGGTTAAAACTCTAGAAATGGCAAGATTTTTCTGTCTTTAAAGTTCTTATCTTTGTATTCTAAGGAGATTTTCACACTACCGTCTTTCATATGTTTTGATTTAAGATAACAATATTTCTATTCAGAATTGTGAAGAACAGTCTTTAAATGAAAACATAATTCTATGTGTCTGTCATATTAAATAAATAGGACCTCAAAAAATGTCACTCTCCCTAAAGCCAGGAAAAACTGTGAGTGCTCATGTTTGGTAGGCAATTTTCTTGCAATGAAATACCCTATGGTTGAAGTACAGGAAAGTCTGAATGGAGAGAAGCATAATATTAACTGAAAGAGCCCAGACTGCATTTTACTCATGAGATTTAAGCTTGAGCTGATTAAAGAGCCTTAATAAATACACTTGGGCAAAGTTATGACACTGGGGGAGATTTGAAATAGGACTATAATTGTGAAAAGTTCATGGGATGCCAATTCATACCAGCGACAATAATAAAAGTGGCCAGAAGTAACAGGTCTGGGACTGTGGTTCAGATAAATTTTCCAAGGTAAAACAGCACTAAAAAGGTGATATACACAAAGACAGAATTTTCTTTCATGATTCACAGCAGCAGAAGCTTTCAAGAGACAAAGAACCTAGCAACTGAACGGATAATAGTGTGTTTGCTACTGGAAAGCAGAGGAAATAAGGGGCTGCAGATGGGAGGCTTGGAATAAACTAGAAAGGACTGAAATGCTATCTGCTTTAATATTCACTACGAAAAATTAAAAATTTAGACTGTGTGTGGAGACCTTAGGACTACAGAGAAAGGGATTTTTCTTTCCACTTCACTTGTTGCATTATGTAGAGCAGAACAGCCTTCTGCTTAAATGGTTTGCTGCACATTCATCTATTTTGGGGCAGAATATGAACATTCTAAGCTGGATAAATTCATCCTGTCTCAATGGTGTGTCTGATGTAATATTTATAACCCATTACATTAAAAGAAACTTCTGTATCCTTTATCCACAATTTGCAGGTGTTAGGCATCCTTAAACCAAAGGTCACTTGACTCTTATTAGAGCAGTTCTCTATATTTATGAATCACCTGGAAATCTGTTAAAAAGAAAGATTCCTATTTCCCAAACTCCAGGAATTTTGATTCAGTAACTCCAAGGTAGGGCACAGTTAAGAAATACCCAACCTGAACTGACTCCAAAACCAGATGGTCCACAGACTGAAGCCATACCCTAGCGAATAGCGGAGTCTTTGCTCATCCGTTTTGTAAAGAGAAAAATTAGAAGTTCATTTGGATCCTAATTGTTCAACTTTTATTTTACCCCATAATTCTTCAACTAAACAATAAATTAAAAATAAGAATCAATAATGAATATTAAAATCAATGGGTAAAAGTTTGATAAGAAACAGTTTATTTTCATAATCTCAAATCACCTCTGTAGGAAATATAATAATTAACAATTTAAAAGTAAGAAATAATTTTAATTGACTTTACAGTGAAGAATCTGGCAGACACCATTTTTAAACTTCTAAAATTTAACATTAACATTAATGAGACAAATAACATCATATTAAGTAGCGCCTCAAGTCTGATATTTCTGCCAAAATTGCATAATGTGAATTGAATCATGAGGAAATACTTAACAAATATGTAATAAAATTAACCGGACTCCACACTTCAAAAATATTAAGTCATGAAAGACAAGGAAAGATTGATAAATTGTTCTAGACTGAAGAGACTGAAAGAGGCTAAGAAGACTTGACAACTAAATCCTGTGCATGATTCCAGATAGAACGTTGTATCAGAAAGGAAAGAGACAAAAGAGGAAGTTTTGTTTGATCGATTTTTTATTTGCTTTTTTTCAATAAATGAAATCATTAGGATAGTAGAAAAAATGTGAATGGAGTCTTAGGGTAAGGTGGTTGTATTCTACTAATGTTAATTTTCTGATTTTTATGGATATACTATGGTAACGTAGGAGAGTATCTTTTAAAAAAATAGACACGGAGCAATTTATAGATAATGAGACATCATATCAAAAAACATTTTCAAATGGTACAAAAATATAGAAAAAGCTAGACAGACAGACCGATAGAGACACAGAGAGAATGTAAAGGAAATGTGGCCAAATATTAACAACAGTGGAATCTGAGTAGAGGGTATGTAGGTGTTATACTGTTGTACAACTTTTCCGTGACTTTGAAATTACTTCAAAATAAAAAGCAGAGAGAGAATGAGAGAGAAAGAAAGCAATTCCAAATTCATCATCATAGAACAGCAACATGAATCCCTGGTGGAAGCAAGAGCACCAGGTTTTATATTTATTTAGCCTTATGAAACATAAAAGAGATACATCTAATAAATACATGTATAAAGTCACAAACATTGAAAGTCAAAGATATTATCTGGCAAATACTAACCAAAACAAACAAGCATAGGTATGTTAATGACAAAGAAAGCATTAAATAAAAAGCATTGTAAGAAATAAGGGGAGTTATAATAGAATGATTGATTCATCAGTTCTAAATATATATATGTACCTAATTCCATAACATAAAAATGTAAGACATAAAGCAAAAACTGCATAACCCCAGGTAGAAACAGATAAGTTCACAATGAAAGAGATTTTAACGTATCACTCTGAAACCAATAGGTCAAGCAAACAGGAGTCAGTAAGTACATGGAAATGTATACAACACTGGCAAGCTTAATCTATGAAGCTACATGGAATACTGCACTCCATTCCTGTAGAATACACATCATTGTGAAGCACATATGGAACATTTATAAAAATTTCCTTAATATTACACCATACATGTAACAAGTTTCATTACATTTTAAAGGATTGGTATCATCCAGACCACATTCTCTGACCAAACTGCAACTAAACAAAAAATCAGTAACTATATGATAACTAGATAAATTATATATACTTGGAATCCCCTTTATGTGAGAATTCCGGATCTGGTTTACCACCATCCCCATTAATCCCTATTGAGCCAGAACTGAAGGCAGAATGAAGTGGCTATTCATTATTATGCCACTAGTTCTGTTGGTTTCTTAAACAGTTTTTCTTGATATCCATATCACTATATAAAATGGGGTGAAGAGGGACAAACCAAGGGGAATATGTGTTTTTAAAAAATGTGACTATAATATGTTCATTATGCAAAGAAGGTATCAGAAGAATATGACTAATGCATCATTATGAGATGACCCAAGATAAGAACTACTATCAATAAACAGAAATGATGAGTGATGAAAAATAAATCAACTTTAAAGGACTGAAATTTGTAAGCATTTTAAAGTAGATAAAATAAGCAATGCTATCATGCAATGCCATTACGTATTAAGTGAATGTTTCCTGGGACTTCAAAACCTTTTGCAGTTGGTAAGCTTATTTCTATAAACTCTCTACAGAATGCATTAGAAATTATGTGCATCAACCAGAAACAATCAATTGCAAAAATATGTCTAGCCAGAAATGCTGTAGTTCAATGTATTGTAGACTTAGCTAAGAACTTACAGGACACAATGTGTGAAAAAGTTAAATCTTTTGTGGCATATTCTATGGCAGCTGATGAAAGCACAGATATAAATAATACCACCCAATTAGCTATATTTATTCATGATGTCGAAGAGAATTTTGATGTGACCAAAGGACTTTTGGGCAGGATGCCCATGCTAGAAATAACATCAGGAAATGACTTGCTTTTGTGTGTTAGGAAAATGTCCATGTTTGTCTACTCAAAATTAGTAGTCAAGACTACAGCCAGTGATCCTGTAATGGTCAGTGATATACAAGTTTAATTCAAGGTAACATGTTCCTAGGTTATAGAACATAAGCCTGACCAATGCATCACTCACCAGGGAGATCTTTAAAGTTAAAAATGGAACTCATCGTCAAGGTAGCCATTATCATATGGACTGTCTGAATCACAGGCAATACGGTGATTGGCTTGATGAATTAGAGCCTGCACTACTTGAAAGCAGCTGGCTTAGTGGTGACATGAGGCTAAAGAGAAGTTTTTAACTATTCAAAGAAACTTGCCTGTGTTACCCAAGGGAAACTTCCAGCCTCTGTTCCCCAGTCAAAACTGGATCAGACTTGATCTTCTTGGTTGATCCTAAATATTTTTTTGAATCAGTGTTCAAATATACTTTCCACAAAATGTATGACTCTATTCACTTATTTGCAGAAAAACTGTGGCTTTGGGAAGATCTTTGCTAAGGTATTATAATTATAACTAGCCCACCTTTCTGCCCCAAAATTGGTTTTCAGAAATGAAAGTATAGCCTCAACTACATTCTCAAAATTTTACAGTTAAGAACTGACTTTCAAAATATATTACCTGACTCTACATTTTATAAAAATTACCTGATATTTTGCAGTTCGCTTTCCTCTGTAAATGAAGAAGCAAGTGAGAGATACTGAGCTGGAGTACAACAAAACTGAAAAACAAATATGATGATATTAAAAAATCAGAAGTCTACAAGTACATCAGATAAAGTTGTGCTAAATGCAAAAACAACCAAGCCAAAATACTATCCATATTCAGAATTCCCTATTTTAGTTGTTTTTAAATTATGAAAATGAATAAAACTGAACATTGCCCCATTTAAAAATATCACAGTTGAATGTTTTTTGTATACTGAAATTCAAAATGCAAGACATACAGTCATATTTTTATTCCATAAAACAACACTGTAAGGGTGGTTCCAAGTCAACAAAATAAAAATTATGAAAGATAATACATGAGTATGATGTTCTATTTGCAATTTTTATTTTGGAATTTAAGAAAAATTATCTCAATTTTATATGTGTTTATGTTACGTGTTTTCATCTTGCATCACTTATGTTACCTATATGACTCTTTTAATCATACCAGTAGTCTCAGTCACTTTTTTTCCCTCCTCATCTACATTTTCAACTATCTATCAGACATCAATATTTTTAGATGTCTATGGCATATTAAACTCAACATCTCTAAAACTGAACTTAGAAGACTTGCCTCAGTGATTCAAGTTCCTTAGATAGCACCTTTAACCAGATATTACATTCAAACTGATTCCAAATCTGCATTTCACCTAGAATATACCTCCTTCTCTATCACTCAGTGCAGCCAGCTTTCTTGATAATGGCTTGCACGTCTACGTTCTCCTTTCTAGTCACATTGCCTTTGTTTAGTTATCAAACATTCTCAGATTAGGTTTTTGCAATGTCTTCTTTGAAAAACTTCCTGCCTTTAAATTCTCCAATCTCATTCCATCCTGTACACTATTCCACAGTAAACTGTCTTCAGTGTACTGATGATCAGGTCCCTACTCTGCTCACATGCTAATATTGATCTTGCACTGTTTTTGACCACCTATAGTATAAAGGTTGTGCGTCATCCCCTACAAGAGTCACTGTGGTCAGCTCCCACCAAATTCTCATGATGCTGATGCCCACAGCACCTCACCTTACATATTTTTAAGTAACTAGCTGATCATATGATACATTGCAATGGTATCGTACCTTTTTCTCAAATTCTTATCTTAGCTCATGACTGGAATGCTCTTGGGCTCCATTTCTATGTGTCGAAATATTAGCTTCCTCTGAAATTCATCTCAAAATACCTCATTTATGAAGTCTACAGTCTACATTGACCCACCCAACTAAAATAGCTATCTATCACTTAGGTAATCCTATTATAACTTATCCATCAATTTAGCAATTACTACTCACTGTATTATAATAACTTGCATCAATTTCCTCTTATGCCTACCAGACCAAAAATTTCTTATAAATAAAATTTGTTTCTGACTTAATTTTGAGTCTCAGTGATTCTCTCTTCAAAATTTGTCAGTGAATTTGCTGAATTTTGAGGTTGGATGTTAAAGTAGGAGGAAATGGACCTTTAAATGATCAACAGAGGCAGTTTTTGGTCAATAAACTGAAATAACTTCCAAAATTATACTGGTATTTTCAGTATGTGAATACAGAGGACATTTGCCATTATTTGGCTACTCTGCATCTTCCCCCTTCCTACCAGCACTTTGATTGTTCAGAGGAAACACTGAGCCTCCCATTATATGCAGTCTTCAGAGTTGGGTAATTCAAGATTTTGGATTCTCTGCTCCTTCTAACAGTATCTGAGCAAGGGCAAATGGCCTAATGTTAGCCCATTGGATGCTCACTCCTGGTGCTTAAATCTTGATTCAGTGATGAAAGAATGGAGAGGACTGGAAGTTATTCATTATGTGGTTGTAGCAGAAGCAAACAATGGTGATAATACTGGCATCCTGGCAAGAGTGCTCAGCCCCAAAGCCATTGCTACGCCCCCAGTACCTTTCCTGGTTCTCCAGATTCCCCTAGGTTCATGCCTCCTTTTTCAAGTACCCAGGGCCTCTGTAAACCTGCCAATATCCTTCCAATAAATTTATTTGTTCTTACTACCTAGGGATGGTGTTTATAGCTTACAACTAAGAATCTTTCCTAATACACTATGTATATTTATTTTCTGCAGATAAATGTGTAGCTACGATTCTGACTCTTACAAGAATATATGCTGCCTTCCAAATAATAACTATTATGTTAAGGTTTCCAGGCTGTAGTTTGCAAAGCGAAGAACCAATGATGTCATGATTCCATGCACATCACAGCTATTCAGTAATTCTTTTTTATCATATTCTGAGTGCTCATTAAAGAAGCTTTATAGAAAGTTGTCAGTAACAGCCAAGAAAATGAAGATGACTTCAAATAAAATGTCTCCCTTTCTTAAGTATTGTATAGACATAATTCTTTCCTTATAAAGTAAGTACAGACTGCTGCTAATTCTATCTGGTGACCTGGAGCAGTAAAGAGATGTAGGAGTACTACCTTTCCTTGATAGTTCCCTTTTCCTTCTGCCAATGACAACAAGGAGGAAGTGAAAGCAGAGCATGTACTATTTTTAGGGCAGTGAAACTACTTTGGTATTATAAAAGTGCATATGCCATTATATATTTGTCCAAACGCACAGAATGTACAACACCAAGAGTGGACCCTAATGTAAACTGTGGACTTTGGGTGATAACAATGTGTCAATGCAGGTTCATCAGTTGTAATAAATGTACCACTCTGGTAGGGGATGTTGACAATGGGAGAGGCTGCGCATGTTGGAGGGCAGGAGAAATATGGAAGGGAAATCTCTGTATCTTCTGTTCAGTTATGCTGTAAACAACTGCTCTAAAACATAAACCTTATTAAAAAATAAAAAAGAAGTGAAGCAAGTACCCTCTGAGACAGAACTCCTTGAGTTTCCCTTTGAAATTCTTATTTCTTTCTCCTCCTTCTCACACACCTTGTCAAGCTGTAATATTACCTCCTGAATGGAAGTTGAAAACTGCCAGGATATTAAGGTGAATCTGCAAGATCCAGGTAAGCTTAAAATTTCACTATTTTAACCTATTTTTATTTCAGATTCAGAAATATTATAATATTTGACTCATTTGGAGATTTTTCATACCTCTTTTGGCAGGAAAAACATTGATTTAAAAAAGATTTTATGAACTGAACCTCACAGTTGTAAAACATGTTTGATAGACTCTTAATTTGGTTTCTTATCAATTCCCTTTAAATATTGTTTTTTCCCACAATTGAAATGAAAATTTTCATAAGACATGATTTGTTTCTCAGCACTTTGATATAGAGTCTAACAACTTTTTGCCAAAGTGTGACAAAACATGGGGACTGAGTACTTCTAAGTAATCAGTATACAGCTGACTGAGTAATTGATCATCTTGTCATCTTGATTATGATATGAAAGTCTTGCATGTCTGGCTTGAGGGAAGTCTTATATGGGACCTGAATACTTCCTCAGAATGGTGATGAAATAAGACTATACCTATATGCCTCTTGCATATTTCAACCAAGTTATTTTCATGCCCTTTGTTATACCTAAAACAGGAAACTGTAACCATTAGCCCATGGGCTAAAATGAGCCTGCCACCTGGTTTTGTAAATAAAGTTTTATTAGAACACAGTGACACTCCTTCATTTATATATTGTCTTATGGCTGCTTTCACACTAAAATGGCAGAGTTGAGTAGTTGCAACAGAGACCATGTGACCCACAGAGCTGAAAATATTTATCGTCCAGCTCTTTACAGAAAATTCTTGTCGCACCCTGTCCTATAGTCCCCCCCCCATCAAGAATGGCACATGGAAAACCTAGATTAGCACAATGTTTCCTGACAATTCATATAGAAGACCATTATTTCACCCAAAAAAAACCATGAATCAGGTTTCAGTGATGTGTCACAGCCTGTGCTAGTCACTGAGTCCATACGGTAACAAAAACAAAACAAAACAAGTACTTGATTCTTACCCTCATGGAACTTATGGTCTAGGGTGGAATCACTGATATTGAGGCGGTGGTCAGCAAGAAGCTGTTCAGAGCACAATGGAGTTGTAAGGACACATCTACAGGCAGCTCGTTCCTTCTAATGAAAACACTGGTCTGCAGTTAAGTCCTGCCATGCTGTCCTAAGGTGAAAGGGGAGAGAAGGGTGGGACAACACAGCCAGCACCGATTCTCCTTTCCTCTGAATTAAGTTAGTGGGTTGGTGGCAGGTAGGAGACACAAGTAAAGTATTTTGTTCGAGAATGGCAGAGTTTAAATTCAGGCACTAGCAGGAAGGTAGTTTTTCTAAAGTGTTCCCATGGCTGCTTTCAGTAAAGTCCTCATTAGCCTTGATGTGGGTTTCTTCTGATAATGCCCTTTACCCTGACTTGGAGAGACTGAAGCTTTTAAAGAGGCAGTTCAGTCCCCACTGTGGCTCAGTCCTTGGCCTAATTTAGGTAGTACAATAATTCTCTCCAACTGTGAAGATGATGAGATAGTTTTTCTGTGATTTCTTGTTTGAGAATTGGTGACCAAAACTTAGAAGCAAACCACCCAGCCTGGGAGTCTTCTGGACTCTGCTGCAGCTAAGCTGGTGTCTTACTGATATCACAGGCTCTTATCGGAGCTGGTCCAGAAGCTAAACATTCCTGCTGCCCCCATACCTACCCATTTTGAAAAATTACAGAGTTTAGAACTTGAAAGTTCTGATAAATAATCTGACTTAACCCTAATATTTGATTTAGAAAAAAAAAAAAAACAAACAAACAGAAAAAATGAGACCCTAAAAAGCTCAATGGTTTACATTTGACAAATGTCATTTAAGGGATGAAGAAACAGAATTCCAATGCAATGTGATTTATTAATGAGTGAAACTTGTTTAAAAGTTGAAGACATGAAGTATACCATTTTAAGGTATATGGAAGAGTGCCTCCTAAGGTATGTATAATCTTTCAAGAACTTGATTCCATGTGGATCATGGCATTACAAACGACCTCTGAAATACCATTTTTACCCAAACAGAAAGTTCTTTACCCATGGCCCTAGCCACCTGTCTGGGCTATCTCACTGAGAGTATACACTTGCTAAACTTTCACACTGAGTATCATTACTGAAGAAATACTGAAAATATCCGTCCGGATGTCAGATCTATTCTGCAACCTTAACAACAGGGTATTTGAGACTAAGCCATCCAAAGAATCATCTGTGCCCTTGAACATTAAGTATGCCTTTTGCAAAGTAATGTAATGAGAATAGTGTATAGTCATTTGTACTTTTGCCCATCAAGAAATATTACTTTTGTGCATTCGTGTCCTTAGCCCACTTTTTGATGGGACTGTTTGTTTTTTTCTTGCTAATTTGTTTGAGTTCATTGTAGATTATGGATATTAGTCCTTAATCAGATGTATAGATTGTGAAGATTCTCTCCCACTCCTGGATTGTCTGTTTACTCTGCTGACTGTCCTTTTGCCACGCAAAAGTTCTTTAGTTTAATAAAGTCCCATCGTTTGCCTTTGTTTTTATTGCATTTGCTTTTGGGTTCTTGGTCATGGAATTCGATGGCATTCACAGCAACCTGGATGAGATTGGAGACTATTATTCAAAGTGAAGTAACTCAGGAATGGAAAACTACATATCATGTGTTCTCATTCATAAGTGGGAGCTAAGCTATAAGGATGCAAAGGCATAAGAATGACACAATGGACTTTAAGGACTCAGGGGGAAAGGGAGGAAAAGGGGTAAGGAATAAGATACTACAAATTTGGTTCAGTATATACTGCTCAGGTGATAGGTGCACTAAAATCTCACAAATCACCACTAAATAACTTACTCATGGCCAGGTGTGGTGGCTCATGCATGCAATCCCAGTACTTTGGGAGGCCGAGGCAGGCGGATCACCTGAGGTCGGGAGTTCGAGATCAGCCTAACTAATATGGAGAAACCCTATCTCTACTAAAAATACAAGAAATTAGCCAGGTGTGGTGGTGCATGCCTGTAATCCCAGCTACTCAGGAGACTGAGGTAGGAGAATCATTTGAACCTGGAAGGTGGAACTTACTCATGTAACCGAATATTGCCTGTTTCCCAAAAACCTATGGAAATAAAAAAAAAAACTTTCTGAAAAAGAAAAAAATGTATTACTTTCAATGGCAAAGCCATAATTACTTTTGTACTGACCTAATATCTACAAAAATAATGACACAGTTTATTCATTCAATCACTAGCCGATGTAAACTCTTGTATGATGTGCTTTGCCACATCTCACCTTTAGAAGCAGGGATCTGGGAGACAGATGATTGATATATGGATGGTAAATGGATAGACAGACAGCATAAATAATAGAAGAGAAGGATAGGAAGAAAGGCAAGGAGAAAGAAGAAAAGTGATAAAAGGAAGAAGAGAGGCCAAATATTCTGGATTTATTTAGAAGTCTCCACCTTGGAGAACATAAATATAAATTTTGTCACAATATTCATTAATTTTATGCTGATTTATCTCTCTGTTTTTTAAATGACAGCTTGGATTTCATGTATTTCCAATTATATGCAGTTACTGAATTTGTTTGGTTCAGCTGAAAACTTTGGTCCCCTCTTTGTTCTAAGGCCCTTCTTAACCCCCAGTGCAAAGTAGGCATATGAGGTGGGAAAGAGGACGCGACTGCCCACAGTGAACCTCCACTTCATCACGTAAGCCATTTCCCACTGTTATTAGAAACGGGCACTGAGAGAAAATAAGAGAAGCAGGGTGGGCTTGTATAACTGGCCATATGATGGTGCAGGATGGTGCTGGCTTTCCGCTGGTTAAATCGATTTCCATCTCCTGCCGGGGGCCCAAGGTGGTGGGCTCCATATGGATGCAAATGTTTTCTTAGGGTAATGTTCAGTATCACTCCAGCTTCCTCTTTCGTTGAGGATGTTTTCGGAGAAGAGACACTACATCTTCTGTCAGCCCTGCCAAAAGCATGTACCCATAAATCTCAGGGTTTGAGGAAACCACTGCTTTCCTGAGCGTCCATCCAGACTGTCCTATGGCCCAGGGCCCTTCTGTAACCTCCTTACTCCTTCATGTGGGCTCTCTGGAACCACTAGAGTCCTCTGCTCCATCCTTTGAGAGCCACAGGGACTGGGCACAGTACGCCACCAGCTTGTTAAACCCTTCCCTACGAGCTATTCAGTACAGGCTCCTTCAGAGCCATTTAGGTAAGAAGTAGATATCAACATCCATCTCTATGCTCATGTTTACCACCAAACTTTAAGGATGCTCATGTCAGGCTCCATAAAGAGTCTTCTCACCCTCCTCACCACCTAACTGTTGCTGAGGCAGCACTGAGTAGGCATAGACCATTTATGCAGAAGCAATTGGTTAGGGGTTGTTGTCAATCTCTGCATCTGGCAGCACCCTAAACATTCATGCATGATTCTCTTGGAAACCCCTTCATTTGCTTTAGAGAATAGAGAGGTATTTCACTACAGGACTGTAGTCCATATACGGGCAATGCCTCCCCACTTCTACACACCCTCACACCACCCAACTCTCAGTCTTCTCCTTGTGTGGCCTGGGGAGGGGTGGCAGGGTGGTGGTTAATGGTACTGGACATACTCCTCACCTCTCAGTAAGTCCTACAAAGGAAGTATCTGGCAGATTGACAGGGCAGTATTAGTGCCTTTTGTTTGGGGCTTTGTGCCTACAGTACAGGAGGTCCCCAAGACCACCCTCAGACTCAGTAATTCACTAGCAGGACTCACAGAACTCAGCAAAGCTGTTGTACTCATAGTTTTGGTTTATTACAGCAAAAAGATACAGAATGACATTAGAAACAGGAAAAGGCCTAGAGAGCAGGGTCCAGGAGAGTTCCAGGCACAAGCTTTCAGTTGTTCTCTTCTACTGAGCTGTGCTGACAGTGCTTACTTCTCCCA
This sequence comes from Piliocolobus tephrosceles, assembly GCF_002776525.5. Lineage (NCBI taxonomy): Eukaryota > Metazoa > Chordata > Mammalia > Primates > Cercopithecidae > Piliocolobus > Piliocolobus tephrosceles. The sequence goes on along the minus strand of NC_045448.1, from coordinate 76,605,622 downwards.
GCAATGATGTGTGGCAATAGGCACAGAGTACTGTCAACCAAGGAAGTTTACCAAAGCCTTTAAGTCCAAAGTTTTTATTAGGCATTGGTCAAGCAGGCATAGCTGACCTGAGTCTCCAGCCCTTGCAGAGGTAAAGCTGGTATCCTCATTCCCAGCATAAATCACATTGCTAGCACAGACTATCTGGCATGACAAATGGCCCTGTAAATCAAGACACTCTTACCAGGCAGGATATCCCAAGAGCTTAGAGTTTACCTCTAAGGAGCTGGAGGCAATGGCCAAATCTTTTGTTGGGCAAGGTTAATCCTTTACTGAACAATGCCTTAGCTGCAATCGTCAAATAGGAAAAGTTCCACTTGAAAGCCTGCTACATATAGAATTCTTACTGTAAGACTTTGGAGAAATTTGAAGACCTGCCATTGCAGAGTGTTACTTAGGATATTAAGAGGTTCTGCAGCCAAGCTAAGCCACTTTCTGTTTTAGATTCAAGTTTATCCTTACAATTTCATTGAAGGTAAAAAAGATTCTGTAGCTACTAAATAGTTCAAACTTGTGTATAAAAACTGGTGCAAAAAGAAAAACTTGGAGGGGTTACAATGCTGAGTGCTGTAGAAGCAAGAGTAGCAGAACACAGATGTCATGATACCATGCCTGGACTTTCACCACCACAGGACATTTGAGTGCCTCCTCATGAGAAAGATGGCACCTATCACGTGCCTAGCATTGAACGTGCTGATAAATGGATGCAAAGGCAAGCATAAGGTGTGGTTTTTGGATTTGGGGTGGTCTTGGAGTTACAAACCACAGAACAGACAATTAGAATAAGAAAGCACATATTTTAGTCAAATATTCCAAAAGAAGTTAGAGAAAATAAACATCACCAAGGCATTGGTTTCTCAGAAGCAGTGATACTGTTGTCTGCTGCGCATATTCCTCTGCCGAGAGGCATACCCACAAACTCTTTTCTCCACCATTCAAAACTGACAAATACACACAATCTTCTAATAACTAATTCTTTTTCTATTTAAGTCTCACTTAACCTCACATCTATTGTTAAGCTTTTTTATATTTTTCCTGTTCTTATACTTTCTGCATGTCTCTTACAATTTTATGACAATATTTATTATTACTTATTATTCCAATTATATTTATTTCAGCTGACATTTCTCATAGAAGTTATAAGAAACTATGCTTAGCTTATTTTGGATCATCTGTCTTCTCAAAAAATATTAATTTTTCTCATCATCCTTATTCAAAGGACTCAGTTCTGGAGCCTCAAAATCTTAATAGTCGAAGATGTAAAGGGAACTATTAATTAAGCAATGTACCAAACTATCAAACAGGAAACAGTATTTGTCATTGATGATCTACTTTTTTCCTGCAGCAAATAAATATTCATTTATTCATCAAATATTCACTAATGGTCCATTCGATTTTGACTATTACTCTGAATTCTTGATATACAGCAGAAGTGTGAATATTAATAAGTCACATAAAGTCGCTGCTCTCAGGCTTACCGTCTCATTGAAGGGGTCAGAAAATAAATGAGTAAACAAATAAATAAGCAAAATAATCTCAGATATGTTCTAATGATGACCATAAAATAGAGTGACATAATAGAGAGTTGACGGAGAAATATGATAGCTAATATAGATTTGGCCTTCAGAGGAATATCTCACTTAGGAAGTGACATTGAAATTAATCCTAAATGATGAGAAACCTGGAATGGGGAAATCAAATCTGGGGACAGTGAAGTTAAAGCAAAAGAAATAGCAGATACAAGGCCTGTGATGGAAAAGAGCTGGTGGGTGTGAGAAACAGAAATATGGCCGGTGCATATAGAAAGCATTGAGTAAAGGAGACAGAGCCGTAAGCTGAGTCACAAAAGTAGGCAGAGACCAGACAGTTAGGGTTTTGCAGACAATCATTAGAGTTTGGATTGTATCCTAAGTGCAAAGAGAAGTCACCAAAGAGCTTTCTATGGCTGGGTGGGTGTGGCTCAAACCAGCACTTTGGGAGACTGAGGCAGAAGGATATCTTGATGCCAGGTGTTTGAAATCAACCTGAGTAACACAGCAAGACCCCCATTTCTACAATAATTTTTAAAATGAGTCATGTGTGGTGGTAAACAGCTGTAATCCTAGTTACTCAGAAGGCTGAAAGTGGGAGAATTACTTGAGCCCATGAGTTTGAGATTGCAGTGAGCTATGATTGTTGCACTGCAGCCTGAGTGACAGAGCAAGACCCTGTCTCAAAAAGAAGAAGAAGAAAGAGAAGGAGAAGGAGGAGGAGGAGAAGGATGAGGAGGAGGAAGAAGAAAGTTTTATACTACAAAGTTGCATTATTACTTTTTAATTCCTTGACTTCTCTGTAGAAAACAGATTGAATAGAGACAAATGTGAGAGCAGATGGCCAGTTGGGGGTCTACAGCAATAATTTAGGTGGCTTGGGCTAGGTGATAGCAATGGAGATTCAGAGGCAGGTCAGTGTAATTATGGGGATAAAAAACAGGACTACCTGTATTCATTCATCTTCACACTGCTATAAAGATACTACCTGAGACTGGGTAATTTATAAACAAAAGAGGTTTAATAGGTTTAATTGATTCATATTTCTGCATGGCTGGGGAGGCCTCAGAAAACTTACAATCATAATGAAGGTGAAGGGGAAGCAAGGCACGTCTTACAGGGCAGCAGGAGAGAGAGAGAGTAGGGGGAAGTGTCAGACACTAATCAAGCAACCAGATCTTGTCAGAACTCACTATCATGAGAACAGCAAGGGGGACTCTGACCCCATGATCCAGTCACCTCCCACCAAGTTCCTCCCTCAACATGAGGGAATTACAATTTGAGATGAGACTTGAGTGGGAACACAGAGCCACACCATATCATTCTGCCCCTGGCCCCCCAAAATCTCATGTCCTTTTCACATTTCAAAACCAATCATGCCTTCCCAATAGTTCCCCAAAGTCTTAACTCATTCCGGCATTAATGATAACCCAAATATCAACCCAAAAATGATGACTTTTGGGATGTTAACCCAAAAGTCAACATCCAAAGTGTCATCTGAGACAAGGCAAGTCCCTTCAGCCTATGAGCATGTAAAATAAAAAACAAGTTAGCTACTTCCAAGATACAAAGGGGGCACAGGCATTGTGTAAAAAGTTCCTGTTACAACTGGGAGAAATTGACCAAAGCAAAGGGGCCACAGACCCCATGAATATCTGAAACTGCAGCCAGGCAGTCATTAAATCTTAAAGCTCCAATAACTTCTTTGATTCCATGTCTCACATCCAGGCCATGCTAATGGAAGATGTGGGCTCCCAAGGCCCTGGGCAACTCCACCCCTATAGCCCCACAGCTGCTTTCATGGGCTGGCATTGGGTGCCTGCAACCTTTCTGGGCACACAGTGCAAGCTGTCAGTGGATCTGGGGTCTGAAAGATGGTGGTCCTCTTCACACAGCTCCATTAGGCAGTGCCAAAGTGTGGATTCTGTGTGGGGGCTCCAGTCTAACATTTCCCTTCCACATTTCCCTAACAGTGGTTTGCCATGAGGGCTCTGCCCCTGCAGCAGACTTCTGCCTGGACATCCAGGCATTTTTATACATCCTCTGAAATTTAGGCAGTGGTTTCCAAACCTCAATTCTTGCCTTCTGCACACCTGCAGGCCCAACACCATGTGGAAGCTGCCAAAGCTTGAGACTTGCATACTCTGAAGCAATGGCCCAAGTTCCAAATTGTTCCCTCCACAGCTGGAGCTAGAGCAGCTGGAATACAGGGCATCAAGTCATGAGGCTGCACAGAGCAGCAGAGCCCAGGACCTTGCCCCCAAAACCATTCTTCTCTTATAAGCCTCCAGGCCTGTGATGGGAGGGGCTGCCATGAAGGTCTCTGACATAACATGCCCTGGAGACATTTTCCCCATTATCTTGGCTATTAACATTCAGCATCTCTTATGCATATTTCTGCAGCTGGCTTGAATTCCTCCCCAGAAAATAGTTATTTTCTGTATTACCACATGGTCAGACTGCAAATTTTCCAAACCTTTATGCTCTGCTTCTCTTGTGTACATAAGTTCCAATTTCAAACCATGTCTTTGTGAATGCATATAACTGAACACTTTCAGGAAAAGCCAGGTCATCTCTCAAATGTTTTCCTGCTTACAAACTTCTTCCACCAGATACCCTAAATTATGTCTCTCAAGTTCAACGTTCCACAGGTTTCTAATGCAGGGCAAAATGCTGCCAGTTTATTTGCTAAAGCATAACAAGAGTCACCATTGCTCCAGTTTTCAATAAGTTCCTCATCTTCATCTGAGATCACCTCAGCCTGGACTTCATTGCCAGTATGAATCAGGACTTTTTGTCAAAACCATTCAGCAAGTTTCTAGGAAGCTCCAAACTTTTCCACATCTTCCTGTCTTCTTCTAAGCCCTCCAAACTGTTTTAACCTCTGCCTGTTACCCAGTTCCAAAGCTGCGTCCACATTTTTAGGTATCTTTTATAGCAGTGTCCCACTATTCCAATATCAATTCTCTGTATTACTCTGTTTTTGCAGTATTATAAAGATACTACCTGAGGCTGGGTAATTTATAAGCAAAAGGTGTTTAACTGACTCACAGTTCCACATGACTAGGGATGCCTCAGAAAACTTACAATCATGGTGGAAATCATGGTGGAAGACAAGGCATCTCTTACATGGTGGCAGGAGAGAGAGAGAGAGAGAAGGGGGGAAGCACCAGACATTTATCAAACAACCAGATCTTGTGAGAACTCACTCACTGTCATGAGAACAGCAAAAGGGAAATACACTCCCATGATCCAGTCACTTCCCACCAGGTGCCTCCCTTGACATGTAGCAATTCGAGATGAATTTGGGTGTGACACAGAACTAAAGCATATCAGATAGATTGAGGGAGGAGAGTAGAGAGAAACTGAAAATGACTCCTAGGTTTAGAGCTTCAACAAATGGGTAGATGCTAATGTCCTTCACTGAAATGGAGAAGCCTTGAGGAAAAAACAAGTTGGGTAGGAAGTGAAAGCAGGAAGGTTTTCATTTTTATTTTGATGGTTTCATTTGTTTTGTTTGTTGGTCATTATAAATATGAAACGCTAAAGAGATATCCAATGAAGACAAAAACAGTTACATGAGTTGAAATTGGAGTCAAGAGAAGAAATATAAATTAGAGCACTGTCAACATCATAAAAATTATACTTAATGCTATGAGACTGGTGAAGTTCACCTAATTTTTTGTTAAATAAAGTAAACCATAAGTTGTTTTTATGTTAGTGGCAGTAGATCTTTCATCCATATATTCTGATTCTATCTAAGAGTTTATTGAGGTAATTGGTCCATAATCATAAGACAACTTTCTGGGGTTAAAAGTGTAATGGAGGCCATTTACCAGAGCAAAGGTTCTAGTGGATATTTGCATCAAAGCTGTGATTTTGGCTTCATGAACATTACCCTCTAGCCAATCAACACTGCTAAATGCAGACAAATTTCTTAAGGGAAGTATTTGTTCTTTTTAGCTTTTAAATAACCAAAACCAACAGAAGAGCAATTATCATTAAATAGGGTTTTCAAATAAGGAAAAACAAGAAAGTATTGATTTCTGAATTTATAGAGGGACCCTGTTGCTTTTAAATAGAAGTGACATAATTTTTAATAAACTACAAATGCTCCTCAAATCTTGATCACAAGATCTAGACTTACATTACTCTATTTTAATTCTCTGCTTATTCCTTTAAATTATAGATGACATTTCAGTGAGAAAAAGCAATAGAATTGGACCACTGCAGACTAACCTGAACTAAAATGATTTGAGACTTTATAACAGGCAAAAATGAAACATTTTTATTAGAAAAATTGCCACATTTTAACTCTGGCTTCCCTGAATTTTATTCTTGAGTCTTTGGCCATTAAAGCAATGCTTATCAATCTCTCTTCACTGATGATATAATTCTATACAAAGAAAATCCTAAAGACTCCTTCAAAGGCTCCTGGAAGTGATAAATGATTTCAGTAAAGTTTCAGTACACAAAATCAATGTACAAAACTCACTAGCATTTCTATACACCAATAACATTCAAGCTGAAGGCCAAATCAAGAATATAATCCCATTTACAGTAACCACATCAAAAATAATAATAATAATATCTGGGAATATTTCTAACCAAGGAGTTAAAAGGCCCCTACAAGGAAAACTAAAAAACAACACTGAAAAAAATCATAGATGACATAAACAAATGGAAAAATATTCCATGCTCATGGACTGGAACAATCAACATTATTAAAAAGGCCATACTACCCAAAGTCATCTACAGATTCAACACTATTCCTATCAAACTACCAGCATCATTGTTCATAGAATTAGAAAAAAATATTATAAAATTCCTATGGAACCAAAAATGAGCCCAAATTGCCAAAGCAATCCTAAGCAAAAAGAACAAAGCCAGAGGCATATATTACCCACTTAAAACAATAGCATAAAGCTACTGTAACCAAAACAGCATGGTACTGATACAACAACAGATACACAGATTAAGGGAACAGGTTAGAGAACCCAGAAATAAACTGCATTTCTACAACCATCTGATCTTTGACAAAGTCAACAAAAATAAGCAATGGGGAGAAGATTTCTTATTCAATAAGTGGTGCTGGGATAGCTGTCTAGCTATATGCAGAAATATGAAAGTGGACTCCTACCTTTCACCATACACAAAAATTAATTCAAGATGGATTAAAGATTAAATGTAAGACCTCAAACTTTAAGAATCCTAGAAGAAAACCTAGGAAACACCATTCTGGACATTGGTCTTGGAAAAGAATTTATGACTAAGTCCTCAAAACCAATCGCAACAAAAACAAAAATTGGCAAGTGAGACCTAATTAAGTGAAACAGCTTCTGCATAGCAAAAGAAACTATCAACAGATAACTTACAGAATAAGAGAAAATATTCATAACCTATGCATCTGACAATAGACTAATATCCAAGATCTATAAAGAACCCAAACTAAAACAAATAACCCCATTAAAAAATGAATTAAGACATGAACAGACACTTCTCAAAAGAAGACATACAAGCAGCCAACAAACATGAAAAACAAACATGAAAAAAGGTCATCACTAATCATCAGAAAAATGCAAATCAAAACCACAATGAGATATTATCTCACACCAGTCAGAATGGCTACTATTCTGACTAAATCTAAAATATAGTTGAAATTATAAGAAATAAAATACAATAATTTCTGTGTCTCAAAGCAAAACTGAGCTTTATAGATTACTCCCGAGATTTGAAAGGGCATATAAGTAGCAGTTGTCTTCTACTCTCAAATTTATAACCAACTGGGAGATAGAAACAGAAATGAGTAAATAACGGGTATATCGCTTTAAAAATTCCACCACACTTAAATGGCGGCAAGGGAAATGGTAGAGCTCCTTACAATGATAAGGAAAGTAGTATGTACAGAGGGAGGGTGTAATCAAACCAAAATGTAATTAAGTATGCACTGAAAAGTTCAAAATCGTATTTAAGATTAAAGGCTGTAATATAAGGTTAGAGATGTAATATGTTTAGAAACATAAAAATTGATACAGCCACCACATTTTGCCAACAAGGCTACGCACTGTGTACTTCAGAGAGTATAATTCACAGAGAATAGGATGTGAGTGACAAATATAAATATAAGTATGGGTATGGATATTCCTAAAGAATATCCTGAAGACATGACACCTCAAGAGAGAGATGCCTAACTCTTTCTAGAGAGGTTAAATAAATATTCATAGAGGAGGTCAAATTTGTGCTGATTTTTGAAAAATGGATGGATGTTTTCTAGAGTAAAAAGACCAAAGGGTTAACAGCTTTCAGAAAAAAAGCCATGAAATGAACAAAGTGGTAGAGAAATGAGAGAACATGAGGTTAATAGTCAGTAAACCATAAATTTTGCAATGTCTTCAGAGTAGTTTGGAAAAGATGGGACAGAGGTTTAAAAAAAATGAAAAGCTGAATAGTTAAGATTTGGTTTACAGGGTACCTTGTGTGTGATATGTTAATGGTAAAAAGAAATTATCCACATGAAGGGGAAAAATGATGACATGATTTTAACCAACACATAAACTGAAGGACACCACAAGCAGGATATGCTGGTTTAAGTTAACCTATTAAACAAGGAAGAAAAGGCTTCCCTTATTGAACATTTAAGCCTGTCTTCTGTCTAAGCCTGCAACCTACATAATCCTAAAAGAACAAAGATCACAGAGTAAATGGAGTCTTTAAGGTCATCCAGCTCAACACTAACCCAACCCCATGTTGCAACTTCACGTACAGCACGCTTCCACTGACATATATACACAAAGGAAAAAAAATCAACATTTATCCTTTAGAGTTAATTAAGGTTTTTGGGTTTTTTTCACATAATTTTTACTTTCCTTATCATGTAGACATAATTGGACATATGGGAAAGACAGTTGCTAGGCATAAATATGTGAGGGAGGTGAGAATTTTCTCCCAACCCACCTGGTCTGTGCAGGCTTCCTGCATGAGATAGACAGAAGATTTATGAATGAGGGCAGAAAGGTGGCATGGAAGATAGGAGGATGGAAATAGTCTTAAGTTTATCACACACTAAAGAACAAAATGGAATAAAAATGCCTTGCTTTAACACCTTAATATTTTCCAAGGTGATTGGCCTATATAATTTTATTTGACCCTCACGTTCACCTTATATAGGCCTCTTTCCTCATTTATTGTTTAATTCATTCATTAATGAATATTTATAGAGTGACTAATATATGCCCAGAAATGAGCCAGGCACCAAGGAAGAAACAGTAACAAGACAAACATGTTTCTGCCACAGGAAGCTGAGATACTAGAGGGGAAATCATATGCAAGATAGGTTAAAGGGTCAATAAATCACTATAGCACAATCGTTTTGGCCAGGCACAGTGGCTCATGCCTGTAATCCCAGCACTCTGGGAGGCCGAGGCAGGCAGATCACCTGAGGCCAGGAGTTTGAGACCAGCCTGACCAATATGATGAAACCCCATCTCTACTAAAAATACAAAAATTAGCCGAGCGTGGTGGCATGCACCTATAATCCCAGCTACCTGGTTGGCTGAGACAGGAGAATCACTGGAATCCGGAAGGCAGAAGTTGCAGTGAGCCGAGATTGCACCACTGCACTCCAACCTGAGCAATAAGAGTAAAATTCAATCTCAAAAAAAAAAAAAAAAAAAAAGTTATCATTTTTCCATGAGGAAAAATAAATTGCTGAGACAGAGAATAATGGAATTGGGATGAAAAGTACATTTTATTTCGGATATGGCAGCTAGAAACACCCTTCTGAGGAGATTTGCTTAAGCTGAAATCCAAAGGAAAAGGAAAAACAATTACAAAATAAGTGACAGAAGAAATTCCAAGCCAAGAGAACATGACAGGGTTCTGAGGTAGGAAATAATTTAGCATGATCTAGGAAGTAAACACAGATCAGCATTCCTGGAGCATTACTGGATCTGGGAAGACAATGGTGTGACATTCAGTGGGAGAGCTAAATAGTGTTGATCCATTAATTGACCATGTTCAACAGTTTGGGTGAATCTCAGTGCAATGGAAGCCAATGGAAATTCTTCAGCAAGACAGTGACATGGATTTACTGAAGGCTTAGATTCATATATATGGTACCTAGGTTTTGATCTGAGAACAGGGAAAACGATATTGCCATTTATTAAGAAGAGACATTACAAAGTTATAGCACTGTTGAAGATGAGAGACAAGGGTTTAGTTTCGTGGATTTACTTTTAGAGTTTAATGTTCCTGTTATATTAAAGATATCTCTAAGACATTGAAGTTGAGATGAAAAAGCAGAAGGCTGACTCTGTAAACCTAAAATTTCTGCTGGTAATTTTGAATTTATAAACACAAATATGACAGATAAATGCAAGGAAGGGGAAAATCACCTAGTGAGAAAATATCACTTAAGAAAAAGGACCAGAATGGAACTCCAAATCACTTCCACATCTGGAGATCATTGGGAAAAGATAAGCTAACAAAGGAGCATGGAAAGAATAGTCAGTGAAATGGAAAGAAAAGCATAAGGCAGAGTCGTAACCGAAGCTAAGAGAAGAGAGTGAATCGACAAGAATATGGTTAACTGTTGTGAATTCTAGAGAAGATGGAGCAAAGTGAGGAAGAAACATGTCTGTCGAATTTAGCAGTTAAAAAAACATTAGAATCATCCCATAGAGAAAAGAGAAAGAATGGACTTTAAACAAGATAAGAGGGTAAAGAAAAGAAAAAAGTAATTTTATGAAGGTTTATAGGGTTTCTGATGGGAAAATATGAGAATTTGCTTCTTATGACTTCTACTTTCTCCACTAAGTTTGAGGCAAGGTCTCCAGTTGAATGTGAGAGTAGAAAAGAGCTTTTGGAGGTTTTAGTAGATAGATACTCCCAAATTGAGAATTGAGATGATTAGAGTGAAGCCTTAACCATGTGATTTTTCCCCAGCAATGTTTAATTTGCACAAGTGCTGACATGAAGAATATATAGAGAAAGTAATGTTTATTCAAGGTTTGAGTTTTTCCCAAGAAATAAGAAGAAAAATAAGAAATAGAAGGAAAAGGATACAATAGAACTATGATTAGTTGCAAGAGAATGATTCTAATAGTGGAATTTGATCTGAGCAAGGAGAAAAATGAATTCAGGAGAGTATGGATAGACAGTAGAAAATGGCTGAACTAAAGGATGAGATATTTTGCAAATCACAAAGAGAATAGAGGAGAGATTTAGGAGTACAGAGTAGAGGGACGGGGGAAGGTAAAGAACAGCATCAGAATGAGGTTCAGAATGATGATGGATGACTGAAGTGACCTGTGTCCTGGCAGTGAATGACCAAGGTAAGCACTGATGTGACACGTGGCAGAGTTGGTCTAATTTCTCCTTAAGGACATATTGTTAGGGGTGGAATGCTTCTTTGGTGGTATAGCAGACAATAAACAGCAACTCCCTGATGTGTGGTGAGAGCCAACAGAGCACAAGGGCAAATGAGGAAATCAAGTCTTAAAACAGTTCCATGATGGTGTCAAGGTTGTGTGGCCAAGTAAATGAGAGAACCAGTGCTAATTTGAACATCATCTAATCCTAATCAGCTACTTTTCCCACCATCCTAAACTTTCCTGAGAAAAGTGCAGCCAGCCCTGAACATGAAAGGGAAATAAAGGAAGTGAAGTGTGCATAGGTTTTCTTAATGAGAATGGCAATATATTTAGAACCTAAATGGGGAAGATTTTGTTCTCTTTAATGTACCATTTTTATTTTGAAGTTTAACTGTCAACAATCCATTTTGCAAAAAGAGAAACTGAGGCATTGAACATAAAATAATTTGCAATCCATTGTTCAGCAAATTAGTTTCAGAATCAGGAATAATGATTGCTTCTTAGGCCTATATCATAAGCGCTTACTCCCAAATAAAGTGGGCTAAATAAAAGGCAAGGAAAATTAGTTTTGCAATCTGTGCCCTTGCCTGGTACTGAAATATCCAATTAAAAGAAATTATGAGCCTTTAAGGATGATTGCTCTTGCACAAAGTGAACTGAAATGGAAATTCATAACCACAATCCCATATCCATCATATGAGACTATTAATTGGAACAATTTTCATAAAAGCTTAGGTTGAACACTCTCATTAGGAAGGCATACCTTGTGAAGCAATACCCAGCTTCAAGTTTGGAAAATGTTCCAGGGCTCTCTGCCCTTTGAGCCACAGGATTCAGAATTGCTTTAGAGATGTCATTTATAGCAGTGCTTACTGCTGTAAACAGCTGAGAACTTGTCCAGGACTTGTTATGTAACATTTCTGAGATTTTGCCTCATAAATATAAAACTTTTTAAAGCCTTCAAGAAAGGAAATTAGGTGATGGTGCCCTTTATTTGTGTACATGTAATTTTCTGTAGCACATATTATGTATATATCATATGTATTCACATATATATATATGATGTCTGACACATTATTAGGGGGTTAATAGATGTCCAATTTCAGTTATCTAAATGTTTGAAGTAAATTTTGAGCTTCTGATCCTCAAAGTCTTCTTACAGCATACCCACAAAATATTTCTGAATCAAGGCTTACTAACTTAAACGTATTCACAAATATGCCATGAAATTTCATTTGGCAGCTCTAATATTTGTCTTCAATTCAGTGAATACTTAATCTCTGTGTTTCTGTCTAATGCATAAGGAAATTCAGAGTTGGAGGGAGTCCTTAAGCTCACTGAATACAAAGTGACACTTAATTTTTTTCTCTCCTTTTCCTATGTACCTTTCCACACAGAAATATTGTTTAATAATTAATGATTTATCCATACTATTATGTTATTCTCCAGGATTTTAATGTATTCTCATACAGCCAGTTCTGACAAAGGGATAGAGTGCAAATTTGAGTCTAAGTCTGTGTATGCTTGATGGGTTTTGGCTCCTGTTGAGAAATATGTTTCAGTATTTGCATACCAAAAATAAAAATGAACAGCTACATGGAAGGATGAGGAAAATTAACCACCACCTTTGGCACCAATCAGAGAATCTGATATAGCTGTAACAATAATAATAATAGTAGTAGTTAATATCTCTTGAGTTCCCATTATGTTTCAGGAGTTCTTAGCTCTTATGCATATTAACTCCTTAAAAATATCCCCACACTCCCATAAGGATGCAGCATCTTTAGGGTATTCTTAGGCAACCTACAAACTTTAAAATAGTTTCTGGCACCCCTTAAGCCAATAGGCAAATCATTATAGAATTTGTTAGTTCTATATACTAACACTATTATAAAAGCATGAGTTTGTATGTTGAAATTGGCACTGTGCAGGCAACTGCTAACCCCAACATAGGGAGTAGGAAAAATTACATTTTGTTCCAGATACAATAGATTTAATTCAAGGAAATGCTCTACTAAGAAATTACATAGCAAGTAATTTTAAAATGATCCACGACATTTGCTGAACCATTAATATGCAATTGAATAACAGGAGTCTTATGTAAACATCATGGAAGCTGCAATCTTGAGGGCATCAACATGAATGTGGACTTAGGAATTGGGTGAGATGATTTCTGCTCTGGACTCTATTTATACAGCTTTCTATCTATTTATACACCTTTCTATCACCAACGATACGAATAGTTGAGTCCAGTAGTCACTTCTGAGAACTAACAACCCGGCAACACAAAAAGGATAGAAGCATCCTAAAACCCCTCCCCAGAAAGAGTCATCTATGAGAAAGTAACTAAATTCAATTCATTTGACCTAGCATAAGTAATAGAAGAACATAGAATGCAAATCTGGAAACAAAAATAGAGTTAGAAAAACACTTTGACATGGTGCTGAAACTGAGTGATGTTTTTCCTTATCTCTTTATAGAAAAAAAAAGTGTTAAGTCCCAGCAAGGGCCCACGGGTGAGAGGGTAGGTGTGAGTGGAGGATCTTCATCGATGAAGGGGTGAAGGAAATTGTATGAGAAAATTTTCTGAAGCCAAGTGGAACGAAATGATCCTCTGGCCATACTGGGTGAGATACAGTTCTCACAGTGGGAGCTTGTGGGTTGCCATAGAGACCTATTGCCTTGTGGAAGGTGGTGATTTAACATAAAGGATTAATCACAAAGAAATGGTGTTGTCAATTACTGTGAAATTGAACAACATCATATTAGAAAAGATATATGTATCCACTTTAGAGATTTGAACTTGACTCATAAAATTTACAAAATCAAGCAACAAAAATATTCTATATCCTTACTTATTTGTAGAACACTGACTCTCCTAATGATTGCTTTAGGATTACCCCTCGCCAATCCAGCTTAGGAAGGAAGGAAGGTGTCTCTGGACCTGAGGAAAGAAGAAAACTATGAAAAATTGTATACTACCCATGTAAAAAGCAAGCAAAGTTAAAGCTAAATTTTCAGAGAATTGCTAGTATCAGGGACTCTGCAAGTACAAACTTTTCTCTAAATATTCATATAATTTAATTTTCTTCCTTAAATTGGGGTTAGAATATCTAGGATGAAGATTCTGTCCTTTGAAAAGAAGACTACAAATGAAATTTAATGATTGTGTTCAGCCAAATACAAAAATATGTGTTTAGGAGTTACTTCGATGGTTTAGTTGCTTACAAATTTAGATGTGTCCTTCAATAGTAGAAGCAGTAATCGGGTTAAACAAATAATGGCTGGAAGTATTCACAAGAAAGTTTGGGGTTTGGGAGCTGGGGAGTCCTAACCAAGAATCCACATTATTTTAATTATTACAATAATATATCGCCTGTGGGGAAAAAAAGATTAAAGAAAACTGAGAATTTTAAAGAAATCCAGAAATTTTTATTCTGTATCTACACTAGTATTGGCATTAATGTCTTAAATATATGTGCATTCCTACAGCACACACACAAACATATACAAACATAAATATATACACACACTAATATATACACATGCAGTGTTAGATGTGCCCTTTTCTATGTGCTTTTCAAATACCATATGTTTTACTAAAGATCTCACTAAAAAAAGAAAACTTGGTGACTGAATATAAATTGCTATTAGAAGTTCAATATTCAGGAAAATACAGGTTTCTGGCTAGTAATTAGATATGTGAACAAATGACACAGACACAAGGACTTTGGAAGATGATGACAACCATCTATCTTACTTTGCCAACTTGGTTTATCAAATGTTTTCAAATGTCTTTTTAAAATATTTTTTACACCTCTGAATTCAAACTTGCTAAAATGTGAATTTTTTCTTTTTTCTTCCAACGTTTCCCAGCCTTATGTCAATAAGTCTAGTGAACCCGAGGGACCAGTTCTTTCCAAGAGTTTATTCTGTTTTTGTGTTTCTGCCTCCTCAAGTTGGTATTCTACCAGTGAATCCCATGGAGTTCGATGACTTCTATGTCTCTTGATGCAATGTCTGAGGCATGCCTCCAACTCTGGTCTAGCAGCCGAAGAGAGAAAGAAGAGGTCAGCCCCACTGCACCCTCTTCTACAGCTACCCTACATTGTGATGCTTGGTTTCCCAATGCAACTGAAACTGCCTCTTCAATGTACCCATCATGGCAGATTTAAAATGGCTACAACTTGTTTGCTACTTGTCTCATAGAGGCACAATCAAATTCTCCCCTCCCCCTTAATTCTGGCTGGCCTTGGTTACTTGGTTGATCAACAGAATGCTGCAAAAGTGATGTTTTGAGACTTTCAAGACAAGGTCATTAAAAGTCTTGCAGCTCCTGTTTGGGTTCTCTGGATGCTTGCTCTCAGAAGAGCCAATAGTTGAATAAAAGGTCCAGCCATTCTATGGCTGTCATACTGCAAGGAAGTCCAGGTAGCTACATGGAGAAAGTATATGGAGACAGAGTGATGTCAACTATCCTAGCATGGGTGTTGGATACACGAGTGAGGACACCTTGGACATTCCAGTCGCATCAGTTACGAGGGAGAGAATTTGGACCCATTTATATGGCCCTCATTGAGCTGTCTCAGCTACCTCCAGCTACCCTCATCCAATTTTGGAACTGAGACAAGCCATCTCTCTTGTAAGCTGCCCAAATTTCTGATCCACAAATAAATGAGCATAATAAAATGACTTTTTTACTCCAGTAAGTTTTAAGGCTAGTTTGTTACGCAGCAATAGATAACTGGAATGAATCCATATGCCCACACACACACACACACACACACATGCAGTGATTTCCCAAGGCATGTCCATGATTATCATTCAGAATGTGCCTTGTTCTCCTATTAATTCTAACACATATTTTCCCCCAAACAATACAGTATCAGAAGACTTTTAAATGTCTATAATCTATAATTATCCTTTTGTATAAGTGATATTTTTTCTTGCCTACTCAACAGGAAATAAACAGCCTTCTGACAAATGACAAAAAAGGAGCAAAATTTCCAACTGACATAAATCCTTCAACTGCAAGAACTTGAGGGCTGAGATGGATGAGTGCTGTAAGATGGTGGAACTTCTGCTAGCAGAGATCTAAATTGGGTGGGGGGATTGGGAATCTAAATTTTTCAAAGCCGTAACTAAATTGTCAAAGCATAATAGGTGGTTTGAGACCTAGCTATTTCCCGGTATTTTCTCTTTGCTTAGAGTAGAGCAAAAAAAAAAAAAAAAAAAAATCTACTTTTTTTGACCTGTTTGCCCAGTAAGTGGGTGTTTCTTCTCTAGCCAGTCAAGGCAGCAGTTAAATGTTTTCAAAAAGTCACACGGAGGATTATGCTCATTTAAAGCACAGTAAAGCAGCATTGCATATTGGAAACTGCAGACTAATTGTTACATACATTTTCAGTGACTGTTTAAAATTGGCTTTGCTCTATGTTGTAGCAAAAAGTATAAAACAATAGAAGAAATAATGCAATTAAATTTGGAGTTTTGAATAGTGTAATATTTAATTCCTCTTTTATGCTCTTTTAAGGGATTTCTTTGTTCATGTTCATTTACAAAGTAGAAAATTTTTTATTACTAAATATATGTTTAACTTAGAGGAAAGCATACAGGTGCCTTAAAATCTGAGGGTTGGAATTTCAGCATAGTATGCAACCTATATGACTACATGTACATAAACTGCAATGGATTTGATAAAGAAAGGCTAAATAATAGTCAGGTTGCAATTCTGGTGTTTCATTATGCTCGGCCAATATATCTGAGATTATGTCATGCTTCACTAGGAACTCTCCACTGCAATTTTGGGTGACATCTAAATGTAACAAGAGTGTAAACCTCGCCAATAGATATCCTGGCTCAGCACACAATTTCCAGTCAAGATTGCAGCTGCACAAGGACAAGGATTTCCAAACTGGGTTTTAACTACATTTTGTGCTTTGATCCTAAGTGATGTGAGTGATAGCATTAAAAAATGAGTTTCTACAAACTGGGAACTTATTCTGATTGGTTCAGTGCATTAAATATCTATGCATACTTTTCTGTTTTTTTTTTTTTTTTTTTTTTTTTGCATTTTATTTGGTTCCAATTTCAATTTATTGTCTATAGGTAACCACCACAAACTTGTAGCAGCTTGAAACAACCATTTTACTTTGGTCACAGTTTTGTGGCTAAGGAATTCAGGAGTGGCTCTTCTGGGTAGATGATGTCCAATTCATATGACATCCATTGAATCAACTGGGGCTGGAGGATCCCCTTCCAGTCTAGCTTTTTCATGCATGTTTCTGGAGCCTTGAACTCAGCCTCAGAAGTTCCAGAATGGCCTTTCCATCATGTCCTATTAATCAAGCAAATCACAAAGTTTAGCCCAGATTCAAGGGGAAGACAAGTTGATTCCACTTCTTAATAGAAGCATATGTAGCAAAGAATTTGCAGTCATCTTTAATGTACCAAAGTTATATTTTATATTTACCATTTTATCTTTCAAAATATTTATAAGTGCTAAATTGAGATAAGGGTATCTTTCCCAAAATCTGCTAAAAAATACTGAAGTCATGTTAGAAATGTATCTATGAACATTCAATGTCCACAAACAATTCATCTATCATTGATCTGATGTGAACTGTTGTTTAATTCCAAAGAGGAACCATTTGAGGGAATCCCTTGTGTAATCTCTGGCTGTTACCCTTTATGGCCCATTCTGCTTACTAAAATCTTCCACAGAGGAAAACTTGTCTGTGTGTTTCTGAGATATAGATTTTAACCTTTGCAGGAATCTTTTCTTCAAAGGACCAGAAACCTGGGAAAAGAAAGTAGTACTTAATCCCAAAACATAGGAAAAAATTTACTATGTCCAGGAATATACTAGGACTACTAAATGCAGTTTGTCTTTAAAAGAATAAAATGAAGAATGTTGAAAAACCCTGTAATAAGATTTCCAGAGGTGAAATAGGGATGTTCAGTAACAGAACATCAAATCACAGAGGGATGAGAGATGCCACCTGTTAGATAAGGAAAAAAAAAAAGTAGGATGCAATTGCAGGATTCCAATGAGAGGGCTTGGTTTGTACAAGTCTTGAACTATCTGAAAGAAGAATGAGAGCAGGATTTTGGCAATTCTTCAAAGCTCATCTTTTCCTCCAGGATATTTTTGGTGTTCCTTGTGCTTTTGGAACCTTTATGTTTCTTTGGGGAAAGGTTGAGTGTTTGGGTTTTTTTTTTTTTAATTTTGGGGGACTGCTTGTGCTACTGTGTTTGCCGGATGCTGCATGAACACAAACACCAATTGAAACAGCCCTGAGACACTTTGCAAGGTTTATTAAACATTAATTCATAATCTCCTGACAGCCCACCTCTGTTTCGGACATACCCCAGGATTCACTTATACATTAATTCCCATTGAAAACCACATTAGTCTTTCCTGAAGGCAACAATAGATTGGGGAATCTAATGTGTTTATCATTTAATGGACTTGAATATAAAGAGAAATTATCTGAAAGGCTGTAGCCAAGTCAGAGGGCATATTCCCAGAGAGAAGGAAGAAACACAAAATGAGAACAATGCTGATCTTAATTCCAACTCCTTAACCACAGCATAGTGGTTATAGAGGAAGTGAACTCCCATAAAATGGAACTAACTCAAAGAAACATAAGGGTTCCGTGCCTGCATGTGTTTCTGCTAGGTTTCTATTCAGATGTATGTGATAGAATAAGCATACCAAATTTAAAGATGGACACTTTATCTTCTGAGAGTGTGTGAGGAAATCAGTGACCGTACTAAGGCATCCATCTGAAAACATAATGAAAAGGAACACAAAGTGAAACATAGATCTGCTTCAACTCCATGACTCACAGCAACCATAAGAAATTGACTGCAATGACTTAGCCACATGCATGTTGGAGAAAGACACTTGTATCAGGTTTTGAAGGGATCCATGAACTTTACAACGTAATAAGTGAAACGATGAATTGTGATCAAATATTAAAAATTCTATGTGTCTTGAGAGACAGGGCCTTGGAAGATTTGAGCAAATAAAGGTGGACTTAGATTTGAAGCCTCAGAATTCCTCCTTCAGAATGGACTTTGCAGCAGTATGGGCTCTTCTGTTAAAATAACTTTCTTTTGAGCTTAGAACATTTGAATATGAAAAGAAATAAGTTATCCAGTGACTCCATTCCAGATTCCAGCATACATAATGCATTTCATATATTACAAAATTGCTAATTTGGTAGTCACAAGTGAAAATGGATTTGAAAGACACATTTAGTTCCTCTGGCTAAAGGAACATAATTATGTAAGCCTCTGAGTTTAATGTCCCCAAAGAAAGGACATTTTTAAAAAAGAGGAATAGAAACAGAAAATCATCTGTATTATCCTTGGAAAATAGAGAGAGACCCATACATCCTCAAGAAACTTCAGAAAATTTCTATAAAAATAAATAAACATAAAAAAGGACAAAGTAAGAGAAGAAATATTCAAACCACAATTCACTTCAAAAGAAGATACCAGCTTGGAAATCAAGCTCAAGTGACTTTCCATAAAGTAGTGAAAAGAGAAAATGTTTGGTGGCCTTTTCTAAGTGGTCAAACTCAATTACAGTTGACCCTTGAGTAATATAACTTCGAACTGTGTGGGTCCATTTATATGTACATTTTCGTCTGCCTCTGCCACCCCTGAGACAGTAAAACCAACCCTTCCTCTTTCTCATCTTCCTCTGCCTACTCAATGTGAAGACAATGAAGATAAAGATAATTATCTTGATAATAATCCACTTCTGCTGAATGAATAGTAATTTTTCTCTTCCTTATGATTTTCTTAATGACATGTCCTTTTCTCTAGCTTAATATACCATAGGAATACAGGATATAACACATATAACATACAAAATATGTGTTAATCAACGATTTATGTTATTGGTAAGGCTTCCAGTCAACAGTGGGTTATTAATAGTTAAGTTCATGAGAAGTCAAAAGTTTTGCACAAATTTTTTACTGAGCGGGGAGTCAACATCCCTAATGCCCCTATTGTTCGAGGATTAACTGTGTATCTAAATGCAATGTGGTATTATGAATCGGATCCTGGAAAAGAAAAAGGGCATCAGTAGAAATAACAATGAAATTCAAACAAAGTCTGAATCATACCAATGTCAATTTTTTGGGTGTGACTAATGTACCATGGTTAGGTATAATGTTAACATTAGGGAAATCTATGTGGAGAGTATACAAGAACTCCCTATTACCAGTCTTACAATTTTTGTGAACTTAACATTTATTCAGAAAGTAAAAGTATACATTGACTGGGTGCAGTGACTCAGGCCTGTAATCCCAGCACCTTGGGAGGCCAAGGTGGGTGGGTCGCTTGAGCCCAGGAGTTTGAGACCAGCTTGGGCAACATGGGTGAAACCTCGTCTCTACAAAAAATACAAAAATTATCTGGGTGTAGTGGGTGTGTCTGTGGTCCCAGCTACTCTGGAGGCTGAGGTGGGAGGATTACCAGAGTTCAGGAAGTCAGGGTTGCAGTAAGCCATGATCGTACCACTGCACTCTAGTCTGGGCAACAAAGTGAGACCCTGTCTTTAAAAAAAAAAAAAATTTAAGGAAAAGCATGTATATTTTTTAAACCCTAAATCACATGAGCACATCTAGAAGGAGTTAGTTACAGACACCCAAAACAACATGAGGTCAGGATCCATCTTACTCCTGGCTATGATTTTCCCAAAAACCAGAGGTAGAAAATGTAGAGTCACTGCTGATGTTGGCTCCTAGCAAGCATTTTCATTCCAATTAGAAAATTGTGAGCACTGGAGTAGGTAACTTACCTCAGACAGTCACAACTGGAAATGTACATCACGGAAATGTAATCACTGAACACAAAGGTGAAGTTCTTTGTCAGGGCAGCCACCATCTGTAGTCCAATCACCCTCTCCTCTCCTCTATTCAGATAATCTGATCTAGCTAAGGATAACTGAACTACAGCTAAACATCATCTATCCTGCTTCATCTGGACTTGCAACACTCAAAGTGCAAACCATATAATTATAGATGCAACCAAACTGAAAATCAAGTGCTTAACTGTGCCAGAATGAGCAAAGAAAAAATAGAATTATTAGGGATATGATAAGATTCAACAGTTCCAAAGAAAAAGACCAATTTTAATAATGACAACAGTTTCTAATAAATTCAGCTACTACAAGATACAGAAGTAAATTTTGAAAAATGTTTAATTCATATTCTTATACACATTCTAAAGAAAACTTTCTATTAATAGAACAAAAGCAAGAACTCGTGGAGCAAGGAAAATTGGATATTGATTATCATTGCTTCGAGATGAATAACACAAACGCAGAATTTAATTTTTAGGAGAGCTAGTAAGCAGAAGATTAAATATTACAGGAACTGACTTAGCAAATTAGAAGATAAGTAAAAGATATTCCATAATTTGGAAGAAGTTATTATGATATTTTAGAGATTAAAACCAATAAGGGAGATTATCAAATATCCAGAAGAGAATATATACATATATATGTACACACACATACACACACACACACCCAATCTATATATACACATTTGTTTCTTTACATCCTTAAAAATAATAATTTTTGTTAATTTGCTGGATAAAAAAGATACAGTTTTGACCTTTGGTAACCTATTTTCTTTCACTTATGCATTCATAAAATTTTTCAAAATATTCTTTAAATTCAATGTTTATCAAAGTATATCTTTCTTTTAGTTTGGTCATTATTTTTCTTTTATTAAAGTTCAAAATAGAGACAGAGATAAGTACAGAGATAAAAGTAAACATACTGGAATAAAAATGTATATGTCTGTGCATACATGTATATATGTTAATATATACACACAGATTACACACACATATACATATAAATATATCTAGTGTGCATGTATCTATATATGGCTATGTAGCTATTACTTCTATTGACCTCGTATATGTTAATAAATATATGTGTATTTGTGAGTTTATATGTTAAGAGTTTCAAAAGAAGAGAATGAGAACAATAACAGGGATGTAATCTGGTATACCTTAAATACAAAATATAAATTTTAAAATGTTATGAATATATAGAAAAAAAACAAGCAAGTCACCAGCAATTAGACATGAGTTTTCACCCAGCAATTCACTTCTAGGACTTATCATAAGAAAATAATGGAGTTTGTTGCAACATTATTAACAACGTCAAAAAATTTAGAAACCAATTAAACATCCAACAATACAATATATTTCATGCATATTATGGTCTATTCAGATGATGAAATACTATGCAACCATTAAAAATGACGAAGTAGCTGTAGGATGTAAAAATGAGTATACAACATATTTTATTGAACAGATTGCAAAACAACATAAACAGAATATTTTAATTTTATAGTATGTATATGCATGTATTATGCATATGTATGCACATAGAAAAAGTATTTAAACTACAGAATAATTTTAATTATGATTATCTGAAAAGTAAGATGAGACGTGTTTGTTTTTTCCTCATCTGTACTTTCTAATTTCACTGCAATGAATATATGTACTTAGGCCGGGCGCAGTGGCTCAAGCCTGTAATCCCAGCACTTTGGGAGGTCGAGACAGGTGGATCACGAGGTCAGGAGATCGAGACCATCCTGGCTAACACGGTGAAACCCTGTCTCTACTAAAAAATACAAAAAACTAGCCAGGCGAGGTGGTGGGCGCCTGTAGTCCCAGCTACTCGGGAGGCTGAGGCAGGAGAATGGCGTGAGCCCGGGAGGCGGAGCTTGCAGTGAGCTGAGATCCAGCCACTGCACTCCAGCCTGGGCGACAGAGCGAGACTCCGTCTCAAAAAAAAAAAAAAGAATATATGTACTTAATTAAAAATATATGTGCATTTGTCAAAAGAAAATGAAGTAGCAAAATGTATCACCTGCAGGAGGACAGAATCTCTTGAATCCTGCTGCGTTTGGTTATTATATTTAAGTCCTAAGTTCCCTTACCTAAAGGATAAGAGAGAAGCTCTGGGAAAAAGTTGGGCATTTGCACATCCTTTTCAAAGTGTAATTTTTATTTTTGACACAGGTGTATTAGGTTGCTGTCTAAGAATAAGCAAATATTTTTGTTCTTACCATTTTATCCTTTCTTTCCACTTTGGGATTTATATAAACATTTAAGAGTTACTGAGTGTTA
This sequence comes from Piliocolobus tephrosceles, assembly GCF_002776525.5. Lineage (NCBI taxonomy): Eukaryota > Metazoa > Chordata > Mammalia > Primates > Cercopithecidae > Piliocolobus > Piliocolobus tephrosceles. Next base: position 76,582,512 of record NC_045448.1, on the reverse strand, counting down.
CGTGGTTTTTTTCCTCCAAGCTTGACTATTCAGATTATATCCAACAGTGCATCTCAAAAATGCCTTATATAATTCAAAACTCTTATGTGAATAAAATGTCAACAGAGTTTCTCTATAAGCTCTCAGCAAACCAGTGTCAAACATGTTGGCACTGTCGGGTAAAGAGCAAATGATTTTTACACGTTGTGCGCTTTTATTCTTTAACAAAGGCTAGGAGAGGAGACTGTTTTCTCCCCCTCCCCTTTTCCCTTCCCCTGGCATTTTTCTCTTTCTTCTGCCTCCAGTGCCCTTGAAGGCTATATTGAATCTGACAAAGGATAAAGTAGCAGGGAGTGGGAGAAACTAAAGATACCAAGGGGCTCCAACTGCCTGTCTGAAAATCTGTTTATACAGCACCTGGGTCACTCTCCTCTGATAGGCTTTTCTCTATGTGTTATTGTGTTTATGTCAAGAAAAAAAACGCCAGGATCCCTTGTTGTTGAGCGCTGCTCTATAGAATTCACCGCCTTCATTTTCCACTTAACTACCTCATTTTGTTTGAAAGAGGCTGCCTTTCCAGCTTCATCTGTGATCACCAAGAGCACACAATCTCACCTTTGTTCACTGAGTGACCTTTATATTTGACTGAGGCTGAAACGTGCCTTGAAACCTAAACTAATTTTGGCAAAAAGGTCTTTTACAAAAATGTAACTGAGACTGCCACGCACAAAAATAAATGCTGCTGGTTTCATTGTTATTCACCTAGTGTTTCTCTGTGCATTTTGTTTGGGAATTTCAAAGTACAATGCCAGTGTTCAGAAATGAATGCGACATCACGGACAGGAGCTTCCCTGGGGTCTGGTGAACCGGTGACAGCTCAAGCACAGTAGAGTTATTTTTATTTCTTGGAAAGGGAGTGGGTTGAGGGGGAGTCACACACTCCTGCCAAAATCAAGTGGCTTCAAGAATCAGGCAGCTGGACTGTCACCTGGGGAGGCAAAGATGGGGAGCAGTTTGGCACTGAGACCTGATACAGGGGATGATGTAAAGCGTACATGCACATTCTATAGCGAGGCCAGAAGCCCCAACAACCTCCCTTACTTTGGACGATCGAGCAGAATCACCTTTTACACACATACGCTCTGCCTTGAAGGAGGGCACTCTAGAGGAGAACAAGTGCCAAAACAAGGAGACGGGGTCTTCCTAAACAGCATAGACTCTTCTTTCTTCCATGGCACCCCCCTTCTCCTACCCTCCATGTATTTGTATGCAGTAGAAACCAGGTAAAAACAAATATAAATTTGAGATGGATAAATGGGGCACTTACAAGGTACTTGGGCTTAAGAAGTAAAAGGACTGGCACAAACTGGTTTACTCTGCTTCCATGCTCCCCTCTGGAAAGATCTTGAACTTCACACTTTGCCAGAACCTAGCTGAAACAAGCGTGCCCTTCTTCTCAGGAGCAGTTTGTACTTGAAACATCAAAACAAAATATTAAACTACATAGATTAAAAACTTGTATTGAGATATCCTGTCAAAGGATAATAAATTGAGATGGCTCTGTACAATCATTCTAGTGCATAATAGGTGAATATTTTGAATAGTGTCCAGGTAATGAATTATTAAATTTCCTTGTTTTTCCTCTGTAAATTATACCATATGAGGAAAAGTGTACCTGAAAATACAGTTAGTTGCTTAAATTTTACTATGATGTGTGAATAAATAGAACTGTGCAGTTTTAAAGAATGTGAAAATAATGTCTAGTTGATATAATAGATAAACTTCTAAATTTCACATGCAACAGAAGTCATAAGTAGTAACTGGAGGTACATTGTGTTGTCATTCAGAGCGTGAGGATAATTTCAGCCATCATCAATGCATGGCTTCTAAAAGCACTCTGGCATCAACATCTAGCTGACAGATAGGGAGAATAACGTAGAGGGTCTCAGAGTGTTGGTTATGGGCCAGGCCTGGTAGTGGTGATCATCCCTCTCACCCACATTGCATGACCCCACCTAGATGTAAAAGAAACTGGGCAAAGGAGTCCATGGCTGGCAGCTGCATCCCTGCCACACTCTACATTATGGAAGAAGAACCCTAATCAGAGCTGCTGTCTCTGCCATGGGACCCAAAGGATCATCTCTTTCAGTGCTTTTAAAAATGAGTTTCTCATTGTCCTGAACCTATGCTCGCTACACTCTTTTTCAACTGGAGACATTTTCCATCAGTTTTAGTTGCTTAAGTTTCTTGAAGATAGTTTCCATGGCTCTTAAAGTTTTGAAAGCTATCTTTTTAAGTGAAACTATAGCCCCAATGATGAAAGTTCACATCCAAAATGATACAAAGAATAAGAAAAAACTCTAGACTTTCACCAACAATGAGACCAGTTTTTATGATTTAATCTCATTTTTTTATTACAAATCCTACCTGCACATTGGAATGAAGGTAGAATTTTCAGATTCACAAAATGAATTAAGTAAAAATTAGCTATAGTCTCATAGCCTTGTGGTAACCACAATTAGCACTATGCATATTTGCTCACATGTATATGCAAATAATACCAGACAATGCATACTGCTTTGCAAAATTATTTTAATAATGCAACATTCCCTTTAAATGAATGTATTTATATCATCATTTTCATTGGCTGAACAATATTATATCATATAAAGGCACCATAATTTAACTAATTTTTTAATGTTGAACATGTAAATATATTCTAATTATTTACATTTATAAAGTATAGTGACTTATCACTCATTCATTTATTCATTCAACAAATATTTATTCTACATGCAAAAAAATACTACAGTAAAAAAAAGTTACAAAAGAGAGATAAAACCCCTGCCCTTGAAGTTCTTATGTCCCAGTAAAAGAGGCAGACTATTAAGATAAATTAATAAAATATATGGCATATTAGATAGTGCTAAGAAGAACAATAAAAAGGTAAGAAAGAAAGGGAGAAAATAAACGAGTATGGAAAGGAAAGTCAAAGAAGGTCTCATTTAGAAAGTGACATTTGTAAAAGGCCTGAAGGAAACAAGGGGGCAATTTGTGAACAATTTTTAAAAAGAACACTATAGAAAAAATAAACAGTAAATGCAAAGTCACTGAGGCACAGCATCCCTGGCATGTTGAGAAGGCAAGAGAAGCTGGCACAGAACGAATAAAAAGAAGAGTGGTAAAAGATGAGATCAGAGGGGTAACAGAGTAAAGGAGCAGTTTGCACTTGTTTTTCTAAAATAATTATGGATAGTGCTCCACTTTTATTCCAAAACATACACCAGTTGGAATGATAAATTATAGTTGCCTTTCTTACAGACCACATAAGTTCTTTGAATATTTTGTTAAATAGAAAACCATTCTGAGAAAAAGAATAACATCTTACTTATGTTTTATGTGATCACTTTGTTTGTTGGATTGAGAATGAATGAAGAGAAAAGCATGAACACAAGAAAATCCAATAGGCAGCTGACTGCATTAGGCCAGGCTAGAAATGACGATGATTTGGACTTAGGGGGTGCAAGTAGAGGGTATGAGAAAGGATCCAATTCTTGCTATATTGGAACTGTATAGCCTATGATACTTGCTGACAAATTGGATATAGGATGAGAAAAAGATAAAGGAAGAGTCAAGAATGACTCCAACATTTTCACCCTAAAAACTGGAGTATCCTGAATTGGAGAACACTGCAGGAAGAGCAAGATGAGGGAAGGAGATGTCGGAAATACAGTCTGGACATGTTAGTTGTGAAGTGTCTATCAGATATGACACAGACACATTGATTCAAATTCAGAAGAGAGAACAGGCTGGAGATAATTACCTAGAAACTATCAACATGAGTGATATTGAAAGTCATAAGAAAGAATGACGTCAACAGGGAATAAATGAGAAACATCCTTGGAAGGGAATACAAATAAAACAGGAAAATAAAAACAAAAACAAAAATCAAAAACCTTTGTTGACCCTTATTTCCTTGCAAATAGTCCTTGGAAGCTGAACGATTAGATCAAGTTTAAGGAATTTGATGCATCCTGCCTCATTGCTATTCAAAACCAATTGCAAGGGAGCTGAACAAGATGGTGGAAAAGAAGCCTACACTGTTCATCCCCCCCCCCCCCCCATCAGGAACATCAAATTTTAACAACTATTCACACACAGAAAAGCACCATCCCAAGAACCGCAAATCCGATGAGCAATCACAGTACCTGTTTTTAACTTCATATTGCTGTAAAGGCATTGCAGAGGGTCAGAAAGACAGTCTGGAATCACCTACACTGCCCCTTTCCCATCCCTAGGCAGAGACCATGCAGCACAGAGAAACTGCGCACTTGGGGCAGGGATAACACAGTGAATTATGGACTCTACATTGAATTCTGGGCTGCCCTGTCATACAGAGAGTAAAGCCATGCTGAGTTCAGCCAGTGCCCACGCATGGAAGGAGCATGTGAACCAGCCGTAGCCACAGGGGAATCACCCATCCCAGTGATCGGAAATTGAGTTTCTTGGCAAGTCTTGCCCCAGCAAGCCAAAGTGCTCTAGGGTTCTAGGTAAACTTGAAAAGCAGTCTAGGGCACAAGGACTACAATTCCTAGGCAACTCCTAATTCTGAGCTAGGCTTAGAGACAGAGGATGAAGGCAGCACATGACCTAGGGAGACATAAGCTGAGGCAGTTAAGGGAGTGGTTGTGCCACCCCTCCCCCAACCCCAGGTTGCACAACTCCCAGCAAGGAAAGTGACTCTTTCCTTCTGCTTAAGGAGAGGAAAGTAAATAGTAAAGAGGACTTTGTCTTGCATCTTGAATACAAGCTCATCCACAGTAGAAGGCAGGAGGCAGAGTCATCAGGCCCACACCCCAGGTCCTACCTTATAGATGACATTTCTAGATATACCCTGGGCCAAAGGGGAGCCCACTGTCCTGAATGGAAGGACCCAGTCCTGGCAGGATTCATTACCTGCTGACTAAAGAGCTCTCAGGCCCTGAATAACTAGCAGTGATACCTACGTAGTACACCGTGGACCCTGGGTTCTGAGACATGCTGACTTCAGGTGGGACTCAATACATTCCCAGGTGTGGTGGCTACAGGCAAAAGACTCCTGTTTGAGAAAAGCAGAGGGAAAAAAATAAAGGGGACTTTGTCTTGCACTTTCAGGTACCAGCTCGGCCACAGTGCGGTAGAGCCACAAGCAGGTGCTTGGGGTCCCCTAGTCTAGGCCTAGGCTCTTCGATGGCATTTCTGGACCTGCCCTAGGTCCAGAGAGGAGTGTACTGTCCTGAAGGGTGAGTCCCAGGCCTGGCAGCATTCAGCACAAGCTGACTGAAGTGCTCTTGGACTTTAAGTAAACATCATCAGTGGTCTGGCAGAACCCCTTATGGGCCAGTGGGTGTGGTGGCCACAGAGAGAGGCTCCTCTGCCTGAGGAAAGGGAAGGGAAGAGAGGGCAGGACTTTGTGTTGTGGTTTGAGTACCAGCTTACCCACAGTAAAACAGAACATCAAGCAATTACTAAGGTTTTGAACTGTAATCCCTGGCTCCCAGACATCTCTTGACCTGCCTGGGGCCTAGGGAAACTCACCATCCTGAAGGGAAGCACAAGAACCTGGCTGGATTTGCCATCTGCTGATTATGGAGCCCTTGAATGAACATAGGGTCTTGAGTGAACATAGGTGGTAGCCAGATAGTGATTATAGAGGACCTCAGGTGAGATCCAGTGTTGTGCTGGCTTCAGGTCTGACCCAGCACGGCCCCAGTGGTGGTGGCCAGAAGGATATTAGCACCACCATACCCCCAGTTGCACAGAGAGAGAGTCTCCATCTGGGAGAAAATAAGAAAAAAGAACATGAGTCTCTGTCTGACAATCCAGAGAATTCTTTCAGGTCTTATCCAAGACCAAGTACTTCAGCAAGCCTGCAAAAACTACAGTGTTATTAGGCTTGGGGCGCACATCCCTTCAAATACCTGGAAAGCCTCCTTAAGAAGGGTGAGCACAAACAGGCCCAGACTGTGAAGACTACAATAAATACCTAACTCTTCAATTCACAGACACTGATAAACATCTGCAAGCCTCAAAATCACCCAGGAAAACATGACCTCATGAAAATAACTAAGGCACCAGGGACCAATCCTAGAGAAACAGAGATATATGACCTTTCAGACAGATAATTTAAAACAGCTATTTTGAGGAAACACAAAGAAATTCAAGATAACATGGAAAATAAATTCAGAATTCTATCAGACAAATTTAACAAAAAGGTTTGAGTAGTTAAAAAGAATCAAGCAAAAATTCCAGAGTTAAAAAATGGAATTGACATAATGAAGAATGTGTCATGGTCTGTTAGTAGCAGAATTGATCAAGCAGAAGAAAGAATTAATCAACTTGAAGACAAGCTATTTGAAAATACAGTCAGAGGAGACAAAAAATAAAAATAAAAACTGAAGCATGCCTACAAGATCTAGAAAATAGCCTCAAAAAGGCAAATCTAAGAGGCATTGGCCTTAAAGAGTAGGTAGAGAAAGAGATAGGCATAGAAAACTTATTCAAAGGGATAACAACAGAGAACTTCCCAAACCTAGAGAAAGATATCAAAGAAAGTACAAGGAAGCCATAGAACTCAAAGCAGATTTAACCCAAAGTAGAATACCTCAAGGCATCTTAAAATCAAACTCTCAAAAGTCAAGCATAAAGAAATAATTCTAAAAGCAGCAAAAGAAACAAATAACATACATGACAGGAGAGTGTCATGTTATATTTAAAGTGTTGATGGAAAAAAATTTTACTCTAGAATAGTATATCCTGGGAAAATATCTTTCAAGCATGATGTGGAAATAAAGACCTTCCCAGACAAACAAAAGTTCAGGGATGTCATCAACACCAGGCCTGTCCTACAAAAATGCTAAAGCGAGTTCTTTCATCCGAAACAAAAGAATGTTAATGAGAAGATCAAGCATATGAAAAAGATGGTCAATGTATATTAGTCATCAGAGAAATGCAAATCAAAACCACAATGAGATACCATCTCACACCAGTCAGAATGGTTATTACTAAAGTCAAAAAAATAACTGGTGCTGAGGAAGTTGTGGAAAGGAACATTTACATATTGTCTGTGGGAGTATAACTTAGTTCAGCCATTGTGGAAAATAATGTAGTGATTCCTCAAAGATCTAAAAACAGAACTACCAGTTGACCCAGTAATTCCATTGCTGAGTATATAGCCAAAAGGATATAAATTGTTCTATCACAAAGACATGCATTTTCAAGTTTGTTGCAGCATTATTCACAATAGCAAAGACACAGAATAAACCTAAATGCCCATTAATGCTGGACTGGATAAAGAAAATGTAGTATATTTACACTATGGAATACTATGCAGCCATACAATGAGATCATGTCCTTTGCAGGAACATAGATAGAGCTAGAGGCCATTATCCTTAGCAAACTAACACAGGAACAGAAAACCAAGTACTGCATATTCCACTTATAAGTGGGAGCTAAATTATGAGTACACATGGACCCATAGAAAGGGACAACAGACACTGGGGCCTATCAAAGGGAGGAAGGCGGGAGGAGGGAGAAGATCAGAAAAATTTTCTAATGGATACTAGGCTTAATCCCTGGTGGCAAAATAATCTGCACAACAAACCCCCATGACACAAGTTTACCTATATAGCAAACCTGCACATGTACCCCTAAACTTAAAAGTTAAAAAAGAAAAAAAAAAATCATCTGAAGGTACAAAGCTTACTGCTAATAGGAAGCACACAGAAACACACAGAATATTATAATACCGTAATTATGGTGTATAAACTACTCTTAAGTAGAAAGACTAAATAATGAACCAATCAAAAATAATAACTACAACTTTTCGAGACAAAGTACAATAAGAAATAGAGAAATAACAAAAAGTTAGAAAGGTAGGGGGATGAAATTAAAGTGTAGAGTTTGTATTGGTGTTCTTTTGCATGTTTGTTCATATGTTTATGCAATCAATGTTAAGTTGTCATCAATTTAAAATAACGGGTTATAAGATAATATTTGCAAGCCTCATGGTGACTTCAAATTAAAAAAACACACAATAGATACACAAAAAATAAAAAAGAAGAAATCAAATCATACCACCATTAAAAAATCACTTTCTTAATCCAGTCTGTCACAGATGGACATTTGGGTTGATTCCAAGTTTTTGCTATTGTGAATAGTGCCGCAATAAACATACGTGTGCATGTGTCTTTATAGCAGCATGATTTATAATCCTTTGGGTACATACCCAGTAGTGGGATGGCTGGGTCATATGGTACATCTAGTTCTAGATCCTTGAGGAATCGCCATACTGTTTTCCATAATGGTTGAACTAGTTTACAATTCCACCAACAGTGTAAAAGTGTTCCTATTTCTCCACATTCTCTCCAGCACCTGTTGTTTCCTGACTTTTGAATGATTGCCATTCTAACTGGTGTGAGATGGTATCTCATTGTGGTTTTGATTTGCATTTCTCTGATGGCCAGTGATGATGAGCATTTTCTCATGTGTCTGTTGGCTGTATGAATGTCTTCTTTTGAGAAATGTCCGTTCATATCCTTTGCCCACTTTTTGATGGGGAAAATGTGGCACATATACACCATGGAATATTATGCAGCCATAAAAAAGGATGAGTTTGCATCCTTTGTAGGGACATGGATGCAGCTGGAAACCATCATTCTTAGCAAACTATCACAAGAACAGAAAACCAAACACCGCATGTTCTCACTCATAGGTGGGAACTGAACAATGACATCACTTGGACTCGGGAAGGGGAACATCACACATCGGGGCCTATCATGGGGAGGGGGGAGGGGGGAGGGATTGCATTGGGAGTTATACCTGATATAAATGACGAATTGATGGGTGCTGACGAGTTGATGGGTGCAGCACACCAACATGGCACAAGTATACATATGTAACAAACCTGCACGTTATGCACATGTACCCTAGAACTTAAAGTATAATAAAAAAAAAAAATCACTTTCACTAAAAGAAAGACAGGAAGGAAGGAAAGAAGGAAGAGAAGACCACAAAACTATCACAAATAAAAAATGCAAAAGTCCCTAGCATATACATTCAATGTAAATGGACTAAACTGTCCGATCAAAAGACAGAGTGGCTGAACAGGTGAAAAAAACAAGACTCAATGCTCTGTTCCCTACAAGAAACACACTTCACCTATAAAGATACACATGGACTGAAAATAAAGGGATGAAAAAAGATATTCTATGCCAACGGAAACCATAAAAAGAGCAGAAGCAGCTATACTTATATCAGACAAAAGAGGTTTCAAGACAAAAATTGTAAGAAGAACCAAAGGAGGTTTTTATATAACGATAAAGGGGTCAATCCAGCAACAGGATCTAATTATTGCAAATATATATACAACCAACATTGGAGTACCTAGATTGCATAAAGCAAATATTATCAGAGCTAGAGAGACATAGACCTCAATACAATAATAGCTGGAGATTTCAACATCCCACTTTCAGCATTGGACAGGGCTTCCAGGCAGAAAATCAAAAACAACAACAACAACAACAACAACAAAAAGTGGACTTAATCTGCTGTATAGAACTAATGGACTTAATAGATATTTACAGAACATTTCATGCAATGGCTGCAGAATACACATTCTTCTACTCAGCACATGTATCATTCTCAAGTATAGACCATATGTTAGGTCACGAAACAAGTCTTGAAACATTCTTAAAAACTGAAATAATATCAAGCATCTTCTGTGACCACAATATAATAAAACTAGAAATCAATGAGAGGAATTTCAGAAGCCATACAAATACATGGAAATTAAAGAATATGTTCCAGGATGACCTGGTAGTCAATGAAGAAATTAAGAAGAAAATTGAAAAAGTTTTTGAAACAAATGATAATGGAAACAAAACATACAAAACTATGGGATATAGTACTAAGAGTAAGTTGCTAGCTGTAAGTGCCTACATCAAATAAAGAAGAAGAATTTCAAATAAATAACCTAATTACGCATCTTAAAGAAATAGAAAAGCAAGAGAAAACTGAACCCAAAATTAGTAGATAAAAAGAAATCATAAAGATCAGAGCAGAAATAAATAAATTAGAAATGATGAATACAATACAAAAAAATCAATGAAACAAAAAGATGGTTTTTTGAAAAGATAAACAAAATTGACAAACTTTTGCCAGAATAACTAAGAAAAAAAGAGAAGACCCAAATGAATAAAATCAGAGATGGAAAAGGAGACATTACGACTGATACCACAGAAATTTAAATTAGTGGCTACTAGGAGCAACTATATGTCAATAAATTGGAAAACCTAGAAAAAAATAGACAAATTTCTAAACACCTCCAACCTAACAAGTTTGAACCATGAAGAAATCCAAAACTTTAATGTACCAATAACAAGTAACAAGATGGAAGTTGTGATAAAAAGTTCCCAGCAAAGGAAAGTCTTGGACCTGATGGCGTCACTGCTGAATTTTACCAAACATTTAAAAAAGAACTCATACCAATCCTACTCAAACTTTTCTGAAAAATAGAGGAGAAGCAAATACTTTCAAATTCATTATATGGAGCCAGTGTTACCCTGATAACGAAACCAGACAAAGACACATCAAAAACAGAATAACTGCCAGCCAGTATCTCTAATGAATATCGATGGAAAAATCCTCAACAAAATACCAGCAAACAAAATTCAATGACACATGAAAAAGATTATTCATCATGACCAAGTGGGCTTTATCCCTGGGATGCAAAGATGGTTCAACCTAGGCAAATCAATCAATATGATACATCATATCAACAGAACGAAGGATGAAAACCATATAATCATTTTAATTGATGCTGGAAAAGCATTTGATAAAATTCACCATCCCTTCACAATAAAAACCTTCAAAAAACTGGGGATATAAGAACCATACCTCAACATAATAAAAGCCATATTCCATAGACCCACAACCAGTATTATCGTGAATGAGGAAAAACTCATAGCTTTTTCTATAAGATCTGGAACACTACAAGGATTTCCACTTCCACCATCGTTATTCAGCAGAGTACTGGAAGTTCTAGCTGGAGCAATCAGACAAGAGAAAGATGTAAAGGGCATCCAAATTGGAAAGGAAAAAATCAAATTATCTTTCTTTGCAAATGATATGATCTTATATTTGTTAAAACCTCAAGACTCCAAAAATAAACTATTAGAACTGATAAATTCAGTAAAGTTGCAGGATACAAAATCAACATACAAAAATCAGTAACATTTCTACATACCAACAGAGAACAATATGAAAAAGAAATCAAAAACTAATCCCATTTACAATAACCACAAATAAAATTAAATACCTAGAAATCAACTAAAGTGAAAGCTCTCTACAATGAAAACCATAAAACAGTGATGTCACAAGATGAAAAGGACAAAAAAAAAAAAAAACCATGGAAATGGAAAGATATTTCATGTTTGTGTATTGGAAGAATCAGTATTGTTAAAATGTCCATACTACCCAATACAATCTATAAATTCAATGCAATCCCTATCAAAATACCAATGACATTCTTCACAGAAATAGAAAAAACAATCCTGAAATCTATATGGAACCACAAAAGACCCAGAATAGCTAAAGCTGTCCTGAGCAAAAAAGAACAAAAGTGGAGGAAAGACATTACCTGACTTCAAATTATACTACAGAGCTATAGTAAACCAATGCAACATGGTACTGGCATAAAAACAGACACACAGACCAATGGAACAGAAGTGAGAACCCAGAAACAAATCTACATACCTACAATTAACTAATTTTTGACAAAAGTGGCAAGAACATACTCTGGAAAAAATAGTCTCTTCAATAAATGCTGTTGGGAAAACTGCATATCCATTTGTGCAAGAATGAAACTAGACCCCTATCTATATATACAAAAATCAAATCAAAGTGGATTAACAACTTAAATCTAAGACCTCAAATTATGAAACTACTACAAGAAAACATTGGAGAAACTCTCCAGAACATTAGTCCAAGCAAAAATTTCTTAAGTAATACCTGATAAGCACAGTCAACAAAAGCAAAAATGGACAAATGGGATCACATCAAGTTAAGAAGTCCTCTGAATAGAAAAGGAAAAAATTCACAAAGTAAAGAGACAACCCACAGAATGGGAGAAAACATTTGCAAACTACGCATCTGACAAGGAATTAATAACTAGAATATATAAGGAGTTCAAGTAACTCTCTACGAAAAAATAATCTAATAATCTGATTTTTAAAAAATTGGCAAAAGAGGCCGGATGCAGTGGCTCACGCCTGCAATCCCAGCACTTTGGGAGGCCAAGACGGGCGGATCATGAGGTCAGGAGATCGAGACCATCCTGACTAACACGGTGAAACGTCGTCTCTACTAAAAATACAAAAAAAAAATTAGCTGGGCATGGTAGTGGGCGCCTGTAGTCCCAGCTACTTGGGAGGCTGAGGCAGGAGAATGGTATGAACCTGGGAGGCAGAGCTTGCAGTGAGCCGAGATAGCTCAACTGCACTCCAACCTGGGCAACACAGTGAGACTCTGTCTCAAAAAAAAAAAAAAAGCAAAAGATAGAATAGACTTTTCTCAAAAGAAGACATACAAATGACAAATAGGTATATAAAAAGATACTCAACATAATTGATACTATAGAAATGCAAATCTAAACTACAGTGAAATATCATCTCATCCCAGTTAAAATGGCTTTTATCCAAAAGACAGGCAATAACAAATGCTGGCAAGGATGTGGAGAAAAAGGGAACCTTCATATGCTGTTGGTGGGAATGATGTAAATTAGTACAACCACTATGCAGGACAGTTTGGAGGTTCCTCAAAAAAATTAAAAGTAGAGCTACCATATGATCCAGCAATCCCAATCTCTAGTATATATGCTAGGTGTATACCCAAAGGATAGGAAATCAGTATATCAAAGAGACACCTGCACTACCATGTTTGTCACAGCACTGTTCACAGTAGCCAAGATTTGGAAGCAACCCAAGTGTCCATCAACAGACGAATAGATAAGGAAAATATGATACTTACACACCATGGAGTACTATTCAGCCATAAAACAGACTGAAGCCCTGTCATTTGCAACAACATGGATGGAACTAGAGGTCACTATGTTAAGTAAAATAAGTTAGGCACAAAAAGACAAACATGGCATGTTCTCACTTATTTGTGGAATCTCCAGATTAAAACAATTGAACTCATGGACATGGAGAATAGAAAGATGGTTAACAGAGGCTAGGAAGGGTAATAGGGAGCTGGGGAGAGGTGGAGATGGTTAACAAATACAAAAAAATAAAAAATAGAAAGACTGAATAAGACCTAGTATTTGATAGGACAACAGTGTGACAATGGTCAAAATAATTTAATTGTACATTTTAAAATACCTACAAGAGTATAACCGGATTGTTTGTAACCCAAAGGATAAATGCTTGAGGGGATGGATGCCCATTTTCTACGGTGTGATTATTACACATTGCATGCCTGTATCAAAATATCCCATGTACCTCTTAAAAATATATACCTACTATGTACCTGTGAAAATTAAAAGTATTTTTTAAAAAAATCAATTGTATGTTTCAAGTATTTTGCCAATACTAAAGATTATTATTTTAGTTTTTTTCTCAGTTAACAGGCAAAAATAGGGTCTCAGAATTATTTTAATTTGAATATCTGATTCCAACAAGATTGAACATTTGTCCTTTTTCACGTGGACCATTTTCATGTCACTTTAATTTAATTAGCGGTACTAATCTTCATTTACCTTTTTATTGGTCAATTTGCATTTTTCTCATTGTTTTAGAAGATTTCTTATGTATCAATGCTAGCAATACTTTACTATGTGTATTGCAAATATTTTTTCAGAAAACATTTTCTTAATTGGCCATCATATTTTACCTCTAATTACAATGTGTTTTCTAAATATTTTATTTTTATTTATTTATTTAGTTAGTTAGTTACATTTATTTTGTTAGTTACGTAAATTCATTCAACCTTGCCTTTAGGGATTCTGCCTTGGATGTTAGATTTTAAAACAAACAATATTAGAAACTCTACATTATATATATATATATATATATATATATATATATAGTTTTAGGCTGAAAAGTGGCCCCTCAGAGATGCTCATATCCTATCCCTTCAACCTGTGAATATATTGCCTTGTATGTCAAAATAAAATTTTCAGCTGTGATTAAGTTAGAAATATTGAGATCAGGAGATTATCCTGAATTATTCAAGTATCAGTCATGGTTCAGCTAGAGAACAGAGGCAGTAGGTAATATAAATTAAGAATACATAGCAAAAAATCAGCTCATGCTATGGCGGGAGCTGGCAAAGAGAGTAGGGAATCCACAGGGCAAGGGCAAGTTCAGGCTAAAATTCTGAATGCAGGGTATAGTTCCTGTCCAAAGGTGGAATTTCTCTTCATCAAGGAAGTCTCAGCTCTGCTTTCAAGGTCTTTCACCTGATAGAATAAAGCTCATCCAGATTATCTGGGCTAACATTCCTTACATAAAGTCAACTTGTTATGGACCTTAATCACATCCACAAAATGCCTTCAGAGCAAGTTAGATTCATGTTTGATTAAACTGGGAACTATAGCCTTTATAGGCACATAAAACTAACCATCGCAATTCAGCTGAGCCCAGCGTAATCACAAGTGTTCTCGTAGGAGGGAGGAATAATTGTTAGAGTCAGAGAAGGAGATGTGGCAATGGAAGCAGAGGTCAGAGAAAGAGATAAATTTGAGGATGGTACTTCATTGGCTTTGAAGATAAAGGAAGGAGCCATGAGCCAAGAAATGCAAGTGGTCTCCAAGAGGTGAAAAGGCAGGAAAACAGATTCTCTCCTACAGCCTCCCTAAGGAATGCAGCCCCTGATCCATTTTAAACTTCTTGCCTCCAGAACCAGAAGATAATAAATTTGTATTGTTTTCAGCAGAAAACTAATGTAGGTGGGTATAGAGTGTGTGTGTGTATAGGATAGAGATAAGTGGTAGGAGGGAGGGGTAGAGAGGTGTGTTTGTGTGTGTGTACAATCTGTTTCTGGATTTCTTATTTAGTTCTACTAAGATTAACTTAACCCATCCATTTCTGTATCAATATCATGTTTTGTTAATTATTTTGATTTTAAGAAATATTAATATTCAACAGAGAAAGTGCCCTCTAATCATTTTTTATCCAATTCCTTTGGCTTATCTGCATTTCTTCAATTTTAAGTTCTCATGTTGGAGTTCTCCTTTTGGAGGGCTTCCTCCAAAACACATATCATTGCTACTTTAATTTTGATCAAATAAATATGTATATTAGGATAGTGAGAATTTTTTTTTTTTTTTTTTTTTTTTTTTTTTGAGACGGAGTCTCGCTCTGTCCCCCAGGCTGGAGTGCAGTGGTGCGATCTCGGCTCACTGCACGCTCCGCCTCCCAGGTTCATGCCATTCTCTTGCCTCAGCCTCCCGACTAGCTGGGACTACAGGCGCCCGCCACAGCGCCTGGCTAATTTTTTGTATTTTTAGTAGAGACGGGGTTTCACCGTGGTCTCGATCTCCTGACCTTGTGATCCGTCCGCCTCGGCCTCCCAAAGTGCTGGGATTACAGGCATGAGCCACCGCGCCCAGCAGTGAGAATTTTTAAAACACAATTTTTCTCTCCATCTATTCAAGTGTTCAATAGGTTAAAAAAAGTACAAAGCAAATATGTATGTTTTTATATCTCTATAGAGTCATGTGTTGCATAATGACATTTTGACCAATGATGAAACTCATATACAACAGTGGTCCCATAAGATTACAATGGAGCTGAAAAAATCCTGTGGCCCGCTGAGGTCATAGCCATGGAAAGTCATGGCAAAACATATTACTCACATGTTTGTAGTGATATGTAAACAAACCTGCTGCATTGCCAGTGGTATAAAAGTATAGCACTTGCAACTATGTGCAGTCCAAATTTGAAAATGATAATTAACAACTATGTTACTGGCTTATGGATATATTATACCACACTTTTAATCATGATTTTAAGGTGAACTCTTTCTACTTATAAAAAATAAGTTAGCTGTAAAACAGCCTCAGGCAGTTTCTTCAGAAGATATTCTAGAAGAAGACATTGTTATCATAGGAGATGACAACTCCATGCATGTTAATTGCCCCTGAAGACTTTCCAGGAGAAGATGTGGGTATGGAAGACAACAATATTGATGATCCTGACCCTGTGTAGGCCTAGCGTAATGTGTGTGTTTGTGTCTTAGTTTTTAACAAAAAAAGTTGAAAAAGTAAGACAAAAAGGAAAACTTCAAAAATAGAAAAAAATTATAGAATAAGGATATAAAGAAATAAAATAATTTTGTATAGCTGTGCCATGTGTTTGTGTTTTAAGCTAAGTATTATTACAAAATAGTCAAGTGTTTTTTAATTTAAAAGTTTATGAAGTAAAAAAGTTACAGTAAGCTAAGGTTAATTTAGTATTGAAGAAAGAAAAAATATTTCATAAATGAAGTGCAGCCTAAGCATATAGTGTTTATTGTCCACGGTAGTGTACAGTAATGTTGTAGGCCTTTATATTCACTCAACACTCACTCACTGCCTTTACTGAGAGCTATTTCCAGTTCTGTAAGTTCCATTCATGGTAAGTGCCTTGTACAGGTGTAGCATTATCTTTTATACTGTATTTTTACTATACCTTTTTATGTTTATATATGTTTAGGTACTGTATTAGTTGGGGTTCTCTAGAGGGACAAAACTATAGGATTATGTATATATGAAAAGGAGCTTATTAAAGAGAATTGACTCACACAATCACAAGGTGAAGTCCCCACATGGGCCGTCTGCAAGTTAAGAAGCAAGGAAGCTAGTAATGGCTCAGTCCAAGTCCCAAAACTTCAAAAGCAGGGAAGCTGGCAGTACAGTCTTCAGTCTGTGGCTGAAGGCCGAAGAACACCTAGCAAACTACTGGTGTAAGTCCGAGAGTTCAAAAGCCGAAGAACTTGGAGTCTGACATTCTAGGGCAGGAAGCATCCAGCACCCAGCACGGGAGAAAGATGAAGGCCGGAATACTCAACAAATCTTCCACCTTCTGCCTGCTTTTCCTAGCCACACTAGCAGCCAATTGGATGGTGCCTACCCACACTGTGGGTGGGTCTTCCTGAGAGTGGGTCTTCCTCTCCCAGTCCATGAACTCAAATGTTAATCTCTTCTGGCAACACTCAGAAACATCCAGACACACCCAGAAATAATGCTTTGCATCCTTCAATCAAGTTGACATTTTATATTAATCATCACATGTGCACAAATACTCTGTGTTACAATGGCCTCCAGTATTCAGAGCAGTAACATGCTATATAGGTTTGCAAGCTGGGAGCAATAGGCTATACCATTACATTCGCATAAGTACACTCTATGATGTTCACAAATGATGAAATCACCTAAGGACGCATATCCCAGAAAGTATTTTTGTCGTTAAGTGATGTGTAACTATATAGGTATATACATTTTAACAATGGGTATCTCTGAGCTATGGTATGTTCTGGATGGATTATATTTTCTTTAAAATTTTAGGTATTTTCCAGTTTTTACACAGGTTCGTGTAGTAGGTTGAACAATGGCCACCCAAAGATAGTAAGTCTTAATCCCTGGAATTTGTAAATGTTGCTTATTTGGAAAAAAGGATCTTTGCAAATATAAATTAGGTTAAGAATCTTGAGGAGATTACCTTCAATTATCTAGGTGGGCCTTAAATACCATCATGAATGTCTTTATGAGAGAGACAAAGAGAGACACATGGAGAAAGAAGAAAATGTGACCACAGAGGCAGAGATTGGAGTGATGAGACCACAAGCCAAAGAACACCTGGAGTAACTAGAAGCTGAAAGAGAAAAAAAAAAAAAAATTCTCCCCTGTAGCTTTCAGAGGGAGTGCTGTTCTATGGACACTTCAACCTCAGACTTCAGGCCTCCAGAACTGTGAGGGAATATATTTATGTTTTAAGCCATCTAAGCTAGCGGTAATTTGTCACAGCAGCCCTAGAAAAGTAAGATAATATGCATCACCTTTATCTATTCCAGAATCCTTGTAGGACTTCTGGAAAAAGGATGCTAAAACCATGAAGTTAGAGAACTGCTATTTTAAGTAACCATTATTTGGATTTGTTTTTGATGTCATTAAAACCAGACCCAGCCCTCCAGAAAAATTTGGTATATCTCTCTAAATTATTCCTCTACATTTATTCGTCAATTATTATTATTTTATTATTATTATTATTATTATTATTTTCAGATGGGAGTCTCACTCTGTCGCCCAGGCTTGAGTGCAGTGGCACGATCTCGGCTCACTGCAAGCTCTGCCTTCCAGGTTCACGCCATTCTCCTGCCTCAGCCTCCCCAGTAGCTGGGACTACAGGCACCTGCCACCACGTCTGGCTAATTTTTAGCATTTTTGGTAGAGATGGGATTCACTGTGTTAGCCAGAATGGTCTCGATCTCCTGACCTCGTGATCTGCCCACCTGAGCCTCCCAAAGTTCTGGGATTACAGGCATCAGCCACCACGCCCAGCCTCCAGTTATTCTTAGTTTTTATTTTGCTGTTGTAAATTAGTATATTTTTATCCTATATATGATAGCTTCTAACGAGTTATTGCTATAAAGTTATTAACTTCTGTATATTTAATGATAAACAATATTTTTTAAATTCTAATAGCTTTTTAATTTATTTTCATGTGTTTTCTAGGTAGACAACATATCATTTGCAAATAAAATAATTTGCTATCTTTCCAATGTTTATGGAATTTATGTCTTTTTTTGTCTATTGATTTGCTCAAAATGTCCAGAACAATAGAAATAATTATGGTTATTTTGCCTAAAGTTAGGCACTTCTAAGGTGTAATATTTAAAGGTGATGTTGAGTGGCTATTTTAGATGTGCCTGTCATATCAATGAAATCTTCTTTTTTCTGATATAATAAGATCTTCCTTTTAATCAATGATAGATGTTTAATTTTATCTAACGTTTAATAAAAAATGATTGCATTTTTTTTCATTTTTCATCATGTTCATTCTTCCTTGCTTCCTGGATGAAACTCAGCTTGGTCACTGTTTATCATTACTCTGTGAATTGTATTGGTTAGTATTTTATTTAGGACCCATCTCTAGATGAGATTATGTGCTGTTATCTATTTTGTATTATCATTTTCAAGTTTTTAACTGAGAGATTACTTCCATAAAATGAGTTAGGATGTATTCCACCTTCTTCAATGCTCTAGAACATTTTCTATTCATTTCCCCTTTTCCAAGTTATTTTTATCTTTATCAAATAATGCATATATATATATATATAATTCAAATATAGAAAAAAATTAAAAGTCTTCTAATTAAATAAAGCAGCCCTCTGCCCAGTCATTTGGCTACATCTTAGTCCCATTCCTTTCAGCTTTTTTAGCTGTTTTTCTGGCACTTACCTTCACATTTCTATATAATTTTTTAAACTATTATTTCTTACTTTACCAAAGGTAGACATTATTTATAAACTTCTAGCTATGGAAAGTATTCTTTACAAAACTCTTCAACTTTCACTTTCCTTAAACTGTCAATATAATTATAGCAATATTAATTGGTTAAGTAACTAGATTATGGTTGTACGTGGTTTATAGCTGAGACAGAGTATTCTATGAGTACACTTATTTTCTAATGTAAGTTTTCCTATTACCAATAATTGATTTTATTACTGACAACAGGAAAATCTTAGTCTTCTCTACACTTTTCACTATTTTTTAAATGTCCCCATTCACCTATCTATACCTTTTAAATCCTTAAATACAGACCCCTGATGTATGTTTTTGTAGGCCTGTTGCATAGTGATCATCTGCAGAATTTTTTCACTGCCCCTCTGTAATTAATACGCTGTTTCTTATCTTGTGTCCTCTTCAGTTATCTTTTCCTCCATCATTTTGTTAAAGAACAACTCAATAGCTTCGGAAAAGGAGTACGAGAGTTTAATCTTTTAAGTATTCTCATATTTTACGACTAGACTGGTAGTTGTCTGGGTACATAGGTATCTACTAAAAATAATTCTCACCCAAATGTGAAAGCTTTGCTTAATAGTCTTCTAGCATTTAGTTATATCTTTTATATTTCCAGTATTATCTGATTATCGTTTATTTATAGGTGATTTTTTTCTCTTAAGTAGAAGCCTGAGGTGTTTCTCTTTACCACTGTTGTTCCATAAAGTCATGATGATTTAAGTTAAGGTGCTCTTTTTTATTCACTGACTGAGATACATGGGTCCTTACTATTTGAAGACTCGGATCCTTAACTTCTGAGAATTTTTCTCTATATTATTTTCAACAGTTTTCTCAGTTGTGTCTTCTTAAACCACCTATTATTTAGATGTTGGACCTTATGCATTGATGCACAAATTTTCTTTCTCATCCTCTTGTCAATTTTTTTGTGTCCTAATTTCTATAAATGACACTTGATTTAGTTTTTAACTACATAACTAATTTAGTGGGGGTTTCTTTATTTGAAATTTCTAAGAGTTCCTATGGTCTAATGATCCCTTTAACATTCTCCATTGATTTATGAATGTAATGTTTTCTCATACATGTTTTTTTCTGTCTCTCTGAGCATATTAATGACTATTATACATTTTGAGAAGGTAATATAGTTTTCTTCTGCTCCTTGAAATGCTTTTTATTTCTTCCAAGATTCTTTTCCTTATTCACTCTTTTTTTTGTTTGCACTGCTCACCGTCCTTAATGTTATAAACACCCTCCACATATCTGGTAGTCTTCGGCTGTCTCTTTATCTATGAGTAAGTCAATTAAAAATTGATTGGAAGCTCTCTGGGCACAGGCAGGCTTATTGAGTGGTGTTCACTATAATGCAATGGAACAACATTCCAAATTTGTCACTGAGAGATTCTCAGATATAATGCTTATAGACACTTTCTCTGCAGCCATTCAGCTTTTCCAAAAAGTAATCCTCCGCTCTCCCGTGTGAGGAGCAGAGGGCAGGTTTGTACCTGTGTACATTCTGGAGGCTGGCGTCGGGGAGGGAAGAGCAGAGAGCTGAGGAAAGAAAAGCTGGAGAACTTACCAATGTACATCTGACCTATTTTATTTTACTCGTATACGTTTAAGGAGTTCAAGTGCAGTTTTGTTACATAGATATATTGCATAGTGGTGAAGTCTGGACTTTTAGTGTAACCATAACTCTAATAAAGTATATTGTACTCCTTAAGTAAATTTCTCATTCCTCACCTCCCTCCCACCTTCCCACCCCCTTTGGTGTCCCCACTGGAATAACAGTGACTATTATTCCATACTCTATGTCCATGCGTACACCACTTTAGCTGCCACTTGTGAGAATATACAGTATTTGACTTTCTGTTTTTCAGTTGTTTCACTTTAGATGATATCCTTCAGTTCCATCCACATTGCTTCAAATGACATGACTTTATTACTTTTTATGACTGAATGTATACCATTAGTTGTTTGTGTATATATATATATGGATACTGTATTATCCTGTTTTCATGCTGCTGATAAAGACATACACAAGACTCGGCAATTTACAAAAGAAAGAGGTTTAATTGGACTTACAATTCCACATGGCCGGGGAAGCCTCACAATCATGGTGGAAGGCAAGGAGGAGCAAGTGTCACATCTTACATGGATGGCAGCAGGCAAAGAGAGAACTTGTGCAAGGAGACTTCCATTTTTCAAAATCATGAGATCTCATGAGACTTATTCACTATCACAAAAACATCATGGAAAGACCTGCCCCATGGTTAAATTACCTTTCCACAACACGTGGGAATTCAAAATGAGATTTGGGTGGGAACACAGCCAAACCTTATCAGATACTTAGGTTGATTTCATATCTTTGCTATTGAGAATAGTGCTAAGATAAACATACGAGTGCAGGTATCTCTTTGATGAAATGATTTCCTTGGGTAGATAGGATTGAAGGGTAATTCTAATTTTAGTTCTTTGAGAAATTTCCATATTGTTTTTCACAATGGTTGCACCAATTCACATTCCCACCAACAGCATATAAGCATTCCCTTTCTCCATATCCTCACCAACATCTATTATTTTGGTGATTTTAATAATAGTCATTCTGACTGATGTAAAACGATACCTCACTATGGTTTAAATTTACATTTCTCTGATGATTAGTGATGGTGAGCAGTTTTTTATATGCTTGTTGGTGATTTGTATGTCTTCTTTTGGAAAATCTCTATTCATGTTATTTACCCACTTTTTAATGGAATTATTTGCTTTTTGTTGTTGAGTTATTTGAGTTTTTTATACATTCTGGATATTAGTTCCCTGTCAGATGCAGTTTGCAAATATTTTCTCCCATTCTGCAGGTTGTCTGTTTTCTCTGTTGATTATTCCTTAGGTTGTGCAGAAGCTAAGGAATAGCTTAATAAACTAAATAACTTTTGCATTTAATTAAATCTCATTTGTTCATTTTGTTGTTGTTGCCTGTGCTTTTGAACTCTTAGTTACAAATTATTTGCTGAGACCAATGTGCAGAAAAGTTTTTTGTAGGTTTTCTTCTAGTATTTTTACAGTGTCAGGTCTTATAGTTAAGTCTTTAATCCATCTCAAGTTGATTTTTCTATATGGTGAGAGATAGGGGTTCAGTTTCATTGTTCAATATATGGCAATTCAATTTTCCTGGTACCATTTATTAAATATTGACAGCCACCACTACTAGATCACCAAATCCCACCTGGCTTGGTATGAGCTAGGACTGAAAATGGCAGTCTTCTATTGGATCAAGGTGCTCTCCCATGGCCTGAGTTGCACAGTTCCCTGGTGGAAGGTGGATCACAGAGACATATTATCTCCTCCTCTCCCATACTGGGATTTCACTCAGAGTTCTCAGCAGAACACTGCCATGGGGGCTGCCTGTCCATCTTCTCTTCCCTGGGATCTGAAGTGTCCTTGGCTTCTCCAGTGAATTCTCATGTATCTTCTTGTATGAAAGATCACAATGTGAATCTCTACACACTATTTTCCTTTTTCCAAGTGGGTGGGATAGGCTGGAAAAGCCTATAATCATCCATCTTGGTGGGAAAAAAATTTCCTGTTTTTCATATGGCATTCCTCCTCTATTCATCACCATTTCTAGTGTTCTTGAGTCCAAAGTGTCTCCGGTTCTATTTCTCCTTACAAGATTTACTGTCTTGAGGTAATAATGAGGTAGCAAGTAAGTAGTGACTGGATGCTGTGTGAGCAAGAAACCAGTGAAATTACTTTGTGGACTTCATCCAATCAGCAGGTATTCAGCACTAAATGCCTTCCAGGATGCTAAGCCTTTCCCGAATTCTTCAAGGCTACTCCCTGAGCATCTCTTCATTTTCTACCTTTCCCAGTCTTAAGATTTCAGCTTTCCTCTGCTCTGCCAATACAGTCTCCCCTCTTTAGCTGCACTCCATCTTCTAGATACCAGCTGACATTTCAATTTCATTCCATTTTTGTCCTTTCTCCTCTTCTCTTACACTTACGGGTTTTTTCATCTTTCTATTATTAATGTTATTCCTTAGTATCAATGTGTTGCAAATTGGACTGGGAGCAAATAAATGTACTCAACTATTTCATTTAATCTGAAATCTCCTGGAATTTTTGTTTGTTTGTTTGTTTTGAGACAGAGTCTTGCTCTGTTGCCCAGGCTGGAGTGCAGTGGTGCGATCTCGCCTCCTGGGTTCAAGCAATTCTCCCTCTTCAGCATCCCCAGTAGCTGGCATTACTGGCATGTACCACCATGCCTGGCTAATATTTTTTTTTTTAATTTTTAGTAGAGATGGGGTTTCACCAGGTTGGCCAGGCTGGTCTTGAACTACTGACCTCAAATGATCCACCCGCCTTGACCTCCCAAAGTGCTGGGATTACGGACATGAGCCACCATGCCTGGCCTGTTTTTAAGTATTATAAGAAATAAATTTTACATGAATGTTTGCTAGAAATTAATCACTATATAATTTAGGCACAATGCTCATTTTAAATAGTTCGCTACATTGACAGTTTTTTCACTTTATTTATATTTTATGTTTTTGATTCCATTTCTGTCATTATTTCCTCAGAAAATCTTCTATTTCTTCAACATTTTTGAACTTTTTTTTTATTATTATTATACTTTAAGTTCTAGGGTACATGTGCATAATGTGCAGGTTTGTTACATATGTATACTTGTGCCATGTTGGTGTGCTGCACCCATCAACTCGTCAGCACCCATCAATTCATCATTTATATCAGGTATAACTCCCAATGCAATCCCTCCCCCCTCCCCCCTCCCCATGATAGGCCCCGGTGTGTGATGTTCCCCTTCCCGAGTCCAAGTGATCTCATTGTTTAGTTCCCACCTATGAGTGAGAACATGCGGTGTTTGGTTTTCTGTTCTTGTTATAGCCATAGCCCTACATGCTAGCATTCAAAATCCCACTATATTTGCATATTATATTTCTAGTGTACATTTATTCCCTATTTCTGATTAGCTATGTCACAGGTTAATGTAATTATTGAATGTTTTAAATAACTAGGTCTTAGACTAAATGTATATAAACATTTATTTGTTTTTTTATTTTTATTTTCTCATTAGTTTAAATCACTGTTATTTTTCTTACATTTCCTAAGGTTATTTTATTGTCATTTTTATGACTTCTTTAGTAAAAATGTCTGGTTTATTTCTTTTCCTTCTCTCTTATTTAATAATAAAAGCATTTCAGGCTACATGGATTATGTGTCATTTATTTCCAAATAGTCTATAAATGAAGTTTTGATTTTCTTTTTGACTGGAGAGCTAAGAATGAACAGTTTTTTTATTTTAAATTTCAAAAGTGTTAAAATTTTTAGTTTGCATCATCTTAAGTACTTGTCATTGTTTTATATTATGGCCAGAGAATGGGTTTTTTATGATTTCTGATTTGGAACTCGTTTTAAGACTTTATAACCCAAAAATTGTTGTTGTTGTTGTTGTTTTAAGTATTCCATAGTAACTCCAATACACGTCTTCTCTTTGTAGAGTCCACAATTAGATGCATTTATTAAGTTAACACTATTGGATTTCCTGGTCATTTTGCTGAAGTACATGCACTATAGCTTCCTGAGAATAAAAGCATGAAAAGAAAATGCATTCAGTGTTTGAGTATCTGAAAATGACCTTATTTACCACTTGACTGGTAGTTTGGGCAGACAATTATATATTAGAAATAATTTGAAAGCATTGTTCTACTGTGTTCTAGCATCCAAAGTTATTTATATACTCTCCATGCAGATTTATTTTTGTCTACTTCATTTGGCAATGACTCAGAGAGAGGTTTTAGAGTATCTCCAGTTATTGCATTTCTGTCAAATTATCCTTGTAAACTACATTTCTTTCTCTGTTTGAATGTGATCTTATCTGCTGAATTGATGGTGCTTCATTTATTATAAATGTTGCTGTTTATTATATGTAATAATCACTGTTCTGTTTAACACTTTTTCTGTAAACTTTATGTTATATGTTTGACTATTTTCCCTTGCATTTATGTACCTAACTTACTTTTGGCAAGCATTTATTGTAAACAGTTTGTGTTAAGTTTTGCTTTGTTTTAAATATATTCTCTTCTGTGAGGCAGATATGGTTAGATTTTGCTTTTTAAGCAAAGAAATTTTATATTTTAGTAGATGGGCTTTTCCTACTTTTATTTATTATTATGTTATGTTATGTATTTATTTATTTATTTGGCCCCACCTCTGACACCTCTTTAAAATGCTTTCATCCTTTTGCATTTTTAATACATCCTTGATGTCATGTATCGCTTATTCATTTAATTTTCTTGCATTTTCTCTACTGATTTAGAAGATATATATCATATCCATCTTTAATTCTAACACTAAATTTGAATACTGTTTACTTTTAAGGCTTTATTTAAATAGTCTTGAACATATATTTACTTACTGAATTTTAAATTGAAGCTAAAACTTTGCCATTGCTTTCTTAGGTAGTTGTGCTTTCCTCCTTACAAATATTAGATAATAATTTTCCTTAGGTACAGCTATAACCCCACAGTTCAGGCACACCATGCTTGATCACTGAGTACTTGTTAATGTGACGACTCTGAAATAGTCTTCACCTTCTTTTCAGTTCTAAAAGAATCACTAAATGAAAAGTTGTTGGTTTTTTCCTCTTACTCCAGAGGATAAAAGATGGAGAATAATGACCATTTTTATAATAAAAATATTTGTGTATTTCTGCCCATTTAAAAGTCTTTGAGTGTCCTGATTGACTATGGATATTTTTAATGGAAAAATTACTAATAATATTTCCCCAGCAACATTTCATATCTTTTTCCATTGAAAAACTATTAATTTGTCTTTATCAAACATGTTTTAAAATAAGTAGATAGGGTATACTTTCAACAGTGTAAAAACACCTGCAAAGCGAAAACAATGTAAGGCTATATACAAACATGTTAACAGTAGATATTTCCGAGTAGTGGTGATTCATGAGTTATTTTCCTTCTTTAAAATGTATATTATCCAATTTTTACATACTATCTATCATGTTTATTATAAGAAATTTTCACATTGTATCATATAGCAATTATGTTTAGTGAACAATACATTCATATAGCACTCCAACTTTGAGGCAGAGAAACATGAAATTTCTTTATTTAGTCTAAGTTCTACCTAGCAATTCTCTTATTTCCCCCCACAAATACCAACCTATAGCTGGTAAGTGAGAAAAATATAGAGAAAACACTGAATTGATTTCTACTTCTGTCTGTGATGGAGTTTTCATGAGGCAAACCCATGTTTCTACTGAGAAAAGCTGGATAAAATTTTTCACTGTTAAAAAAAATCTGTTTCAAAATATCAGAAAGCTGTTAAGACAATCTGGTCATAAGAAGCCAAAAAGGACAAACAAAAGGGAACCATAGAGATTGTACAGACGTTATATAAACTGGTTGTTGTTTTTGTTTCTATTTTTGTTTTTTCCTTCAGAACTTTGCAGATTCTTGGTAGCAAAGAATTGAAGAACGCAGGAATAGGTCTGTGTCTACAGGACATACAGAATTTTCCAGAACTTTTGCTAATTTCACACAACTGAAGAACAAAAATTGGACTCATGTCAGGACAGCCAAGACTTTAGAGACCAAGACTCTGATGAAAAGGAAATCATTAAGTAGTCAATGAGACACTTGGTGGTTTTCTCTTCCAACACTAGCAGAATTCTTAAAATTAACAAGGAAAGAAGCTAAGAAAAAAGCTCTTCAAGTGTAGAGAAAATTTTCAAACTCTCATCACAGATCTGAAGAGATAAAAACTGGAGATCAGAACCCATCAAGGAAGAGATACCAAACTAGAATTCCTGAACGGCTAGAGATTAAGACTAGAAGCAAACTGCAAATGAATAGAGATGTAGTTGCAGTTCAACCTTGAGTCCGCTCTTTACCTGACTGAATTGATACCTGCCCCCTCTCTATTTGCCTATGAGAAGAACTCTCTCAGGAGGAAGATATCATTCAGAACCTGTACAGTTTTTCATATGCAATGTCTGAAATTCAAAAATTACAAGTACAGAAAAAAATAGACAATAGAAACAAATTCATGGATGACAACAAATTCATTCAATTATCAGGATAACAAATAGGTACTTAAAAGCAATTAATTGCGACTAATATGTTCAGTAATGGAGAAGGGTTGACAAGATCAGAAATTTCAATTGAAAATAAAATTAAACTTTCATAAGTAACAAATAAAATTGAGATTTTAATAGATAGGTATAATGGCAGATCAGACCCAGCAGAGAAGATGAAAGATACAAATACGTGAAAGAGAAGATAGCAATTTAATAATTAAATTTAATAATTACATTGCTATCTTCTCTCTTTTTTTTTTTTTTCTTTGAGACGGAGTCTCACTCTGTCGCCCAGGCTGAAGTGCAGTGGCCGGATCTCAGCTCACTGCAAGCTCCGCCTCCCGGGTTTACGCCATTCTCCTGCCTCAGCCTCCCGAGTAGCTGGGACTACAGGCGCCCGCCACCTCGCCCGGCCAGCTTTTTGTATTTTTAGTAGAGACGGGATTTCACCGTATTAGCCAGGATGGTCTAGATCTCCTAACCTCGTGATCTGCCCATCTCCGCCTCCCAAAGTGCTGGGATTACAGGCTTGAGCCACCGCTCCCGGCCTAAATTGCTATCTTTTCTATCTTATCCCAGTGGTCATTCATTCACTCATCCTTTTTAAAATGTATAATCACCAAGCTAAAGTGCAGAGACAAAAGTGCAGAAAATAAGATAGTAAATATATGGGACATAGTGGAAAGGTCTAACATAGAAAACTAGAGTTTCAGAAAAGAGAAAACGAACAAGAAGCGGTATGTGACTTGATAATGATTTGGAATTTTCCAAGCCTGATGAAAAATACTAATCCACAGTGTGAAATTGCATTGTAACTCTCACTAGTGTATTGAAATCCTCCATATATTTTCAGGGATGTCTGGAGCCATGGTACTAACCCTTGGCAAAACCACAACGGAATATACTACATAGAAATTAATATAGTCTTTTGTGCTAATGTAGTTTCCAAAACACACCAAGCAGTAAGTCTGTAACATCTTTCCAATATTCCCTATAGAATATGTACCAATGAATGGTTTGCATCTGGGTGTCTGTTACCTTGGTCTCTGCTATTGAACCTGATCTCACAGCCTCGTTTTAGCTATCTGTCCAACTGAAAGGCCCCTACTGAATGAGCTGTGGCTTCCCTTGCTGGCTCACTTGCTGGAGATAAAGCACAACCCTATGACTGAGAAATGACTCAAATCTGTGTGTGGACAATGTGAACCTCCTTTCTTATCCCTGTTGCTTTGTATTTGTTGTCTGTAATAAATCTTGCATGAGTCTGTGTGTGTGTGTGCACACATGTGTGCATGCATGTACAAGTCTAGGTTACACTGTATTTTTAAAATTATCTCCAATAAGCTTAAAACATTTGTACATTTTAATAGGAAAATAATGAAATAAATGAGCAATCCCCACCAGAGGAAAAAAAATACTTTAATACATACCTTTCCTTTACTCTCTACTTCTCCCTCCTCCCTCCAACCCCAACACACATTTGTTTTCATTAATATAGCCTGGAATCAAGTCCTGTTTTGTAGTTTTGAAATGTTCAGTGTTTCAGATTTTACTTTTTCATTTCTTCTCCCCAAGATGGTTGCTGAATAAAAGAGGGAAATTCCAAAGTTCTCAAGGCAGAGAGGAGGATGGTAGAAAGAGGAACTCACCAATGCACTCAGTGTCCTGTTCCCTACCTGGGTCTCTGCTGCCAAATTCAGGGGCTGACACTCCCTCTACTGGTAACCACAGAGGGACAACTGGCCCCATCTGCTAATGAGGGCTTGAAGTCTGTGGCTCCAAACATTTGCCTCCAGTCTCAGAGAGAAGGGAAATCTATCAGAGAATGTCTGAAGGCAATGATGGGAAAAAATACCTATTCCTGATTATTTCTCCCCTGACTTCAGTCTATTCAATAAAATGGTAATATGCTGAGAGTCAAAACAAATGTATGTTTTGTTAATCTTGTAGATAGTCAAAGTTTTATGGCTGATTTCATTATTGAGTCATGATTGTTAAACATAATCACCATAAATTTATACTTTTCTGAGAGACCGATTTCTGTAAAAAATATTTTATTCATGGCTTTTTCTCATTCCTGATTTATTAACTCTTTACATTTCCTTCTTCTGTACCTTTTCAAACTGATTAAGAAAATATCTCTGATACAGTATATTTTTTAATAAAATAATATTAATTTATTCTTAGTCATATTGATTAAGTTGGCTTGAAACAAGCAACACAGTTGGACAGTTGTGGAGCAAGGCAAATCCTTCTTAGACACTTGTCCCCAAACCTGCTAAGTATGAGAACCACTGGATTTGTTTAAGACAAAAAAATAAGAAACAAACAATTAAAAATTAAAAAAAAAAAAACCTTGACATTCTGATTCACCAGGTCTGGAAAGTAGCCTAAGGATCTGTAGTCTCAAAAATATCTCCAGATGCTTCTAATGTGCAGCCAGGTTTAACAACCACTACTCTAGAGTACTTCTGTTTTTTAACAATGACCTTGAGGGTAGCAGGCCAAGAAAAGAAAAATAATGTTCCATTTACTCTGCTGATTCATTCTTGTTCACTCAGCTAAGACCTTTCGGTGCAGGTTCTATGTATGTTGTCACTTTGCTTGATGAAACTCTTAAGATATAAGACGATCAATAAAAATTAAATGAACTCTTCCTCCAGGGTTTTTCCCCCTCATTATTATTGGCAGCCTTTGCAGTAGAATAAACCAGCATGCAGGCAATCCTGAGCTAATATATAACAATGTCTGTTCAAAAAGGCAGTCTGTCCAAGCCTTTTAAAACATATTATAAAATAAAACATACAAATTTTGCTGGTAGAAAGTAAAAATACCAATTTGTACAAAAATAAAACACATGAGAAAATTGCATTCTATACCCCACCTACCTCTGTCATAAAAATCATCAAAACCTCTCACAATTCTGTGACTTTTCACCTGCCATCCTTTCTGCGTGTCTTCACTTTCCTTGTCCAAGAAACCATATATTATCCTTTAAGATCTGACTGAAATTCCACAATCTCCATGAGGCCTTTTATAACCCCTTATTCAGAGTTAATCTATCTCCTAGTGTATTCACTCTCGTCCTTTTTAAAAAAATCATTTATCCCTTGTTTGATTGCTGCATCTGTCTGCTGAGTTAAATGTATGCTCCTATGGAAATTATCATATTTTGTGACTGTACACAGAGAGTGCTTAACCACTGCTAAATAAATGCTCTTCTCTACACAATGACAGTTAAAATGCACATTTCTTATGGTACTTTTGAAATAATTTAATGGGGCTATATGGGATCCATTTAGACTTCCTGGAAGTTTTCTTAATAGATTGCTCTTTGCAAAGGAATAACAACAGAATGAGAAACTAAGACTTTAGAAAATATTGGGTTAAGCTATGAGAAATCACCAATATTATACTCTTTTTGATCTACAAATATAGTAATTTCATGTGCTTCAATGGATATACAAAGGTTTAAATGTACTAAAACATTTCTGGGTTTTTTTCATGTCTGACCATTTTTTGAGACAGTAACTAATATTTGGCCCCAAAAAAAACTTGCTTTATAAATATTTTCAAGCTGATAAACCCAAGGTCTATGTACTGAATCACTGATCAAAAATTGAAGGGAAACATCTGTGAAAATGGCAGAGTAAAGACCTTCAAAAACTCTTATCCATAAGAGCAACACGAAAAACTAGCAAAAATTGTCAGATTCACCTTTTTTTCAGGACTCTGGAAATTAATCAAAGGCTTGCAGCAATTCACAGAGCATTTATCCAAGAAATACGGCTGCATCTTGGGAAAACCAGCCAATTTTCTGGCATTTTTACTTGTCCTAGTCTCATCCCCATTTCTCCAGGTCTAGAGGAGCCTTGAAAACACACAGCCTGGCAGCTACTTTACAGTGTAGAATAAGGTTATTGTTCCTTCAAAGCCTTTTCACAGAGAATTGGCATTATTTGACCTATCTGGTGGTTCCCAAGACAACAATGTCTTTGACTTGGCTCAGAGTTCACCCAGTGTGAAAAGTTTTTCCCTGGGGGCATTTGTTGAAAACAATTAATTGCTTAACCTTATGGCGCCTGAGGTGGTGAACAACTGTTGAGGCAAATAGGCTAACTAAAATGTTTAAAAGGAAAAGCTAGGGAATGAGATTCCATAGTGGCTTTGAAAGCTCTCAGAATCTACAGGGTCACACACATGAGTAGGACTGTACATATGCCCAGGGCTATGAGCATGATAAAGAAAGATCTGAGAAAGTTGTAAGGTCTTCTCTTTGGGTGACCTTGAGGTTCATGCAAACAAAAAGTGAAGGCTAAGACAGAGACGTCAATAGCCTGACTGAGTATTGAAGGCATCTCCTATCATGCACACAGAGCCCCTTATCAAAGACTGAAAATTTATTGGTTTCAGGTATTCAAGGAGTCTCTGTCTAATAATTAGTTAACCACTAAACAAAGCAGAGACTTCACTGGTAGAACCTATCAAAGCCTACAGCCTGAAGAGACTTATTCCAGAAAAGGTACTAAACAAACAACAACAAACAGCCACATCAGTAAGCCCTGGTTAAGGAGAAAAAGATTGGATTCCTAGAGTTGACACATAATATTATTTTAAACATTTATTTTCAACCAAAAAAAAAAGTATAAGCTATACAAAGAATTAAAATATAAAATGGCCCATACACATGAAAAAAAGAGTAATCAATGGAAAATGTTTCTGAGGAAGCCCAGATAATGAACTTATTAGGCAAAGACTTTAAGTCAGTTATTTTAAATATGTTCAAAGAACCAAAGAAAACCATGTCTAAAGAACTGAAGTATGAGAATGATGTCTTCTAAGAAATCATAAGAGTATCAATAAAGAGATACAAAGTTATTTTTAAGACCTAAATTAAAATTCTGGTGTTGAAAAGTACAATAAATGAAATGAAAAATTTACTAATGTTGTTCAACAGAAAATGTGAGCATACAGAATAAAAATTCAGCAATTTCAAATATAGATCAACTGAGATTATTCTAATGAACAAAAAATTTAAGAAAAATGAATAGAACCTCATAGACCTAAAGGACACTATTAAACACACCAACATATGCATAATAGGAGTTTCAGAAAGAAAAGGAGGAAAGGGCAAAAGAATATTTGAAGAAATAATGACTAAAAATGTGTCAAATGTTATTAAAAAAATGTTAATCTACATCTAAGAAGCTCAGTGATGTGATAGTAGGATGAACTCAACAAGAACCACACTTTGACACATTATACTCAAAAACTGTTGACAGCCAACAACAAAAAGAGAACCTTGAAAATAGCAAGAGACAAGCAACTCATCACATATTAAAGATCTTTAATAAGATTAACATGGGCAATTGATTTTCAACAAGGATACCAAGAAATTTCATTAGAGAAAGACTAGTCTTTTTTAACAAATAGTCCTAGGACAACTGGATATTCACGTGCAAAAGAATAAAATTGATCTATATATCACTATCTTCAAAAATTAATTCTAAATGGACTAAAGACCTAAATACAAGAGGTAGTCCCACAAAACTCTTAAAGAAAATGTAAGTGTAAATCTTGGTGACCTTGGATTAGGAAATGGCTTCTTAGATATGACAGCCACAGAACAAGCAACCAAGGAAAAAAAATTAAAAATTGGACTTCCTCACAATTAAGACTTTTGTGTACTTCAAAGGGCACAATCAAGAAAGTGAAAAGATAACCTGTGGAATAGGAGAAAACATTTGCAAATTATATACTTGATAAGAATCTAGCATCCAGAATATGCAAAGACCTATTAGAATTCCACTAGACAAAGATAAATAATCCCAATTTTTTAAGTGACAAAATATATGAATTGATACTTTGCTAAAGAAGATGTAAAAATTATCAACAAGCACATTAAAAGTTCAACATTCCCTTCATAATAAGAAATGCAAATCAAAACCACGAGTCACCACTTCACACTCACTAAACCTATAATCAAAAAGATGGACAATAACAATGTTGGCAAGGATGCGGGGAAATGGAAACCCTCACACCATACTGGTGGGAATGTAAAATGGTATACTTGCTTTGAAAAACAATTTAGCAGTTCCTCAAAAAGTTTCACATAGACTTAGCATATGACCCAATAATTTTGCCCATACATATATGTGTGCATGTGTGTATTTACACTTTAATGTGTGCATACACACACTTATACATATATATATTTATACACATACACATACCCCCAAAGAATTTAAAAGAAATGTTCAAATGAAACCTTGTACATGCATGTTCATAGTGACATTATTCATAATAGCAAAGTGCAAACAACCCAATGTCCACGAATTGATGAATAGATTTTTAAAAATAGACAGAACAAATATATATTCATACAATAGAATATTATTCAGCCATTAAAAGCCACTGAAACATGCTATATTATAGATTAACCTTGAAAACATTAGATCAAGTAAGAGAAGCTAGACACCAAAGGACACATATTGTATTATTCCCTTTACATAAAATGTGCCCAACAGGTAAAATCCATAAAGACAAAGAGTAAACTAGTGGTTCCTAGGGTTTGATGGGACTAGGGAGTAGATATGAAGTTTCTTTTTGGGGTGAAGAAAATGTCTGGAATGAATTTTATGGCATATTAATCATATCTTCATTTAAAATAAAATAAAAAATAATTGTGTCCACAATGTTTTTCAGGCATGACTATAGGCACTTAGGTTTCATTTGAAGTAATTTTTGTTTGTTTTTTATATGTGTATTCGCTATGCCTGCAAGCCTGTTTTTAAGGTGATGCGTGTGTCTTTATTCTAAATGTTGCTCAGATGAGTTCCTAAAGAATTCAGGAAGATATTTATATAGTATTCAACTAACATTAGAAGAAGGGAAATAAAGGAAGGCTGGACTGGTTTTGTCAGAGCTCAGCTGTACTAACCCCTTGAAGTCCCACATGGAATGCTACTTAGATTTTAAAAACTTTCTTTTTTTAATCATTCAAAGGCAAAGAAAATGTAAGGGAAAATCTTACTTATTTCTTGCTGTGTCTCTTTTGAAAATGTGAATTATAGTGATTCTTCTGTGATTTTTCTGTTGAAACCACATAAAACAACACTTCTATAAGTTATTGGGGAAATGGTGGCATCTCTCCTCTCAGGCAGTGGGCATTCCTGTGTCAGTCACTTTAGGAAGAAACAAGACCCCAGACAGAAAGCCAGAATCAGCAGAGCAAATCTGGGACGGAAGGACAGGGGCCTTCTATTCCTCCATGTGACTTGCGGTTGCTGTCTTGGTGTGGTACTTCATGAAGCTTAGGCAGGTTTGAAGACACTCCAGAAGATATGGCAAAAAGAGCTGGTACTGAGCCACTAAGTAGGTCTGGGAGGCATGTGGCGTGGTCCCTTCCAGCTAGCCAGCAAAACAGCCCTTTCACAGATACATTGAGAAAGAGTCAAGACCCAGATACACCAGACAATCAGATTTTCATTGCATGTTACTTTCTATGTTGGCCCTCTTGCTTAAGTTTGCCCTGATCTTAAGTAAAAACTTTATTCAACATTAAACCTTATCTTCTCAACTATTCAAAAAGAAATTAAGGAAAGTATGTCCACACATTCCAGAATGGGGAAAAGGAAATTAGCATCCCCCTGAAACCAGTATCATGCAGAGAAAGTTCCCAAGAGAGTTAACGATCATCTATAGAGTTACCTTTTCCCATGAGAAGATTCTCCCTTCACTACAAAAACTGGAGATCCACATTCATATTTTACTAAAGGAACCACAGGGTTTCCCTACAGAATCCATAAAAAGCAAGAAATCCAAGAATTTCAAGATAAATGCTAATATGAGAAATTGAAAATTTCCCTTGGAAAAGATATCCTCTAATCCTGTTGATTTGACTTTTCCCCACCCCAAACATAGTTTAAAAGCATGTAACAAGTTTAAGTCCTGGTCATTTTTAAATTTTATTTATTTACTTATTTATTTATTTATTTATTTATTTTGAGATGGAGTCTCAATCTGTCACCCAGGCTGGAGTGCAGTGGCGCAATTGCAGCTCACCACAAGCTCCACCTCCCAGGTTCATGTCATTCTCCTGCCTCAGCCTCCCGAGTAGCTGGGACTACAGGCACCCGCCATCAAGCCCCACTAAGTTTTTGTATTTTTAGTAGAGACGGGGTTCCACCGTGTTAGCCAGGATGGTCTCGATCTCCTGACCTTGTGATCCGCCCACCTCGGCCTCCCAAAGTACTGGGATTACAGGCTTGAGCCACCGCTCCTGGCCAAGTCCTGGTCATTTTATTACCATTGTCAATGAAGTGCACATTCTATTGCATCTCTCTCCACCCCCATCACAAAGTAGCACACCATCCTCTTTTACTTTCTACATGAGTCTGAATATCTGAATCTATCTTTCCCATTGTTTTATTTACTACTTCCCCTCTATAGAATGTAAGATTCTTGAGATGAGATCTGCAGTTCTTCATTTCTGTACCTGCTGCACCTAGAGCATAGCAGGTACTCAGTAAGTGTGGACTAAATGAATGAATGAGTATCCTTTTGTCCTATATTTTTAGAGTGGCACTGACCTAAAGAATATGTTCAGTCCTACAAATTTGCAAGAACTGTGTTGTGTGCAGGACCACTTTGTTGCTGGTAGAGTGTTATATATTGCAAACTATTGTTGTCTGCTGCTCCATCATAACTATTACTGTTGTTAAGGAATGGATTTAAAAGGATCTACAACACTTTTATCCCCTTGTCACCAATGGCAAACATCAGAGGCAGCATATTGCAGTAGAAATGTCCTTTCCTCTAATAAGCCTCCTATCATTTCCCCTAGGCAGATACATGTAGAGTTTTTCTATCTTCAGTGTCTTTTGTATGAAACACTATTTTGGCAATTACTATATCATATTATTATTAGTTGTTTTCTCCCCACTTTTACCACAGACTGTATTTTTCTCTACATTTCTAATAGTTGATGCATGGCAAGAAATCAATAAATATTATTGTAATAACTGACTAAATGTATTACAGTGGGAATAATACTTTTAGAAATAGATTAAGTTGTTTTTTTCTTTGACATTTCCTGCTCTGGATCAGCCCCTTGTTATGCTACAGGTCCCGGGAAGGCTAGGATTATCACCACAGGAATTGGAAAAAAGTGGGGTTCAATTTTTGACATGTAGAATAGGATTATTTTCAAGCTCGGGATATGCAATAAGAAAAAGTATTTGCTATTTATAAAGGAGAGCTATCCCAACCTTCTAGACCAGGGAATTGGGGGAAGGAGAACTGGAAAAGGCAGGGCAATGTGTTCAAACTTTCATAGGGTTTATCCTTAAAAAGGTGCAGAGACTTATGTAAAAGCACTTTAGGTACAGCAATCCGTTTCTCTGGGTGTAGCTAGGGAAAGTCTTCAAACCTCTGGGAGGAAGTGCTGCATTCAGTTTATTGCCAAATTCCATGGCATAGATAGAGGAATGTGGTCTACATAAATCATCTGAGATAATGCTGTGGTACCCATAGATTTTGAACAGTCTGCAATAGATCCAGAAGTTTCCAGGAGCCCCAGACACAAAGGTGATGAGAGGCAGTGGGAGTTGAAACAAAGATGTTTTGGTGACAAGAAGCAAATGGCCAAGAACCATGAGCTTTAGTAGTTGGTGCACAAGTAATTCCCCTAAAGGCCAGATGGTTACTGTGGAACCCAGGCAGATTGCAGAAGAGAAGTAAGACCAGACCTGCCTTTTCTGAGCAGGTGGCAGCCTAACAGCTTCTACACATAACTCTGAGGCTCCCTGCCCTAGCTACCCCAGCTCATGAGAGTCCCTTCCCTGTTAAAATACAGATGCTTTATTGGAGAAGGGCAGGGAGAAGGGGAAGAAATCTGAAAAGTTAAACATTTACCTGAAATACACTGAAGCTATATAAAGAGACTAAATCAGGAGAGGGATTGAGATAATACCATTTGGCAAATTTAAGATTTTTTGTTCCTTTACTCAAAAGAATTGAGTCCTTTAAAGTGGAGTTCGTTCAATTATTAAAAATGAAACTTTTTTTAAAAAAATTATTGGAG
The DNA here is from genome assembly GCF_002776525.5 of Piliocolobus tephrosceles. NCBI lineage: Eukaryota > Metazoa > Chordata > Mammalia > Primates > Cercopithecidae > Piliocolobus > Piliocolobus tephrosceles. The sequence continues at coordinate 76,544,796 of NC_045448.1, read as the reverse complement.
TGGCAGTGTGCCACTCATCCTACTTCTCTCCAAATAAATGGACCAAGAACCAGGAGATCTGACTTCTGTTCCTGAATCAGCCAGGACAAACTGCACCATCCTTGTCAAGGGAGGGCTAATACCTGAGGCCACTTAGTGTCGACCTGTTAACTATAAAGTAAGCTAAAATGAAGAGGTAGGATAAGGGACTCTCTAAGTAATGTTTTTTAACATCTGCAATTCTTGAGAACAATCAAGTTAGTGAAACGCCATCTTCACAAAAACCATTTGTAAGATAGGTGGTTGCTCATTTGTTTGTCAGAAGAATGACACTCTTTGTGATTCACAAATAGTTCCAATTCCAAGTATCAACTTTATTAATAGGCTACCTAATGAAAGTAATTACATGGTTACTTAAATTAAGAGGTTATTTATCATACTTTGTCCATTAAAGAAATTCAGCAGCATCTGATCTCTCCAAGAGCCTCAATTCAATGACCATGGGAAAAATAGCAAATCTCAGAATACATTTTGGGGAAAGCAGCAGAAAATTCTGTTTAAATAATATGGTAATCATTCATATGCTATGCAGGTGACATTAGTGAAATATTTTAATATATCTCCTAGAAAGATGCTTTCTACATAATGAACAGTTTGGGATCAAAAAATGTGATTTTGCCTCATGTTAATAACCAAATTTTCTCTCAATAAAGGGAATGCTGGTCACCGCCCACCACAATATCTGAATGAGGAGAAGAAAATGAGAAGGGCTAGAGAGAGAGAGCAAGAGAGAGAGAATAAGAGTATGAACTCATTCTAGGAGTATTTGCCACAAATGAAACATTGAAACAAAATCCACCGTAACATGTTAAATGGAATTTCAGAGGCAAATAAGAAAAACATCTATGAAAGAAGATGAAATGAGAGCGCACACCTTCCACAATCACACCACTAACCATCTGTTTTTCTTTACAGTATGCCCTTTAGGACTTTTCTCCCTCAAAATCAAATGAATACCAGTGTGGAAAATAGAAAAGATTGTGTCAGCGGAGGAAAGAGGAGGGCACCCAGTAGACATCATCTGTTATCAAAGAAGTCACTTGGAAAGTAATCAGACATGAAGCCCAACGGATGGAAAAGATGTGATACTATTGATTTAACTTGATTGCAATTTATTGAACATTACTGAGGAGATAGAGTGTTGGTCTTACAATATATCGCAGATAAACCCAGTATGAAAGATTAAAACGTGTGTGTGTGTGTGTGTGTGCATGTGTGTGTGTGTGGTGGAAGAGGGGCAGGAGAGAAGGTAGAGATGTATATGTGTGTGTGTATGTGTGTATGTGTTGGAAGGGGGTGGGGGGGAAGGCAGAGATTATGTGGACAAGCAAAACTTTTGTAGCTGAACTTTCTAACTAGATATAAAATTAGTTGCCCACAATTTTACCCCTAATTCTAACAAAAATGAAATTGTAACAGATCTCTCAAATAACATATTTATCTGCATCTTTACTTAGCATTTATCTTACATGTTTCTTTTGAAGAATTCAAGATAGAATTAGCAATGTCTGGAAGCTTACATAATTAGCCAAAAGTCTGCACTTTTGTTTTCAGTGCCTTTTCAGTTTTTTTTTTTTTTTTGCTTAAAATAAGTATTATTATTTTATGTACTTAATGCAAAAATAAACCATGTGTCTTAGTCTGCTTGGGCTGCCATACAAAACTGTAGACTGGGTGAATTAAACAATGGAAATTTCTTTTCTCACAGTGCTGGAGGCCAGAAAGTCCAAGATCAAGGTTCCTGTAGGGTTGGATTTCTGGTGAGGGCTGTCTTTCTGGCAGGCCTTCTCACTGTGTTCTTACATGACAGTGAGAGAGAAGTCAAGTATTTTCTTAGAAGGACACATCTTATTGGGCCAGGACCCCATCCTGAATACATTATTTGATCTTAATTACTACTTTAGAGATCTTGTCTCCAAATATAATCACTGGGGGTTAGGGGTTCAACATATAAATTTTAAGGTGGGGGTGCAGACCTTCAGTTCATAGCACCATGTTCCTCGTAGGAGATTTAGAAAGTACCAATAAGTGAAAGGACGCAAAAGCTAACAATAATCTCGGTACCCATGGATGACTACCATCAACATTCAAGTATGTTTACTTTCAGGTTTCTTTTTCACCTATACACATATACTATTATTTGTAATACTACTATTATATTGAAGGTAGTGTTTTCTAAATGCTTCTTTTATTTAACAATACTAAGACATTGTAACTGGGGCAATTACTAGTAGAGATGTAGCCTAAAGTGAAGGTGGCAATGGAAGGAAATCAGCAGCTATTGCACAGATTTAAACACATCATGTATCTCCAAGTTGAAATTATAAGGTATCTTAGAAAACTCACCAATAACTGAAATTACCTTCCCTGATAACTCTGCCAATCTGTTTAAAGGAAATTGCTTTCCTTGATGACTTTCAGCCATTCATTTTACCCAGGGGGGAAAATAGTTTGTCCCAAGGACAACCATGTTTCTAATTTTTGACAATAGTGCAAAAAGCAGTTTAATGAAAAAAAGGGTAAGTATATTAACCCTAACCAAAGACACAGAACCAGTAGGATATCTATCTATCTAGGGATTTGTTACGAAAAACTATCTTATACAATTACGGGAGCTGGGAAAGAAACCCTGAAGTCCACAGGCTGGCAGGAAGGAAAGATTTCATGCAGTCTAGACCCCATAAGCATGAGTGGGAACTCTACAAAAGTTGGACTGAAACCAGTGTCTATTCTTGTTGTCCTTGATCTCAATGATAAGACTATCCTGCAAAAACTAGAGCCCTTTATCTTGGAGCTGAGCACACATACCTGGCCCTGGGAGTCAGAGAAACTGAAGAAAGATTGAGGGGGAAGGTACTGCACTTGCAAGTCCAGTGCTGCTTAAGCATATCAAGCAAATCAGCAGATCAGCCCTAAAAGGTAAGTGTGGGAGACTCAGAAGGTAGATCGTAAGTTGTCTTTCTGCTCTACCATGTGAAGTCCCTGAATCTCATGTGGAGGGCCTTAGTCCCTGTTTAAAAGGCCCTCACTTGATTAAGTCAGGCCTACTTAAGATACTCTATCCTTTGATTAACTTAGAGTCAACTGATTAGGGATTTCAATTACATCACACAATCCTTTTATAGTTGCACCAAGATTAGCCTTTGGTTGAATAAGATGTGTGTATGCTCACGCTTTATACAAAAATTAACTCAAAATGGATCATAGGTCTAAAAATAAACAGGAAAGCTGTAAAATTTTAAGAAAACAAGAAAATCTTTGCGATATAGGGTTGAGCAGAGTTCTTACATGATACAAAAAGCACAATTCATAAAAGACAAAACTGATAAATTTGGACTCCATCAAACTTTAAAATGTCTATGCTCCAAAAGACCCTAATAAGAGGATAAAAATGCAAGCTACAGACTGGAAGAAAATATTTGCAAATCATATATTTGACAAAGAAAATATTTGTATCCAGAATATATAAACAATTCTCAAATCCCAACAATGCAAAAACAACTCAATTAAGAAATTGACAAAGAACCTGGACATAAAAAACTTTAACGAGGAGGAAATAAGAATAAACAAGGCCTGAAATGGTGGCTTCTACCCGTAATCCTAGCACTTTGGGAGCCCAAAGTGGGAGGACTGCTTGAGGCCGGGAGTTTTAGACCAGCCAGGGCAACATAGCAAGACTGATTCTACAAAAAACTAATTCCATTTTTAAAAATTAGCTGGGCCTGATCGTGTATACTTGTAGTCCTAGCTACTTGGTAGGCTGGGGTGGGAGGATCTCTTGACCCCTGGAGTTTGAAGTTGCAGTGAGCTATGATCATGCCACTGTACTCTGGCCTAGGCAACAGAACAAGCCCTTGTCTCTAAATAAAATAAAATAAAATAAAAAATAAGAAGAAGAAGAAAATAAAAAAACACACAAAAAATATTCAACATTATTAGCCATCAGGGTGATGCAAATGAAACCCATGATAAGATACCACGGTACATCTATCAGAATGGCTAAACGCTAAAAAATATTAAAAATGCCAAATACCAGGGGTGAAAAAAAAAAAGAGCAGTGGGAACTCTCATACAATGCTGGTGGAACGCAAAATACTACAACCACTCCGGAAAACAATTTGACAGTTTCTTATGAAGAATACACTTAACGTACGACTTGCCAATTCCATTATTGAGTATTTACCCTAGAATAATGGAAACATACTGTGTTAGTTTGCTGGGTCTGTCATAACAAAGTACAAAAGATTAGATGGCTTAAGCAAACTTATTTCACACCATTCTGGAGGCAGAAGTTGGAGATCATGGGATCAGTAGAGTTGGTTTCTTCTGAAGCTTCCCTCCTTAGTCTCTAGATGGTTATCTTCTCCTTGTAACTTCCCATGGTCTTCCATGCCTGTCTGTGTTCAAATTTCATTTTATAAGGACACTAGTCATATTAGACTAGCGTGTATGTCCTCATTTTAACTGAATTTACCTCTTTAAAAACCCTATATCCAAATACAGTCACATTCTAAGTTACAGGGAGGTAAGGACTTCAACATATAAACTTTGGAAGAAACAAAATTCAGTCCATAACACTCCATCCTCTACGCTCCCCCACCCAAAAATAATTTATGTTCTTTACACATGCAAAATACGTTCACCAGATCCCAACAGCCCTAAAAGTCTTAGCCCATTCTAGTATCAAGCCTAAGTCAAAAATCTCATATAACTATGATCGAAATTAAATATGGGTCAGACTGGAGGTATGATTCATCGTGAGGCAAATTCCTTTCTATCTGTGAACCCATGAGCCCAGGCAACGAGTAATCTTTTTTCAAAATACAGTGGTGAGACAGGTATAGAATAGACATTCTCATTCCAAAAGGGAGAAATCAGAAAGAACAAAAAGGTCATGGGTCCCAAACAAGTCCAAAATCTTGCGAATTCCTGTACATTTAAAAGGCTTGAGGATAAAACTCTCACACTCAATGCTCTGTCCTCAGGACCAATCAGTGTGACCCTGCCTTCTGGACCCACAAGGGTGGCAGCCTTGACCCCTCTACCTTTGGCAGTGGCTGCTTGGTCTGCTAAAACAAGAAAATGGCCCACCCTTTGAAACCCAGGAGGCAGTCTTACCCTTTGACCCCATGGTAGCAATGGTAGCCTTGCCAACCTCTTGGCCTCTCTTGAGGATCCTACTTCCCTTTTCTTGGCGGATAACACATTAGATAGCTGTACTGGCCCATCCTGTAGAATCCTGGAAGTCTGACAGTCCTCCTTTATTTCATCCCGTCTCCACACCCTTCAGTTCAAGCTAGCAATGTGTCTGCTGATACATAAGTTTTCAAAAACCTATTAGACTCCAATGCAATCCCTGGAGATCCAAGCCATCAGACAAGAGGATCTTCCATAGATCTTTCCCGGATAACTGCATCTTTATTTATAGTTTCTGCTGACATGGTTGATTGGATCCATAAGTCACATTTTTTTTTTTTTCCAGGAGCCACATTTTACGACATGGTTAGGCTAAGAATTTCCCAAATCTTTAAGTTCTGGTTCCTTTTTACTTAACAATTTCTTTTTCAATTTATCGCTCTGCTCTTGCATTTTCTCATAAGCAGCAAAGCAAAAGCAGGCCATGCCTTCAACACGGCTGAGACATCTCCTCAGGTAAATATCCAAGTTCATCACTTACAAGTTCTACTTTCCCACAAAACATGAGAACACAATTTGGCCAAGTTCTTTGCCACTTTATAACAAGGATCACCTTTCCTCCACTTTCCAATAACATAAAAATCCATACATAAATTTTTATAGGAACACTATTCATAATTACAAAAAACTGAACACAATCTAAATGTCCTTCAACAGGCGAATGAGTAAACTAACTGGTACATCCATACCATGGAATACTACTTCTCAGCAATAAAAAGGAATGGGCTATGAACTACCACAGCAACTTTGATGAATATCAAAGACATTATTTCAGAAAACAATCAAAGGTTACATATTGTATGACTGTTTATATGACATTCTTTAAAAGACAAAACTACAGTGGTTGCCAAAGGTAGGGTGGAGCAAGGGTGTGACAATAAAGGGATGGGATAAGGGAGTTTTCTGGAGTGATGGAACTGTTCTGTATCCTGATTGTAGTATTGGCAACATGAATCTATACATATGTTATATAAAGTATAAACAAGAAGAAACGAATTTCCTGTATTTATCAGATAATATCACACAGTATTTTAAAAATGAAACTGTCAAAATGTTTAAAAGAACATAATCACTCATAGCCTAAAGTTCTAACCCTACCTTAAAGAAAATGTGATTTATATCACAAAATTTCCTCTCACCATATGTAATTATTACAGGGAAAAAAAGCCTATGAGAGTTAAATTGACACAATCTCTGACAGATTCTACCTCGCTGCATTCTAACCTTTCAAGGTTCTAACAAAAATTAGTATCACAGTCATATGCCCAAGGGGCATGCTACATGCACAAATATCCCCAGACACACCTCTTCATGATATTCAATGAGGGAGGATATACTGAAAGAGAAATGAACAAAAACCTGCCTTAAAGGGACCATTTCAGGTACTTTTCACCATAAATCTTCCTTTTACACTCCAGGTCATACATAATGCATTCTTATTTCTTGATGTAAACACTGCTCTAGATCCTATAACCTAGGTGTCTATTCCCTCTGGAAGTCAAATTCTAAGGCTCACTAAGAAGGCCAGAAGGAGAAATGGAGAGCTGCCACAAGAGCAAACTGTAGGCAGCTTCTTCCAATGACTTTCAAATAAAACTGCATGCTTAGAACTAAGGACTTCAATTTTACTTGTTTTTTCCTCTTACTGCCAGCCTCTTTTCTTTATTTTGGTTCAAGATAAGAGTGTTATGATTTCCCTCTCCCAGTTTCTTCTGTTGTTCTCTTGATTGTCTTTGCTCCTTAAACACTGTGAACTTCCTAATTCACTTTTTCCATCAGGGTTAGCTGCCGACTTTTACAACCGCTAGATTTGTTATCCAGCTTAAGATCGCCCTAGTAAGAATTGTACAGCCACATACAAAAGTCCAAATGGAACTACACTTCACCGCAAAACTAATAATCACATTCCCTTTTATATTCAGCATAACACTGTTATTAACCCTAACACACCTTAATTGGACCTTAGGCCCCTACAATTAACTGCTAACATCTCCCAGAGTCTCAGAAGAAGTTAAGAAACATCAGGCATAAGAATGGTTATAGCCCAGTTATTTTCTGAATCAGCAATAATCTATTTACTTCCATCTAAGGTGTTTGTCCTCCTTAATGAGACTAATTACGTCCAGAGAGTAATTGGTACTGACCTGTTGTCATAAGTAAAACGTTTATGTCACCTCAATGTGTAACCCCAGGAATATTCTCATGTAATCAGTTGTTCCTCTCATGTTTAGCACATACAATTGAAAACACCGTCACCACCCACTCTTGGTGTTCACCTTTCATTAAAACTTAACATATTAATTGAACAGAAGGGGTCTGAGATTTTGGATTTCACCGTATTAGAAAAGGATGTCTACTGTGGGTAGGAATTCACAAACAAAAATGTATGATCTAAAGCATATTTCTGATTACCACCCAGAGAGCAAATGAAATGGCTGAAGCTCTGCAGACCCAATAGACCAGCATAAACTTATTGACTGTACATATATAGTTTCCACAGTACATGCATAATAAATTTTATTCAACTATGCCCTAATGTAAAATTAGGCTACTTTCACTATTATAAAGCAATATTGTGAGAAATGTTTTTTACAATTGTATGTTTTTCATGATTATTTCCCTTAAGAAATCTTTTAAAGTGGACATACTTGACAAATGAGTATCCAAAACGTGAAGAATTTGAAAGAAATTACAATTCGTTTTCCAAAAAGATTCTGTCAATTTCTTTCTTGCCCATAATATATAAGAACCTATTTCACTATTTGCTAGAACCAGAAATGACTGCCCATTTTAATGTTGGCTGCTTGTAAAAAAAAAAAATGCTGATTCTTTTTACTTTAATTTGTATTTTATTGAAGATTCTTTAGCTTGAAATTCCTTATCTAAATTGTATATGACACTAGTCTTTTGCTTTCTCACTGTTTAACTTGCCTGCTTTTTGTACTTTGCATGTTTTTATTATTGATGATAACTTTGCACATATTAAGTACATTAAGTATACTAATTTAATAAGGTGAAATTTTACAAAATTAACTACTTATCTCACATATAATCTCAACCAAAATCACAACGGGAATTTTTATAGAACTTGATAACCTGATTATAAAATTAATCTGGAAAAATAAATATATGAGTTGAGTTAAAACATTTTTTATAAAAAGAATGCACTTTCCCTATTGAATATGTGTTATATAGCAGCACTTAAAACCAGAACAATTAATTATCCATAAGGGGAATTTAAAAAGTTTCTCTACTTCACATAATAAAACAAAGTGATTCAAATGTGGACTTCAAATCCAAAACCAAAATACAAACTATAAACAAGCTTAAAGACAAGATAATTTTTTTTTTACTGTTTTTTAAGTTCAGGGGTACATGTGAATGTTTGTTATACAGGTAAACTTGTATCATGGGGGTTTGTTGTACAGATTATTTGATCACCCAGGTATTAAGCCTAGTACCCATTAGTTATTTTTCCTGATCCTCCCCCTTCTACCCTCTTCCACCCTCGATAATGCCCAGTGTGTGTTCCCCCCACCATGTGTCCATGTGTTCTCATCATTTAGCTCCCACTCATAAGTGAGAACATGTGGAATTTGGTTTTCTGTTCCTGCATCAGTTTGCTAAGGATAATGGCCTCCAGCTCCATCGATGTTCCTGCAATGGACATGATCTCATTTTTCATGGCTGCATAGTATTCTATGGTATATATGTACCATATTTTCTTTGTCCAGTCTATCATTGTTGGGCATGCAGGTTGAATCCGTGTCTTTGCTATTGTGAACAATGTTGCAATGAACATATGCATGCATGTGTCTTCATAATGAAATGATTTATATTTCTTCGGGTATATACCCAGTAATGGGATTGCTGGATCTAATAGTATTTCTGATTTTAGGTAAGAAAGGATAAATTTTTAAGTAAACCTTTTATTTTAGAATAATTTTAGATTTACAAAGAGGTTGCAAATAAACTTCTCCCTGTTTCCTCTACTGTTAATTAACATCCTACGTTACTATGGTACATGTCAAAACTACCTACCAAACACAGGTAGGTTGCATTAATTAATTATCAGCTTTCATTCAGATTTCACCTGTTTTTCCACTGCTGTTCTTTTTCTTTAGCGTGATGAAAAATCTTACATTGTTGGAAAAATTTTCTAAGGAAGATATGAAACTCAGACACTGTAAATGGAAAAAGTAATAGACTAAGGTACAGAAAAACTGATTTTTTTCTTATGAAAAAACCCTTTGTGCACAGTGAAAAGTCAAATAGATATTAAAAAATACCAAGATTTTTTTTTAGTTAGTTCTTTTCATTCATTTCAAAAATAAAATTTAGAGCTTACTCAGCCCTGGAAATAGAGGAGTAAACAAAGTAGACAAAATATTGGGTATTCCTGACTACCTTCTAGTGAAACAGAGAAGACAAACAATAAACAAACTAGTCTATCAAGAGGCTATCAAGAGGTGATAAGTCCTATAAATAAAAACAGGGAGGGAGGAAAGTGGGAGTTCCAGGTGGGACTGGTGTGGCAGGGTGAATATATCACATTAAACAGTGTAAAGTAACTTTCAGTAAGGAAGCGGCATTTAAGAAAATAGAGTTGAGAAGGAAGAAGACTCCACACGTATCTAAGGGACACTGATCCAGGCAAAGGCAACAGTCAGACAAACCCCTGAGGTGGGCTCCCCTGGGGCTGGAGTGGGAAGACCATGAGAGAATCATTCCATTCGAAATCTGAGAGGTAACAAGGACGAGACTGGGAGAAGCCTGGAAGGCCAGAGTTAGGTTTATTTGGTTTTGTTTCTATTTTGTTTTACTTTGGTCTTATGAGTGTAGGGGTCTTTCTCTATTGCCCAGGCTGGAGTGCAGTCATAGCTCATTGCAGCCCCAAATTCCTGGGCTTAAGTGATCCTCCTGCTTCAGCCTCCTATAAGTAGCTGGGACTACAGGCTTGCGCCACCACACCCAAATAACTTTATTTTTATTCTTTAGAGACAGGGTCTTGCCGTATTACCCGAGCTATAAACTAAAACATAGTATTCCTAATATATGAAGCACATACAGACAACAAAGATCATATTATCAGCAACTGTGCAGACAAATACAAGTTAAAACTAAGACACTTTATTCTCCCTGTTGAAAACAAGGAAAGAAATTTTCCTCTCTTCCTTTTGTTTTACTTTAGAAGGCTTGTACTATAAAGGCACTGTCTCATCTCTTTGAAATGTATATAAACCTTTTGAAAACTAGATAGGCCTCTTGTCAGCTTAATGTCCCAGGAATGGCTTTGTCAAGGACCTGGGGGCCATCTCTTTGAAAACGAATTATAAAGAAAGTTAGCGCCCCTATTTTCCCTTACTGTGGGAGGCTAGAAGCCTAATTTTGTCAGGCACCTTGCTCCAAGTTGCAAAACTGCCTCTTGTCAAAAAGCTATTACAAGTTTGTTTTTCCTCTGGATAAAGCCAATGAGCTAACACAGATGGTCACCCCAAGTACCAGATGAATCTAGGATGAACTATGTTTAACAAATGTTGCTATCCAGTCCGCTTACTTGAAGACTAGTTATTGTTTATCTTGAAAACATTTTGTGATGGGTTTTATTCTCTTGGCTGTATAAAAGGGTGAGATTCCTTTTCATCTTTGCAATTTCTTAGTGGGTTGCCTGTGACGTGCACCACATTCTGGTGTGATGCTGATTCAATAATAAAACCATTTTCTTCCTCTACTGACTTTGTGAAGATGTTTCTGGGTTCGGAGAAAATTTTGTTTTTAATTTTATTTCTTTGACACAACCCATATTGAGTTATTGCTATGTATTAGACACTGTATTTATTAAGTGCTTAACATGTAGCATTGATTATATATTAGCTCACACAATCAATAAGAAATTTAAATAATTAAGAAAAGTGAAACAACTCAGTAAGAAATTATGAAAGGGACGTCCACGTGCCGCTAACGAAAGAAGAAAAATAAGTGGCAAATAAGAAAAGATGCACAGTCTTTTCTAGTGGTAAGAAATGGAAACTAAAACAAATTAGACATATATTTATTAAGTTAACAAAAAGTAAAAAAAAAAAAAAATGTAGGTTCATTGTTTGGCAACAGCATGCAAAGAAGAGCCACATTCATGTACTATTGAAGGGACTCTAAAGCAGAAAATCCTTTTTAGATTAAATTAGTAAGAACTGTCAACCTTTTAAATACATAAAGTTGGGGATATACACACACATAGATATATAATTTTTAGTGTGCTTTTCTCTTTTGCCTTTCCAAGTACAAGATTGTTGCCATTTTTCCTCCTTAAGCATCTATCTGCCTGGGAGAAACTCACATTTGTTTAAAAAAGAAAGACTTAGGAAATGTAATGCAGCTATCTTTCAAAATAGAAATATGTAGCAGACAATAGTTTGGCATGTCTTGCTAAGTATTTCTCAAATTTCTTCATCTCCTACTTTAATATAAAAGCAATCAAAATAGGAGAATTTTGTTCATAAAATTATTTTCTAGTCTAGAGGAGATCTATTTCACCACTGGTAAGGCTAAGCATGAGTCAGAAAGATGGAAGATATTATACATGGAAAATGAAAGAAACTTGCCCCCTCCTAGGAAGAACTTTTAAGCAAGAGAGAGAGACAGAGAGAGTGGAAAATGGGGAGACTGAGAAATAAAAAGAGTAATACTTAGATGAGGGACCAGATTTGCCATTTCAGGGCTCTAGTTCAGTGAGGGGAAGATACATTATGTCATCTGTAGTAATAATGAAGCCAAAAGGGGAGTTATTGCCCCATGCCTATTTAGAAAACTGGAAACAACATCTCAGGCTGCTTTCTAACCCTACCCAGGGTATTACCACAGCAATCTGGTAGTGCAGCATTATCTAGAAGGAAGCTTAGCCTTCTCAAACCACTTTTTTTTTTCTTTTTTTTTTTTTTTTTTTTTTTTGAGACAGAGTCACTCTATTGCCCAGGGTGGAGTGCAGTGGTGCAATCTCAACTCACTGCAACCTCAACATCCCAGTTCAAGTGATTCTCTCATGCCTCAGCCTCCCGAGTAGCTGGGATTACAGGTGCCCACCACCACGCTCGGCTACTTTTTGTATTTTTAGTAGAGACAGGGTTTCACCATGTTGGCCAGGCTGGTCTCAAATTCCTGATTTAAGGTGAGACACCTGCCTCGGCCTCCCAAAGTGCTGAAATCGCAGGCGTGAGCCACCACGCCCGGCCTCAAACCACTTTTAAGTCAGGTGGTATAGACACTAAGTTTATAGTCACCAGACTTGCCATGAAGGCTACCAGAGCAAGAAAAGGTGACCCTGAGAAATTTTAGTAGACTCCTACTGCATTCATACAGCAGCTTTTAGCCAATGGAATCTGAAGTAGGGCTGAGTTATCCAGGAGCTCCTCTGAGCCCCAACCAAGCCAAGAGGGGAAAATCGTGAATTATACCAGCTGCAGACTCCAGCCAACCATAAATACCAGCAGGACAAGAGGCTGCCAAGAGAACCACCTAGAACACTTACCTCTGACCCCCTGATCTCCAGAGCTCAATTTTGCAACCCCTATATGCATGCCTTTACACCAGAAATTCCACACCTAGAATAATCTAATCTATAGAAATTCTTGCACATGTGCATATAACAGTTCACTATAGAATTATTTATAATAACCCAATATTAGGGAAAAAGTGTAATTCCCACATAGAATAAATAATTCAAAATATTATAGAGCCATCATACTATAGAATACTATTTGAAAGTTACAAATAATGTGTAACTCTTTATATATTGGCATGGAGAATGACCAGAATATATTATTTCATGTAAAAATCAAGTTCAAAACAATATGTATAACATCATCTAATTGTCATAAAAATATTATATGTTTAGATTGTATTTTGTCTCCACAAGGATAACCCCATGTATTGCTTTAAGCACAATTTTGCTTCCTCTCACACCACCTACATAGGTCAGAATAAAGCTACTCTACTGTAGCAAAAAGTTCCAATGATACAGTGACTTAAGAAAGAAGTTCATTTCTCACTCACTTAACAGTCCATATGTGAATGGTCGGGATCAGTAGAACAGCTCCTTAATCAGCGACCCAAATTCCTCCCAAGACATCATCCCCCATCCACTTGAGCACTGTCATCATCTCATCCTTAAGGTTCAGTAAGACCTAGAAGTGGAAATCATCACTCCTGCTTTCATTGTATTTATAAGAAGTGCTCATATAGCCACATACATTGGTGAGTACTAAGTATACAGTAGTCTAACTAGATTACCATTTGTAAGAAGATAGTCACTTGGCCATTATTATCAGCAAGCACTAGATGAGTCTAACTGAACAAAAACCATTGTCTAACTAACTCAGCCTCAATTCTATTTCTGTGGCAGGAGGGCAGAATGGATTTCTGTGAACAATGAATACGCTTTCTCATACCACTCCATCTCCTAGCTTTTATGGGAATAATCTGGGATTTTTTAAAATGTTATTTACTATTTCTCCCATTACATTTTTATTTTTTCAATAACTCTATAGTCATAACAATAATCATTCAGCTTTACCTCTGTGTTTTTACTGGCTTAGTTTCTCTCTGCCTTTTTTTTCCATCTTTCTCATTCATAAGTTCATTTCAATGCATTCCTTAGTTGGTAACAAATACTTTATTGATTTATATTTTCAAGAACAGCACATTGGTAATTTGCTCTCTGATTTCTTTTATGCCTGAGAATGTCTTTCTACTGCTCTTGCACATGAATAATCTTTAGCAGGATGTACAGCACTTGGGTTACAATGATGTTTGCTGCAAAACTCTAGCTGATTCATTGTCTTCTATTATAGTATTGAAAACTTCCTAGGAAAAGTATGATTGGCAGCCACAAGAATTTTCTGCCTGGATACAGATACTTCAACAAGATTATCTAAATATGGATCATTTTAATTAATCTTGTCCAGTTACATAACTGATATGGAGATTGAAGTCTCTCTTGAGCTTGGGGAAACTTTGTAATTTTTTGGTTTATTGTTTCTTCTGCATCATCTCTCTCTCTCTCCTCCTACGGAGTTCCCATAATATTCTATCTTCTAAGTAAGTTGATCATGACTCTTCTTAAATTCATGGTAAATATCTCTACACCACTGTTAACTTCCTCTGCATTCTGGTGTCCATGTCTGTGTTTCTTCTGTAGCATGCATTTGCTATACCTGCACAGTATTGTATGCTGCAAAGGGGAAGATTTTTATTTTGATTAAATTTAAAGCATAGAAAAGATTCATTGTGGTATTTTTATATTATAAAGTACAAAGCTGTGGTTTTTTATTATTTTATTTATCTTAAAGTGTTCCCTTTTCATAGACGCAACACCCTTCTAAGTCTTCAAAAATACAAAATAAAGTTTCTGAAGTTACCTCTAGTTCTGTGTAGTAAGTTGGCTTCATCGGGAGATTTTTGCTCTGATTCTTTAAATCTCTTTCTGATGAAGGACTGATGGTTTTTCATATGTCTGTTGATTTTTCTCTATTTGTTCATCCTTAAAGTATAGGTAGTTGTTGGTGGTTGGCTGGGAGAAAAAGAACAATCTATTGTTCAGAATTAGGAAAGGAGACTTTTAAAAAGATTGTCATGTTCCCTCTATTTCTTTGTACTCCATATAAGGAAGGACAGCTGCTTTCAACTTTGCTGGGGTCTATTTCCACAGATGAGAGTCGGATTGTCTATGAGGAGGCCAAGGTGGAGGTGGGCAGAGGTGACCTCAGGTCAGGATCTCCACAGCTGTGGTGAAGAGTTTCTGTTCAAAGTTTGCCCCTGAGTCTCAAAATAAACAAGGCTATTGCCCTCCCTTTTCTAACTGACATGAGTTCTCTTATTAGAAGCAAGTGTTGGGCAGGGCCATGGCTATACTTAGCTCACTCTTATTGGGGGTCATTGGGAAAATGCCCCAAAAAGACACAAATGCCCCGTGGTGACATCCATAGAATGATTTTTCCATTTTATGAAAATATTCTTTAAAATGTTTTTAGGTTTAACATAAAAATCATTGCTCCTAGACAAGATCTGATGTAGTTCCAATAAAATGCTGCAGAGATGTACTGAAAAGGAATAAATAGGAAACACAAATCCCATGCATGTAGTGTTTTGAATAGGAAACTTGTAGAGGTAGATAAATTCCTTATGAATTGAGAGAGAAGCTGGAATTTTGCCTAAATTAAATGGAATCCAACCAGGCAAGTTTAATACGTTTTTACCTGAAAAGAGTCCTTTGGGGTATAGAGCTCTGTGAACATAAGACTATGCACAGATTTCAACATCAGTGAAGAAACTCTGCTCTCTGTGCTCCCTGTGCCCTGGGTAAAGGAGCTAAAGGTCAGAACAATGCTCCCAACTTGCTGGAAGAGAAGCCAAGCCCAATCCACTGAGACTGAAATATAAGGCCGGACACCCTCAGCTATTATTACCCCATCCCTCTTCTAGCACTGTGGGAACAAATACTCCTGTGGTGAAGAACATTCACACATGCAAAG
The DNA here is from genome assembly GCF_002776525.5 of Piliocolobus tephrosceles. Lineage (NCBI taxonomy): Eukaryota > Metazoa > Chordata > Mammalia > Primates > Cercopithecidae > Piliocolobus > Piliocolobus tephrosceles. The sequence goes on along the minus strand of NC_045448.1, from coordinate 76,529,035 downwards.
ACTCCTACCTTTAAGCTGAGGAAATATAGGAGAGGAAACAAAGTTTGTAAGAGATTCAAGTGCATGTGAAAACCATGAAACAGGCTCTGATTTTGAAATCCTGAAATTTCACTCTGAACTCTAATAAAGATCTTAGGTATATGGTCCAGCCCAGAGAGGAAAACATCCCATAGCAGCCCCCTAAAGCTCATCCATTCATCAAATGCTAGCTGAGAATGCATGCAGATACCTGCCACTGTTTGTTGGCACCTGCACATCTCCAACAGTTTATGGAAGAACTGGGATTTACTCTCCACCCTAACTTCTCAAGGGTTTGCTCCTGCCTTCACCTGACACCACTCCCAGTGCAGTAGCTCTGCTTGGGAGTGCATCTGCTTACTTCCCAAGCCAGCTGTAGCTCCCACACAGCAACTCACAGGCTGATCAGAGCCCTTTCTGGAACTTACTGTCACTTGCACTGTATCTTACCTAGATTCCTCTAGCATACGGGAGACAGTCTTATTTGTTTTGAAACTCATACAGACTTTTCCATGTTTTTATATTCCCTTGGCCATGTCAGTGGAATTTAGGAAGGGAATAAGAATTGAAATTATAGGGTAAATTTGCCTTTTTGAAGCAAGCTCCAGATTATATATTGTAGCCTCTTGTCCTGCAAGTACTGACAGCCCATTTACAGGGTGTTAAGTGCCAGTGTTTGGCAGTCAGCATTTGTACTATGGCCACTGAGCCTGATTTACAGAAGATACTATGAAGCTGAAATGAAGAGAAAATAAAAGCTGATGTTTCATAGAACTGGGGATTAAAAAGCCCTGAATTCTCGTCTTTGGCATGGTGTCAGGCCGTACCTCAAGGCCACTGTCTTTATCTCTGCATCCCAGATTCATCACTATAAGGTAAACAGAGGAATGCATAGTCCAGTTTCTGATGCCACTTGCAGAGAAACAGCTGTGAATGGGGAGAGGAGGGACCGGTCTGTGAACTGAAGCAAGGGTCAGCAATGCATTGCTAGCACGCAGGATACCAGATATTCACGAGTGCACCAGAGGTTGTTTGCCACCTGGCACAAAGACGGATTGAAAAAGAAGTGAAAATTTAAAAATGTTTACACATTTTCAAAGTTTCAATATAACTAATGCCTCAGTCTGATGAACACAATTTATTTTTTATTTATTTGTGTATTATTTTTTCTCTTCCTTTCTTCTTAGAAAGACCTTTAACAATAGCCAGCTATACAGAATGTGCCCATGTAATTGATCACATACTTCAAATCATAAATGAACATTACAGGGGCAAGTATAATTCTGAAATTAGAAGTCTGACTCTCTTTCTGGTTTGAGAGAAAACATTAAACACACATTCATACACAGTCAGTCCCTATTACACTAAGATCTGGATGAGTTATAAGAGGCTACAACTGGAAATTGAACCCACATTTCTTCCCTGACAACATAGCATATTAGACTCTAATCACTCAGTGTTGTATTATTTACTATGCTCCTGCCACCCACATTCATGTGTATTTATGTGAAGTCCAAAAATATCCAGCAGCACTTACTTCAGATGATTATCTATGTCCTAATCAGAAATACTAATCAGGAAACACATAACATACTCAAATTCTATTGTGTAACACAAACAACATCCGGAATACAGAAAACTGCTTTGATAAAAGTGCTCTTCAAAGTATCTTCCACTTTTTACAGCAATAAGAAAATAATGATGATTTGCTGCTTATTTTTGAAGTTTGAAAGCAACAAAGTGTGAAAAATGGGTCTTCTGTAGGATCTACTAACCTGAGAAGAGCAGAGATCATGTGCTAATTTAAACACTGATCTCTGGTTGATCTCTGGATGGCTGATTCAACATCTCCATGTTTTCAATCAGAGGGAGTAAAAGGTAAATACAGAGGTTCTCAGATCTTTTCTCTGTACATAAATCTCAGCTTCAAAATAATATCATAGAATTCAAAAGAATGATTCAGTCATTCTAAAGCATTTTACCACTGCTGACAAGAAGGGTGATAACCTAAGGATTTTATTAATAAATCTGCTTCAAAAGGAAAAATATTTGAAAAGAGAATTATAGAGTTTTATATATTGCAAAAGTTTAACCAACTGGGTTTTTCTGTTTGTTGTTGTTGTTGTTGTTGTTGTTGTTGTTATTGTTGTTGTTTTTTTTTTTTTAGCTTTCAAAGCAATTCTGTATGTCCATTTAATGTTTCCTTTTCTTAGATTGAGTAATTTTTTATCTGACAAATTGCTGCTTAGAAAAACCTTTTATATGATTCACAGTCACATCTTCAAAGTTTTCTCCAGGTGTTGACAAATGGTCACATTTGGCTTTCTTTCTTACAGCAACAGAAATGGAAACATCTGTATCAGAGAGTGTTAACACCAGACTACCTACTCAGGTTTTGCAAGGCTCCCCTCCTCTGTCCACCCACTTTCCTCACTTTCCTCCTGCTCCCCTGAGACTATGACTTAGAATTCTTTTCTCTGTATTGGATACCAGTTAAAAGAAGGTTTTAAAAAAAATACATGTTATGTGAATTCAAAGTGGTTACTGTTTGCACACCAAAATCTGTAACAAATCTTCCAATGGTCTTATTATTCGGAGTACATGGTCATTTAGTTAACCATTCAGCTGAAGAAAAATGCTTTTGGAATGGGGCACTGTTCCTTCAGGATGCTATTTAAGTAACACTGATTTATATTTATCAGGAGTTAGGTTACAGGTGATCGTATTTTAAGAAGAAATTGTTGCATGGTCAATCTGGCTATTTGGGGCTGACTCTGATCCTTCAACTCAGCCAATCCAATTGGTTTCCATGCAATTGCTCACTGGTAAAATTGAAAAGCTGACCTTGACTGTTTCATAATAAAAAACAGCCATGGAAAAAAAAAAAAACAACCATAAAGTCTGTAGTAATTTATGGTGATCATGCTAAATTGAAAATGGGGGAAATTCAGCTCCATCCATACCAAGTTATTGTGTGACATTGAAAATAATGAGGAGAGTAGCTAAATCTCTCTTTGACACAATTTATCATCTTAAAAAATAGTTTCTTTAATTTTATTTCTCCCACTGATTGGGAGCTGTGTGAAGACATTAAGGTAAAGTCAACCATTTTAAAGGTGATGTAGAAAGAAAAGCATCTACCTAATGTTTGTGAGAAAACAAGAATATACTTAATTTCCCCAAATACCTCTACTAGTTATGAGCCTCTATTAAAGCTATTAGTGCCTCCAAATAGCTGTAAGTTATTTTAAATAAGCAATTTCATTATTTTATAATTCAAATAAATTTGGAGGATAAGCATATTAAGGCATTATTTAAAATGGCATATATCCAGTTCAACATGACATATAGTCAAGAAAGTAATGCTGAAGGACACGTGGCCTGTTTGCTTGGTTAGAAACAGAATGTGTAAACATACTTAGAATATAGAGCCTCAGGCAACATGAAGAGACTGAATTTCTTTGTACGGTTTTATGAGAGGAGAGGGGGAAATAGAATAAGTAATGAGAAGGGCATTGACAAGAAATTTGTCCTATTTTATAGCTTTGTTTTAGAATGATTCTCCATGTAAGCCAAAGCGTTTTGTTTGGTTGGCTGGTTGGTTGGTTGGATGGTTGATATTTGTTGTTTTTTTTCTCTATAGCCCAGGCCTATTTGCTTATCTGTACAAGAATTTGGATCACTGTAACCTAAAAAAAAAAAAAAAAAAAAAAACTCTACTGTAATCTAAAATGAAAGAAAAGTTAAATTCTCAAAAACCATAGTTGTTTTTCAGCCTGAAATCTAATTACCTCAGTCCCTGGCCCTTGTATACCCAGGACTAGGTAGTGACTTGGGAAATGTGAGATGATTACAGCTGAACCTGGGGAAACATTTTGATGACATTGAAAATGGACAACACACATCAAGAGCATTCCAGGTTATAAAAATAGAAGGCTCCATGAAAAAATAGACATGCAGGCCATGCATGGTGGCTCATGCCTGTAATCCCAGCACTTTGGGAGACCAAGGCAGGTAGATCACCTGAGGTCAGGAGTTCGAGACCAGCCTGGCCAACATGACAAAACCCCATCTCTACGAAAAATACAAAAATTAGCCAGGCATGGTGGTATGCACCTGTAGTGCCAGGTACTCAGGAATCTGAGGCAGGAGAATTGCTTGAACCTGGGAGGCAGTGGTTGCAGTGAGCCAAGAATGCGCCGTTGCACTCCAGACAGAGTGAGACTCTGTCTCAAGAAAAAAAAAAGGAAATGCAAATGATATCTTTAGGATGCCAATCAGAATGAATATATCTCAGTCCCCAAATACTTCTAGTAGTTATGAGCCTCTATTAAATATATAAATACATAGGCAGGCAAATATATAAATAAGAAGTTGGTGAAACACAGTCCTCCAATAACTATTACAAATGATTTGAAAGTAAATGTTGGTATTTGAATTATACTTTTAGATACTTTAGTGTCTGATCTTTCAAATTAACAAACAAAATCACCCCAGTCTTGTTGGTTCATTACAGAAACATACTTTTAGTACTTTTAGTCATGATGGAAGTCATGATTGAATACAGTCTTCCACGTACTGATAAAAGTGTATTTATTGTACTAGTATCTTCTGACAAGGAGTGGCCAAAAAAAGCAAAAAGCCTTTTAAAAGTGCCACTGCAAAGACTGTTATTAAAGTCAGTGATTTCTCCAGATAATAAAAGTTTTTTGGAACATTTATTAGAAATATTTTGGGTTTAAATGATTTTTCTTAAAGAGATTCTACCTAGTTACACCTTTAAATTTTTATTTGTTGAGAAGGTTGACTTAATGAAGATATTCCTTTCTGATATTACATGCAGCTGCTTTGTGAAATTGCTAAGAAACAAAAACTAAATATCTATTTGTAGACAGGAAAGTTGAATAATAATGAGCCATAACCATATTTTACTTTTATGGCTGCTTTAAACTGCAAATAGCAGGAAACCCAACTTGCAATAATTTAAACAAATAAGGTTTCCTTTTCCCAGGTAACAAGAAGTTCGAAAGTAAATGATTACAAGATGTTAGCTGCTTGAAGATGCCATCAAGGACACAAGATCTTTTATTTTCCTCTCTTCTTCCATCCTTAGCATGTTGGCTTTTATCCTGCACTTATCACTCAACAATTACAAGACAGCTGCTGAAGGTTTGGGTATCACATCTGCATTCAAAGCAGAAAGAATTAGGAGGGAAAAGGATAGCAACCGGCTCATTATCCTCTTTGTCAGTGTCTTAGTCTGACCAGGCTGCTAATAATACAACAAAATGCCATAAACTGTGTGACTTAAACAACAGAAATTTATTTATCTGGAGGCTGGGCCATCCACGTTCAAGGTGCTGAGTCCTGGCATATCCGTGTCTGGTGAGGGACCACTTTCTAGACAGCCCTCTTCATGCTAGGAGCTCTGCTGGCCATTACTCTTTGAATGCTTATGGAAGAAAGATCTTCCCCCTGTTCTTAAAAGGGCATTAATCCCATCACAAGGGCCCCATCTTCACCATCTAATGTAAACCTAACTACTTTCCAAAGATCCTACCTCATAATACTGTCACATCAGGAGCTAGGACTTCAACATATGAATTTTACTAGGGGACTAATATCGTTTGGATGTTTATTACCTCCAAATCTCATGCTGAAATGTGATCTCCAATGTTGGACGTAGGGCCTAGTGGGTCATTTGGGTCATAGGAGCAGATCTTTCAAAAACGCCTTGGTTCCCTCCCTGCAGTGATGAGTGAGTTCTAATTATATGAGTTCACACCAGAGCTGGTTGTTTGAGAGCTTGTCTCCTCTTCCCTTTTTCTTGATCCCTCTCTCTTGTTCTTTCTCTTTCCATGAAACATGCCTGCTTCCTCTTCACCTTCTACCATGAGTAAAAGCTTTCTGAGGTCTCACTAGCAACTGACCAGATGCTGGCACCATACTTCTTATGTAACCTGAAGAACCATGAGCCAAATAACCCTCTTTTCTTTGTAAATTGCCCAGCCTAAGGCATTTCTTTACAGCAACACAAAACAAACTAATACAGGGATTCATACATTCAGCCCATAACAGTAAGGAAGGCAGAAGCTGAGTCAGGAATGCTCAGCAGAATTCCATTTATTCTTATTATTAACAACTGGTCCACATGGATGCCTAGTGCAAGAGTAGAGAAGGTAAATATTTAATGGAACCTATTTCTACCTTCAATAATATTAGGGATATCCTAGCAAGGAAACATGGTAAAGGAAATAGACACTGCATAGCTAATCACCACTGTGTGCTACACTTGCCTAACCCAGCATGGTATGAAAAATTCTAGGACTTTTTTTAGCTCTGGTGAAAGTAATACTGATACAGTTTGGCTGTGGTTCCACCCAAATCTTATTTTGAATTGTAGCTCCCATAATCCCTGTGTTGTGGGAGAAAGCCAGTGGGAGGTAACTGAATCATGGGGACGTGTTTTTCCCATGCTGTTCTTGTCATAGTGAATAAATCTCATGAGATCTGATGGTTTTATAAAGGGCAGTTTCCCTGAACATGCTCTCTTGCCTGTCACCATATAAGATGTGCCTTTGCTCCTCCTTCACCTTCCACCATGATTGTGAGGTCTTTCCAACCATGTGAAACTTTGAGTCCATTGTATCTCTTTTTCTCTATAAATTACCCAGTCTTGGGTATTTCTTCATAGCAGGATGAAAATGGACTAATACAAATACTTTCCCCACAACTTTGCAGTATTTAAAGAAAATAGCAGACAGAATATAATCTTGGAATAATTGAAATTATTCAATAACACAGAAAGGTTTTTCCCTCCAAATAAAAAAGTTTACCATTATCTTGACCTGCTGTGGTGTTTCTAAATCTCATCATGGATACTGTAAACACCAGAGCTATATGTTGGCCGCAGGAATTATTAAGCAATTTTAATGACTTCAAATTTATATTAGTGTATTAAATTTATAAAGGTTATATCATGAGACAGAGGGCAGCATTTAGTAAAATGCTGAGTCTGAAGGAAGCAATACAAAATATTTCTTATTTATAATAAGGGTATCAGTGATTCAATAAAACCCCTGCTAGCAGCAAGTCTTTTTTACTTGTCCTTAAATCCTCTGTTGTAGAGAGTTTTGTAAAACAAAATTCTAGAAAAATATTTTATAATTCTAGAGTTGAGGGTCAGGACTAACACTGGCCATCAGGACAGCTGTACTGGGCTTTTATTTCATGCGGTTGTTATGTTTCACGGGCTAGAATTAGGCAGTGTTGTATCTCAATATATATAATAAGAGCCTCCTTTAAAATAGTGTTATATCTGTATTTACTTTAAAGTAATTCCTTGAAAGAAATAAAAATATATTTCAAAGGTGAAATAGGGAAATCAGATTTTATCACGGTTCCTAAAGCAGACAGAGTACATCATTGTGACACTGAGTGTCTTTCTTGAAACACATTTGAATTCACTCTTCTGGCCATGTCTTATCTACAGGAGAACTTGTCATGTAAGAAACTGGTTCTCATGAGCACATTTGGCTTCTGGCAACAACAAATTTCTTCATCACTTTCATTCATCCATCCATCCACCCATTTCTTCATTCAAAAAACACTTACTGTGTATCAACTATGTAATTAGCTCTGTTTTGGCACCTGAAGATACAGATATAAATCAGAAATTACCAATCTTTAAGGAGCTCAAGATCTATGGCGGGGGGACTGGCAACAGACACATAAACTATCCAAGCCAATAGTCCTGGTTATAATCACATTCCATAACCATTCTATTATACAGCCTCTTTCTCTTATGCATAACTGCTCATGGATGAAAGAAACTTCCAGGAAGGGACACTTCCCCACCCTCCCTGAGAATGTTCTAATTTCAAACGAAGTTCATAATATTTTGCTAAATTACATTCAATACTCTTTAGGCAGCATTTTATAAAATATTACAATGTCCTAGCTACTTTCTCAAGTAATTTTATTTAATTTTCGTAACAGCTCCATGAGGTTGGTATTAGCAACCCCTTTCACTTTAGCCTCTGAATGAAGAGCATAAATAGCAGAAAAGAAATCAAGGCCAAATTCACCAACAATCTAGAACTCTTCTTGTATCCCTCACATATAACATTCTATTCAACTTGTATTTTTCTGTATTTCTCAAGTTTGAGAAATGTTATGTCTTCAACTCTTAATCTTTGTACATGGAAGAAGTGGTGTTTTAGTCTGTTCTCATGCTGCTATGAAGAAATACCTGAGACTGTGTAATTTATAAAGAGAAGAAGTTTAACTGACTAATGGTACTGCATGGCTGAGGAGGCCTCAGGAAACTTACAATCATGGTGGAAGTCACCTCTTCACAGGGCAGCAGAAGGGAGAATGGGTGCAAGCAAGGGAAGTGCCAGACGCTTATAAAATCATCAGATCTCATAACACTCATTCATTATTACAAGACTATCATGAGAGAAACTGCCGCCATGATTCAATTACCTCCACCTGGTCCCACCCTTGACATGTGGGGATTATTACAATCCAAGGTGAGATTTAGGTGGGAACACAGAGCCAAATCCACCGCTGGCCCCTCTCAAATCTCATGTCCTCACATTTCAAAACATAATCATGCCCTTCCAACAGTTCCCCAAAGTCTTAACTCATTCCAGAATTAACCCAACAGTCAAAGTCCAAAGTCTCATGTAAGACAAGTCTCTTCTGCCTATGAGCCTGTAAAACAAAAAGCAAGTTAGTTACTTCCTAGATACAAAGGGGATATAGTCCTTGGGGAAATACACCCATTCCAAATGGGTAAAATTGACCAACACAAAGGGGCTACAGGCCCTATGCAAGTCCAAAATCCAATAGGACAGTCATTAAACCTTAAAGTTTCAAAACGATGTCCTTTGACTCCATGTCTCACATTCAGTTCATATTGGTGAAAGAGAGGGGTTCCTATGGCCTTGGGCAGCTCCACTCCTGTGACTTTGCAGAGTACAGCGCCACTTCTGGCTACTTCCACGGGCTGGCATTGAGTGTGTGTGGCTTTTCTAGGTGCATGGTGCATGCTGTCAGTGGATCTACCATTCTGGGGTCTCAAGGATGGCGGACCTCTTCTCACAGCTCCACCAGGCAGTGCCCCAGTGGGGACACTGTGTGGGGGCTCCCACTCCAACATTTCCCTTCCTCACTGCCCTCACAGAGGTTCTCCATGTGGGCTCTACCCCTGCAGCAAACTTCTGCCTGGATATGCAGGCATTTCCATACATCCTCTGAAATCTAGGAAGAGGTTCCCAAACCTTGATTATTGACTTCTGTGTACCCTCAGGCTCAACACCACATGGAATTCTCCAAGGCTTGGGGCTTGCACCCTCTGAAGCAATGGCCTGAGCTGTACCTTACCTTGTACCTTCTAAGCCACAGCTGGAATCCAGGGCACCAAGTCCCAAGAGTGCACAAAGCAGCAAGGCCCAGAACCCAACCCCTGACATCATTTTTTCCTCCTAGGCCTCTGGGCATATGATGGGAGGGACTGCCATAAAGACCTCTGATATGCCATGGAAACATTTTCTCTATTGTCTTGGCAATTAAAATTTGACTTCTTGTTACTTATGCAAATTTCTGCAGCTGGTTTTGATTTCTCTTCAGAAAATGGGTTTTTCTTTTCCACTGCATCATCAGGCTGTAAATTTTTAAGCTTTTATGCTCTGCTTCCCTTGTAAACATTAAGTTCCAATTCCAAACCATCTTTCTGAATGCATAAAACTGAATGCTTTTAAGAGCACCTAAGTTATATCTTGAATGTTTTGCTGCTTAGAAATTTCTCCTGCCAGATACCCTAAATCATCTTTCTCAAGTACAAATTTCCATAGATCTCTAGGACAGGGGCAAAATGTCACCAGTCTTGTTGCTAAAGCATAGCAAGAATCACCTTTACTACACTTCCCAACAAGTTTCTCATCTCCATCTGAGACCACCTCAACTTGGAATTCATTGTCCATATCATTATCAGCATTTTGGTCAAAGCCATTTAAAAAGTCTCTAGGAAATTCCAAACTTTCCCATATCTTCCTGTCTTCCTCTGAGCCCTCAAGTCTGTTCCAATCTCTGCCTGTTACACACTTCCAAAGTCACTTCCACATTTTTAGGTATCGTTATAGCAGCACCCCACTCTGCCAGTACCGATTTACTGTATTAGTCCGTTCTGACACTGTTTTGAAAAAATACCTCCTGCTTGGCTGGGGAGGCCTCAGGAAACTTCCTATCATGACAGAATGCACTTCTTCACAGGGCAGCAGGAGAGAGAATAAGCGCAAGCAGGGGAAATGCCACATGCTTAAAAAAACCATTAGATCTCATGAGACTTACTCATTATCATCAGAACAGCATGGGGAACTGCCCCCATGATTCAGTTACCTACACCTCATCCTGCCCTTGACACATGGGGGTTATTACTCTTCAAGGTGAGATTTGGGTGGGGACACAGAGTCAAAACATATCAGACAGGCAAAGGAGTAAAAAAAGAAACAAGTTTAGCAAGCTGGACTTGAAAGTAAATATTAAGAAAAAATCAGGTTATGGGAACTTTTTTCTAAAATAAACCTAAGATAAACATGATAAAGTCTCAATTTTCTCCAGCTCACTTGTCCAGGGATCTCAATTTTACAGAATAAAGTTAAGACTACTGAGAGGAACAAAAAAATGTCTGTGACAAGCTGAAATAATTATATTCTAGTCCTCTCTGTTCAGATTCTCACTCTGATCTAAAAACACCACCACCTTTAGACATAATTCTAGTAGGCATGGTTGTCTGGTTTGGCAGTCATCAGGACATTAGACTGGAAATTAAAAATGGATAGTACTAGCTAACTTGAGAAAGGCAGTCACGGACAGATAAATAGGAAGTGACAGTCAAAAGCCTGTTGATAAAAATGAAGATTGAAAACTGATCAAAAATAGACATAAGAGTTCAAAAAAAACACTCCAGATGGGACCCCAAGACAAATACCTCTCATACTTCAAAAGTCCCTGTGGGGCTATGATTCATATGCCAACGCTGGATTATCAAGAACAACCTGAAAAATATTTAACATCCTTTGTTAAGGTAGAAGAGTTTATGACAATACTTAAAACTAGGACCATGCAAATGCAAACTTTTAAAATTAAGAAGGGTTGCATGAGACAGTGGAAGCAGGTTGGGGTTTGGGTCAAAATTCTGCCCCCTCTCCAGCTTGTGAGCTTGGACAAGTTACATAACCTCTCAAAACTGTAGTTTCTTCTTTGTAAGATTTTAAAATAGCATAATACTTAGTCCTTACATCTATTGAAGGACTAAATAAATCAAAACTTATTAGGAATCTAACACCATGCCTGACAAGTCCTACATAATAATGCGGATTTTCCTCACTTCCCTTAACTGAGTCAGCTCTAGTTATCTGGGAATTACATTCCTATGAAACAATCTATTCTACTAAAATGCCTCTTGGTGTTAGTAAAAAGATTTATATAAAATTGTCAGTTAAGCCCAAAGTACAAGAAAATGAGGTAATTTGGTTCCCTTTATCATGTTTGCCTGACCACACTGGGAAGTTAACTAAATGTGGATGACTACACAATCAAAACTTCTGCTTTACATCTTAGAAAAACAAAAAAACACTCTGTTCCTGCAGTTTCCCTGGATACTGTGATGAGCTAAGTCCTGCATCTATCATGCTATAGTTATGAGGGCTCACTAATGAAAATAATTATCATCTACACGTACTACTATTTCATGGGAAGAGGAAAGTGAGGAGAAGCGCCAATTTAGGGGCAAAGCTGACCAATGCGGAGTCCTTTCGTAGGGGATTCTGGATGTCTTAAAGACCCAAAGCAATTGGGGAAGAGGGTTGGAAAACCACATAAAAGGTGGAAGAAAATGTAAATAGAGTAGAAGTGAAAACATGAAAGTTACCACAAAAGGCAGGGACTCTATTGGACAAAGATTCCCTCCTGCCTCACTGTGGGGGGGGGGGGGACTTTTGCTAATTCCCTTTCATTGTAACTTGTTACCTGAGGTGTTTGTCTTCCTTCAATTTTGTCCATATTTCCTTGACATAATTTGCTCAGGATTTGCTAAAGCATTCTTGATTTGCTAAAGTTTTTGAGAGTTGCTAAAAGAAAGATGATGTCTTGCCATTTGGGAAAGTCTCTTTATTCTTCCTGCCACAAACTTACAACTGCACCAGTCAGAGCACATCTGAATCTCCCTTTATATCTTCTCATTAATTTTCAACACACAGCAGCTACCTCGTTACCATATGGGTGTGGGTGTCAGTGTGTGCATGTACGTATATATGTGTGTGATTGAAAAAGACAGCAAATGAATCAGAGATGGAGAGAAGGCTACATCAGCTTATCAATTAGCAGCATGAAAGTTGTGCAGTCCAATGTGATTTGTAAATGAGACTGCTGAGTTAAGCTAAGCCATCCCCTTCAAAGGCTTTTTTCTCAAGTCATTTTCTGGTAAATATGGGATTCATTATTTTATTAGTTTTGATCAAGCTCAGTATTCTCTAGATAACAAGTTGACAAACTAGTACCTCCATTTCAAATCTGACCAAATGCCTGTTTTTGTAAATGAAATTTTATTGGAACATGGCCACAGTCATTTACTTTTGTATTGTCTATAGATGTCCTGGCACTACACAGTGGTTGAGTTGAAGAGTTTCAACAAGACTATCTGGCTCACAAAGCTGAAAGTATTTATTATCTGCCCCTTCACAGAAAAGATTTACTGACCCATGCTCTTACCAAGGGTGTCTCTTAAATTCAATGCAGGGGCTGAAGAGGTGACCAGTGGAATGTGAAATAAAATATTGGCAGTTCTATTTTTACTTATCTTTTCTCCCCAAAAAAACAAGGAATTGCACTTCGCAAGTATTTGATAGACAGATTGACCAGGATATTCCCTGCTTGTCTACAAATCAGAGGGTTGCACTGACCTACTCTGGATGAGGTGTCCTAAGGAAAGAATGAGGTTCCACATATGGGAGAGGTCGATCTAGCATTCTCCCTCTCTGGCTCATTTCCACTACATGGTGACAAGGTGCACTTTGTGTGTGACTAATTAAGGGGATTTAAGAGTATCATCTATTGAAATTAACTTTAATGGGTAAGTCACTGAAAGATTCCTACAACAAAACCACAAACAAAATTCTAATCATGCAAGTAGAAGTGACTAACAGGAAATGGCAGAGTTGACACTAACTCCTTTAAGAACAAACTTTGTTTCAATATGCCACTACAGAAAACAATGATGGTATAAACAGGTTTGACAAAAAGTCAGTTCACATCAGTCAAAAGTCTTAAGGAGGCTATTCAAAACACCAATTTGCATCCTCAATCATTTGTAATAAAAATCACCCTATTTGTATATTATGCCATGAAAAAGTGGAAAATTGCAATAGTCTAAAACCATTATGCTTACCAAAATATTTTTAAAATATATAGTTTAGTTCATCTTTCTTCTAATCTTTGTTATTTCTGTTTTAGGATACACTTTACAATGTGCATAATATGTAATATGATGTGTGCTAATGTACCATACAGAACATCTAAATGCATATATTTACTCAAACAAGTAAAATGTCAAATGTTCTTATTTTACCGCTGCAATACATGATCGAAAAGTTTTTGTGCCACCACTCTAGAAGGTAAAAGGGTAGAGAAAGAGTCAGCCTCTGGATACACCTCTGTTATTAATCTTTCAAAAGCAAATAGAACGATGGAAAGTTTACCAACTGCAGGACTGCTAAAGTCAAGAACACAGAAGTAAATATGTTGCTTCCCTTATTAAAATAAAATAATTGGAGTCTTTTTTTCAACTTTGTTTTATCCAAATTGGGGGAAAATGTTTTATTGATTTCAGATTTGATTATTTTATCATCCATGAAAGAGAATTCTACTTTGAAAGCCAAGAATATTTGACAAAGCTAAAAATATATTGCTGTTAAAGACTGATTTTAAGGAATTCTAAAGTATCATACACTTAGCTAAGCCTAAGATCAAAAAGAAAATTGATAACAACGATATGAAAGAAACTAAATTATATTTGGAACATGAAATACCTCCTTAGCATAAGACTAATCTGCATTGCTATGTAAGTTGATAAGCAATTTTTTTCCTGCACAAACCTAAATACTCTTAAGTGATAGATCATATTAAGAGAATGAGAACCTGAGGATATGCACATATGTTAAGCACCTTATGTGTGCCTAGAATCACGCAAAGCATGCCAGTTTCCTGCTCATCACAAGCTGCATTTCATAGATTAAAAGACTGAAGATGAGTCAAAGCAACTTGATGAAGGTCACTCAGCTATTAAGGGGCAGAACTGAGATGTTAACTCACATCTGTCTGATATCAGAGATAGGGCTTTTTCTGCTAAAGGCTGCGGTCTCTCAGAAACAACACCAATGCTATGCTGAAGGCTTTTTTCCAGCAATTTTGAAAAATAATACCTCAAAGCTGATTCAGTGGTTCCAGTTATAACCTTGTTATGTGATTTTTTTTTTTTTTTTTTTTTTTTTTAAGACGGAGTCTCACTCTTTCTCCCAGGCTCGGGTGCAGTGGCACCATCTCGGGTCACCAGCAACCTCCGCCTCCCAGGTTCAAGCAATTACCCTGTTTTAGGCTCTTGAGTAGCTGGGACTACTGGTGCCCACCACCACGCCTGGCTAATTTTGGGGTTTTGTTTTTTGTTTTTTTGTTTTTGGTTTTTTGAGACAGAGTCTCAATCTGTTGCCCAGGCAGGAGTGCGGTGGCCTGATCTCGGCTCACTGCAACCTCCACCTCCCGGGTTCAAGCAATTCTCCTGCCTCAGCCTCCCAAGTAGCTGGGATTGCAGGCGCATGCCACAACTCCCGGCTAATTTCTGTGTTTTTAGTAGAGACAGGGTTTCACCATGCTGTCCAGGCTAGTCTCGAACTCCTGACCACAAGTGATCTGCCCGCCTCAGCCTCCCAAAGTGCTGCGATTACAGGCATAAGCCACCGCACCCAGCCCTAAAATTGTACATTGAGAACCCTTTGTTATGTATGGTTGGGTTCTCTGATCCACACAAACACATGTAACTAATTGTATACTTGAACAATAATAGCAAGTGCTTACTATTTGCCAAACATAAAACTAATGTCTTTATATGCATTAAGTCACTTAATTCTCATAGTAACTTCCATATGCATATTACATTTGTCAACATTTTGACTGTTCTGTCTCAATTGGCAACAAAATGGAACAGACCTGCTTTCCTTTAATATTTCCAGTTGTCACTGAAACGCTAATCTTCTACTGTAAACTGGTCTAGAGCAGAAGGTGGTCTTGCCTTTGAAATCAAAGAAAGTTCAAAAATTCTCTTGACTTGACCAAGAACCTATGTGACATACAGTAGTATTTACCCTTCCCTCCAACAAAATAGTTATCACAAGCAAGGAGATTTCAATTTTGTGGTGCATGGTGCAAACATGACTGAGAAATCTAACAGAAATGACAGCCCAAGTACATGTTTGATATGCTTCTCAGTGACTTACCTAGCATCACACAAGTGATGTGTGTGCCAATACTTTACATAAGAAACCAACCCCAGTCCCTCAAAATAGCAGAGAGTTATATACATTTCCTAAGAACCAAGAGCTAAACTTGTGCCTTGCTGATAAGGTTGACCTTAGCAAAGCTTTCTTGTGGCTCCGATTGAATAGAGATCTCTATGGGTTACTTGCTTTTCTCTTACTCCTTTTAACTGGTATTTGGGGTTTAATTAAATTCTTTCTTTCTCTTATTTCTTTAATTTACAACCTTTCCTTCTTTTTTCTCTCTTTGAGACTTTTTACTCTGATATTTTCAGCAAATTTATGTATTTTTCATTTCCTTTGATCTGTACAAAATTTCCCAGCACCTCTGAAAAAAGCAAAATGAGGTAGAACAATAAATAGATTTATTTTTTCTAAATGTCATCTTTTTTTTCTCCTTTCATCTTTAACAACAATCTTGTCATTTGGACAACTGATACTTTAGCATTTGCAATTATAATCAAGCTTTTAAAACTGACAGAGTGAGATTAAGTAAATCAGTGCCCTTTGCAGGTGGAACAAACTCAGTAATGTTTTTGGCAATTTAATTCTTTCCTCTCTTTAACAGTAAGCCTTAATTCAACACATTCAGTATGGTACAAATATTTACCGCTGGTGGAAACTCTTTTGTTAACTAATAATTAAACCCAAAAACCCTTCCACAAATTGCTCAGTTAAAATCTTGTGTTGAATGGAAATTCACATTTAAATAAATATATCAAAGAGAAAAGTGATGTTACCACTCTAGTTAAGATGAAAAGACTTACATGAACTTTTGGTTTCTGAAGGCTTGACCTTTAAGCATTCTTCTATAGAGTCACATGGAACATCAAGATGTGTTACAAAATTTTTTTACTTTGTCCAATAAAAAGACAGCAATTTTTAGATTTGTGTTATCTTTTTGCTATTAGCAGGTTGACAGTAGGCCTTTCCAGTGCAGTATTTAACTTTGTTAGTCAATTAAAATCACTCATGTACAAACTCTCTTTTTCTGCATTTCTTCTTCAATACCTTAAATAAAATAAAGCTTGTGAGCTTACATTTCTTTTTGTTCTGAGATTCTCAAAAAAAAAAAAAAAAAATCCAACTTCTGATAAAAATAACAAGCAACTGATCACTTCTCTTTATCCTAACTTTGAAATGAGATTTAAAAAGAAAAGCTCCAGAAGATGATATAATTAGATGTACTTTCTCTTCAATGATGAACCATTTATGTTCCTCATTCTGGACATTTTCCCTTTACACACAGAATAAAGTAGTCAGAAAAATATGTTTGGGGTGTCTTTAAAGAAGTTCTGTCTTTGTTTCACAGAAGCCCTTGATAATTCTATTTCCCAAAATCACAGACAGCATTTTGTTATCATTGTTTTTAAAATTCACCAGAAAATGGCCCACATACTTGCATATGCATAACCATGCTCAAGTAATAAATACACACAATAAGCTCACACTGTATCCTGCTAAACATCATGCAATCTACACACATACCCAAATATATTCAGCCAAAACCAAATGCATCTGTGGGTGGGAAATCTTCTTGTAGTTTCCTACTCCTCTTGAGTCATAATTAGTTGACTGAATAATTGCTAAAGTTCCTAAAATTTTACTTCACTCAAACTTTATTGTACATGACAATTACCTAGTGTGGTTGCTAAAAACAGATAAATTGCCAGGTAACAATGGGAATATTCAAATTTCTTTCATCTCCTCCAGGACACCCCAACACTGACACATATGGTCCATGGACTGTAATGAATAAACTTCCTTTTATACATATGCCCCTCCTTTCCAGTGGGCATTTATAACTTAGGAAAAGACAAGGCAGGTTGCTTCCCTAGGGCTTTCAGAAGATTCATGGCCCTCATGGTACCTTGATTTTAGACTTCTAACCTCCAGAATTGTCAGTGAATAGATTTTTGTTGTTTTAAGTCACCCTGTGTGTGGTACTTCATAAAGCCAGCCCTACGTACTTCATAAATACAGTACCTTATTTACTATCATGGTATGAGACACAACATTGCTTCTTGCTAGGGGATTTGTTTTATATCAGAAAAGTGCAATAGTGAACTCACAAGTACAAAATCCACTATTTTTAGTACGGTGTTCTTACATCCAGAAGTAGCATGGTTGAAATAATAGTAGTGTAGCCTACTGATGACTCAATTATATAACCCGCAAGGGTCGGGTGTTGTCCTTCAAGCTTTGGCATAGGCTTTGAACTGATAAACAACGTTTGATGCTGTTTCTGCCATGACCAGAAAAGATGAGTCATGGAACTGAGTGGTGGCATTGGTGGGGGCTTCTCTGTTACACCTAACAATCCACACACAAAATGTTTCCAAACCCCTCTAATCTCAAGCTCTGCTGTGTTACGGGCCTTCATTCTCAGGAGAGGAATGTTTCCACTAAAAGACACAACACTGGTTAAATCAAACAGAAAGATGAGAGTACCAGCAGATATTTCAAGCTTCTCATGTCACAAAGTCAAATGACAAAAAGGATAGCTAATTCTCAAATGGAAATTGTGTTGCCATACCACAGTAAGAACAAGTAGGACTGTGTTTAGAGCCCCTGCAATTTCCTAACACTGTTCTTATCATTTCCATTCCAGTAATGAAGCTTAAAAGAAAACAATAGCAACCCCAAAAAAGAAAAATGAATAGTGATTCAAACATTTCAGGAATGAAAGTTCGGAAATGTAGCCTGAGTGCCAAGAAAAAATGAAATGCGAAATGATAGGGGAAGAAGAAATTTGTGACTATCAACACAAATTTGTGACAAGGTACAGAAATGAGGACTACAGGAACCATAAATGATTTTCTTCATTGTAGATATATTTGTATACATTGACCAATTTCACATGTCCCCTCTATCCCTGTTTTCCATTCAAAGAAGATTAGTAAAGAGTAACTTAATAGTTTAGCTTATACATCATGTATTCAGCAAGAATTGTTCGTTGAATTAGATGAGGAAATAGCATCAGTGTCTATCAAGGAGACACAGACATTGTATCAGACAGAAGCGAAATGTTGTAGGAAAATAAATTATGGGTAGAACTATGAGAAAGGATGCTACATAAACAAAAGGGTAGACAATGTCGGTCATTTGTGCCTTGGCTCTCAACCCCTATCCTCACACTTCTGTGCTCTGCCAGGTATGATAGGAAGCTTGAAAACGGTGAACTTTATTTTTCTATCTCACTTACCAACTGAATTCCAATTAGATTCTGCCACTTGGAGGCAACACGTGATAAGAGAAGAGAATGGGAAGAAGTGATTCTTCATCTTCATTTATTGGAAGTACCTTTGGCAGCAAAAGCAGCATCCACAGCACACAATGATGACAACATTGATGGAGGTGCCAGCCCTGGTTGAGAAAATCAAGATTTCTGAAAACCTTCAGCAAATCTGGAAACAATGGCTATAGAGTCTGTAATACGGAAGCAATACGTGTGGACACATGGACTCCAGCCAGTAACACTAGCTGCCCCTAATCTCTGAGCATCATCTTTGATTTGTGTTTTCTCTTCCAGTTCCTTTCTTCCCCTCTTTTGCGCGTCCAAGTAATCCATTAGTTCCATAGTATAGTTCTCGATATTAAATCCTCTCTCTTTGAAATGCCAATAGAGGCTTCTGTTTTCCTGACTAAACTCAGTCTGATATACCACTGTAGCTTCTGGAAACCTGACAGCCCTCTTGAGTATAACTTTATTAATTAAAAGTCAAAGGTTCACATTTTTCCCAGGTGACCTGACCTTGGCTCTGAAGGTTCTAGACTTGTAGAAAAAGCAAAAGAGGGTGAGGTTGTTTCTCCTCCCAAGTCTTTTTCTGTGAGAAGTTATATTGTCTATTTCAACTGTGCCTGGAATTTCTTCTTCTGGACTTTCACTTCTTTACTTCCAAAAACCTCTCTCTCTTTTTTCACTATTTTTTAAGCTTACTTCATTTCCCACGAATATTTTTCTTAAATTCAAAAGTGGTAAGTATTAATTGTAGAAAACACACAAATTGGGGGGAAAAAGCACCCTCAATACCAATGATACTTAAAACTTTCATATGACTCATCCAGGTAGTCATCTATGTATCTATCTATCTTGAGTGGGTCATATTGGATATGGGTAGGAGTGAGGACATCAAACTCCAACCTCAGTTTGAACGCTAGGTCTATGGTCTTAGAGAAATTAACTTCTCTATCGGTATAAGGAGGCTAATAAACCTACATATCTCATAAAATTGTATCTAAAAAAGGTAACGAATGTAAAACAATTAGCACAGTGCCTAGTAGGTGCCATTAAATGTTTTTTAACATCATTTTTAATGGCTGCATAGTAGCCTATCCTATTGTATAGTACCAAGACCCCTACTGTTGGATATTTGCTTTGTTTACGTAGTTTCTTAAATTAAATAAAACACAGTATGATAATTCTTATTGTTACATTTCTGTATATACAAATTGACTGTTTCCCTAGGGTAAATACTTACTTCTTGTAAATTATTATTCCTCCCAGAAGGTTGTAACTGCTATAGAGTTAATATATGTAAAGTGCTTAGTGCCTTAAACATATCAGGCACTATGGATTAGGACTTGTGCAATTTCCTCCATCTTTCAGTGAGACTAAATTTTTGACAAAGATTTTTTTCAAATGATTCATCAGTATTCTATTTTCTAAGCCTTTTGATATCTGGAAAAGACTTTCTTATAGCCTTTTCGCATGAAAGACACGCTGATTCATTAATAATTTTTTCGGTTACAACCATCCTCACTGCCTCAAAACTGTGTGGCTGTAACTACTGTTTTCAGTAATTTGAGTAATACTGAATGTTTTTAATCTACCTGACTTTTTTAGTTTCCTTTTCCTAATCTGCTGTTTTTCTGGTACAAAAATGCAAAAAGGTCACAAGCAGACAATTTACAAAACAAAACAAAAGAAATGCAAAAGAAAATCCACGTAAAGCAAATTATTGCAAATAAGGAAAAAAAGTGCAAATTAAAACAGCATACCATTTTCTGTCTCTAAGAAGTTACCAAATATTAAAATAAAATTACATGAACCAGGCGTGGTGGCTCACACCTGTAACCCCAGCACTTTGGGAGGCCGAGGCGGGCAGATCACGAGGTCAGGAGATCAAGACCATCCTGGCTAACTAACACAGTGAAACCCTGTCTCTACTAAAAAAATATGAAAAAATTAGCCCAGCATGGTGGCGGGCACTTGTGGTCCTCAAGAGGCTGAGGCAGGAGAATGGAGTGAACCCAGGAGGTAGAGTTTGCAGTTAGCCAAGATTGCACCACTGCACTCCAGCCTGGGCGACAGAGTGACACTCCATCTCAAAAAAAATAAAATAACAGGATTCTGTGGCAAATGTTTATATTCGTATTCCCACTGGCAAAAATGCAAACTAGTATGGCCCATCCAGATTATGCTTTGGCAATTTTCTACACCAATTAGCCATAAAATTTACTTTTAGGAATTTATACTGAAGAAATAATTACAGATCTTAAAAATGTTTTAGGTATAATAATATTTACCATAGGGTTCATTGCAATCAAAAATTGAGAAACTACATAAAAGTTGAATAAAATGAGATTTAATATATAAACGATAATACATCTATTCCCTGGATCACTATGAAATCATTAAAATATAGTGGAAGTAGATATACCACTGCAGATAGATGTCACAATATAACATTGTGAAATGAAAAAAATCAGTCACCACAGAGGAAGTTGGATATTATCCCATGTTTGTGAGGAAAGGGGGACATCTTCATCTGGTAGAGTAAATTCTAAAAAAGGTGAAAAGACTTAGCTCAGGGTTGTAAGAATGCGAAGCTGCTATGTTCTGAATGTGTCCTCATAAAATTCATATCTTGAAACTTGATCACCAGTGTGATAGTGCTGAAGTGCAATCTCTAGGAGGTGATTAGGTGATGAGGGCAGAACTCTCATGAATGCAATTAGTGACCTTAAAAAAGAGGTGCTGGGGCATATACACCATGGAATATTATGCAGCCATAAAAAAGGATGAGTTCATGTCCTTTGTAAGGACATGGATGAAGCTGGAAACCATCATTCTCAGCAAACTATCACAAGGACAAAAAACTAAACACCGGATGTTCTCACTCGTAGGTGGGAACTGAAAAATGAGAACATGTGGACACAGGAAGGGGAACATCACATACTGGGTGGGGTGGGGGGAGGGATAGCATTAGGAGATATACCTAGTGTAAATGACGAATTATTGGGTACAGCACACCAACATGGCACATGTAACAAACCTGCACGTTGTGCACATGTACCCTAGAACTTAAGTATAATTTAAAAAAAAAAAAAAGGAGAGAGGTGCTGGAGAGCTGTTAATCCCTTCTGCCACGAGGAGACCCAGCAACAAGGCACCATCTTGGAAGCAGAGACTGGGCTCTCACTAGACACTAAATCTGCTGGTGCCTTGATCCTGTGGACTTGTCAGCCTCCAAAACTTGTGAGAAATACTCTGTTATTTAGAAATTACCCAGTCTAAGGCATTTTCATATAGCAGCAGGGACAGACTAAGACAGAGCCTTTGCTTGTTTGTTTTACTTTGTATGTTGTTATTTTTCTAAAGTTTACTTGTTTATAGAATGAAAAACTTAAAATGACCATGATAGGGAGCTTACATCTATTTATAATTAGCATACAACTAATTTATTTTCCCTTTTATACATCTCCATTTTTCCTGTAAGACTTTATTTCTTTAGAAAAATATGTGCTTTTAAAACAAAACCAGGCGCAGTGTTTCAAACCTAGGAGCACTACATATTAGATAATTTATACACTGATACACTGTCTTCATAGAACTGAAATGTCTATAAATCTATGATGAGTGACATGGCTTTAGAAAGAAACAAACGAAGTTGCCCCATTCTGTTATCACGATCAATGTAATTACAGTAGCAATCATGGACATTATTTGAGTTGTGTTCACTGTCATATCACAAATTAAAATCATTTTGTGATTTTAATCAATTTGTGATATGGCAATGCAAAGCCAGCACTAACTATACACTCTGTCTTTTCATATCAGCTGTTCATATCACAAATTAAAATCATTCTCTCAAGAAAAAATCACAGGGTAGTTTTCATTGTATTTTCAGGAAGACTATTTAAATCATTTTTTGGAGCAAAAAATACTAAAATAAACAAAACAATGGCAGAGGAAAGATAAAAGTGAAAAATTGCATTCAGCGTGGAGAGAAATGAGGCAGAAGGAGACTTAAGTAAAGAAGTGTGGATCTTCAATTGGATGTTGGCCAAAAGTCAATATTTGCTAAAACTCGGAGTATCTTCTGACAGGATCTAAATTATGTAAAGCGCTGCTCTAGGTTAGAAGTCCAAATCAATTCATATTCCCACTGTTTATCAGACACTTTAAGGATCTGTATGCTAGTTTAGCTAGTTTTAATAATGCAAGAATCCAGTGATCTATGCTGGGAGGGGAATTTTTTCATTCAAAGCCAACACTATTAATTTTTCAGTAGCCATTATTGCCCTAATGAGCCATTTCTTATCATGTTTATATGCTCTAGATATGGGGTTAACTTATAATAACAATTTAAATACTGAAAAAAATTCAACCAAAATGAAACATAATTTCTCACACTTTCACTTCTCTGTTTTGTTGTTTGTTTTCATCAATACATGATAATGTCTAGACCAGAAAAAAAAAAAAAAAGGCCTTGACATAGAAAATCATAAAGATTATTCAGCCTTCTAAATACATTATCAGATGTTGAACTTTCTAATTCCAGTCCTTTCTTCTGATGGTGAAATCACACATGAAAATACTGAATTAAAAATGTTATTAACAATGGACTCCTCTTATGTGTGCTTCAAAGGTTAAACATTTTTGAATAGCAAAGAATAATGCTAAAAAAAAAGAGTTGTGAATTTCCGGGGAAAATAGTAATTTGATCATAATGATTTGAACCTGATCTCTTCTAAGAAGCTCACTAAAATAGTAAGACATGCACACACACACACACACGTGTGTGTATTTTTTTAAATTGGAAATATATGTAAATCATTGTTGTTATACAGTAATCAATTCAATCTAAGGTGAGGGCAACTCACACTATCCTTCCTAAGGTGCATACATGTTTCTTAGGGAGTAAGAAAAGATCCTAGCAGCACACTACCACAAAGACCCTTAATTTGAACAATCAAACTTGGAGGTAAGAACAGGCTATGAGGCCAATGTGCAGCAATCCTCTTGAAGCTCACAAACACTTCTCCAAAACATTTATAAATACAAACTTAAAAATAAAAGCCCATAAATGGAAAGAACATAAAACCAGCTGTGAGCATCTCCTCCCAACATATATCTCCAGAAAATAATGCCACAAATTTTTTAGAAAACATTATTGTGTCCCAAGATGCTCTATCTAGCCAATTCATCCTTTAAGTGATTGTTTTTCCTACCAATGTTACTTATTTTTGTTCTGAAGATTTCAGCTGATATGAAAAGACAGAGGGTATAGTTAGTGCTGGCTTTGCATTGCCATGCAGAACCATAAAAATGACCAGAGAAGCTAAAAATGTACAAAGTGGTCTTTGTTCTATTACCTTTCAAAATTTTTGTCAAAACATTAAACACTCATTTACTATTGGTAATAAATTTATATGGGAACAAAAAATTAGTGAAGGCTAATTTTTTTTGGTACGATATAACTTAAAACATTAAAAGCGTTGAAATTAAAGTGTTTTATTTCTTTGTAAAAGAAACTTATCAAGAGTAGTTTAAATAGTGCTTGCCACCCTCTCATGATGTAACTTACTATAAGGAGCAAGCATCTTTACTACGCTTTGGTGAATTATGCTCCTTTCTGAATATGGATCATCTTCCAACATTCTTTGTACTTTCAACGCTGTGAAATAACTCTGAATGTTCCTTTAATGGCAAGTTTTTTCTCAGTATCACTTCTACAAGAACACATTTATTCTTTTCATACAACCACTTTCCTAATTTATATCACTAAGTTAGCTAAATTGCTCTGACTGCTTAACTAGAATAACGGGAACAGTGACAGTGTCTATAGTCCCATGGTCAGTTATTTCCTCTATAACTCCATTTATGTCCGCTGTATACTTTCCTTCCAGTGTTATCCCTTTTTGTTTCTTTGCAACACTTTTATCTTTGTTAGCTGATGCCTCTTTACAAGAATTATTTATTCTTGTAAAATGTTATGGATTTATAAATAGCAGACAAGCAGCCAGCACAACTTTATGCTTTGCTGTCTGTGTGTAAACTGAGTACAGTGCACAGTTACCGCACAAATCACTGCAGACTTTGAAAGAAGTGATGTGATTGGTCATTAATTATGATGTGCATCTGTAATTAGGTGGTGATTTCTAGAATTAATAGCTAGCAGAAAACTTCATACTTTATGCAAATACAGTTAACATTACATGGTAACTAAAATTTGAACTGTGTTGTTTGGGGATTGGTTTAATTTAGACCATGATAACTGAAATTCATGCATACTAAAGACATGCAAAGCAAGATCTGCTTTTTTAAAACTGCATTTATTTATTTATTATTTAGATATATATATTTATCTGTATTTATTATTTATTTAGATCTGTGTTTTTTAAAAAGTAGCACTATTTTCCAGTGTTATGATTTGAAATCACAAGAGAACAAATTGAAAATATACAAGAACTATTAAAATCTTTAGCAAGGTGCAATAGCACAAGATAATTTTACAAAAATTAATAGCAATCGTATATTATAACAACCACCTTTAAAGTTAAAGAGCAAATGATCATTTTCTTATTTTTTCAGTTTTTTCTTTTTTATTACTATTATTATACTATAAGTTATGAGATACATGTACAGAATGTACAGATTTGTTACATAGGTATACACATGCCATGGTGGTTAGCTGCACCCATCAACCCGTCATCTACATTAGGTATTTCTCCTAATGCTATCCCTCCCCTATCCCCCTACCCACTGACAGGCCCCAGTGTGTGATGTTCCCCTGCCTGTGTCCATGTGTTCTCATTGTTCAACTCCCACTTATGAGTGAGAACATGTGGTATTTGGTTTTCTGTTCTTGTGTTAGTTTGCTGAGAATGATGGTTTCCAGTTTCATCCATGTCCCTGCAAAGGACATAAACTCATCCTTTTTTATGGCTGCATAATATTCCAAGGTGTATATGTGCCACATTTTCTTTATCCAGTCTATCATTGATGGGCATTTGTGCTGGTTCCAAGTCTTTGCTATTGTGAACAGTGCTGCAATAAACATATGGCTGCATGTGTCTTTATAATAGAATGATTTATAATCCTTTGGGTATATAACCAGTAAGGAGATTGCTGGGTCAAATGGTATTTCTGGTTCTAGATCCTTGAGGAATCGCCACACTGTCTTCCACAATGGTTGAACTAATTTACACTCCCATCAACAGTGTAAAAGGGTTCCTATTTCTTTCTCCACATCCTCTCCAGCATCTGTCGTTTCCTGACATTTTTTCTTTTTTTTTTTTTTGAGACGGAGTCTCACTCTGTCACCCAGGCTGGAGTGCAGTGGTGTGATATTGGCTCACTGCAAGCTCCGCCTCCCAGGTTCACACCATGCTCCTGCCTCAGCCTCCCGTGTTTCCTGACTTTTTAATGATCGCCATTCTACCTGGCGTGAGATAGTATCTCAATGTGGTATTGATTTGCATTTCTCTAATGACCAGTGATGATGAGCTTTTTTTTTATGTTTGTTGACTGCATAAATATCTTCGTTTGAGAAGTGTGTGTTCATATCCTTCACCCACTTTTTGATGGGGTTGTTTTATTTTTTCTTGTAAACTTGTTTAAGTTCTTTGTAGATTCTGGATATTAGCCCTTTGTCAAATAGACTGCAAAAATTTTCTCCCATTCTGTAGGTTGTCTGTTCACTCTGATGATAAGTTTCTTTTGCTGTTCAGGAGCTCTTTAGTTTAATTAGATCCCATTTGTCAATTTTGGCTTTTGTTGCCATTGTTATTGGTGTTTCAGTCATGAAGTCTTTGCCCATGCTTGTCCTGAATGGTATTGGCTAGGTTTTCTTCTAGGGTTTTATGGTTTTAGGTTTTATGTTTAAATGTTTAATCCATCTTGAGTTTTACATTTAAGTCTTTAATCTATCTTGAGTTAATTGTATAATGTGTAAGGAAGGGGTCCAGTTTCAGTTTTCTGCATATGGCTAGCCAGTTTTCCCAAAACCATTATTAAATAGGGAATTCTTTCCTCATTGCTTGTTTTGGTCAGGTGTGTCAAAGATCAGGTGATTGTGGATGTGTGGTGTTATTTCTGAGGACTCTATTCTGTTCCTTTAGTTTATACATCTGTATTGGTTACCAGTACCATGCTGTTTTGCTTACTATAGCCTTGTAGTATAGTTTGAAGTCAGGTAGCATGATGCCTCCAGCTTTGTTCTTTTTGCTTAAGATTTTCTTGGCTATATAGGCTCTTTTTTGGTTCTGCATAAAATTTAAAGTAGTTTTTCCAATTCTGTGAAGAAAGTCAGTGGTAGCTTGATGGGGATACCATTGAATCTATAAATTATTTTGGCAGTATAGCCATTTTCATGATATTGATTCTTCCTATCCATGAGCATGGAATGTTTTTCCATTTGTTTGTGTCCTCTCTTATTTCCTTGAGCAATGAATGGTTTGTAGTTCTCCTTGAAGAGATCCTCCACATCCCTTGTAAGTTGTATTCTTAGGTATTTTACTCTCTTTGTAGCAATTGTGAATGGGAGTTCACTCATGATTTGGCTCTCTGTTTCTCTATTATTGGTGTATAGGAATGCTTGTGATTTTTGCCCATTGATTTTGTATCCTGAGACTTTGCTGAAGTTGCTTATCAGCTTAAGGAGATCCTGGGCTGAGGCAATGGTGTTTTCTAAATATACAATCATGTCATATGCAAACAGAGACAATTTGACTTCCTCTCTTCCTATTTGAATTCCCTTTATTTATTTCTCTTGCCTGATTGCCTTGGCCAGAACTTCCAATACTATGTTGAATAGGGGTGGTAAGAGAGGGCATCCTTATCTTGTGCTGGTTTTCGAAGGGAATGCCTCCAGATTTTGCCCATTCAGTATGATATTGGCTGTGGGTTTGTCATAAACAGTTCTTATTACTTTGAGATATGTTCCATCAATACCTAGTTTACTGACAGTTTTTAGCATGAAGCGGTGTTGAATTTTACCAAAGGCCTTTTCTCCATCTATTGAGATAGTCATGTGGTTTTGTCTTTGGTTCTGTTTATGTGATGGATTACATTTATTGATTTGTGAATCAGCCTTGCATCCCAGGGATAAAGCCAACTTGATCTTGGTAGGTAAGCTT
Source organism: Piliocolobus tephrosceles (assembly GCF_002776525.5). Taxonomy (NCBI): domain Eukaryota; kingdom Metazoa; phylum Chordata; class Mammalia; order Primates; family Cercopithecidae; genus Piliocolobus; species Piliocolobus tephrosceles. The sequence continues at coordinate 76,501,058 of NC_045448.1, read as the reverse complement.
TTTGATGTGCTGCTGGATTCAGTTTACCAGTATTTTATTGAGGATTTTTGCATCAATGTCCATCAGGGATATTGGCCTGAAATTTTTTGTTGTTGTTGTGTCTCTGCCAGGTTTTGGTATCAGGACGATGCTGGCCTCATAAAAAGAGTTAGGGCGGATTCCCTCTTTTTCTATTGTTTGGAATAGTTTCAGAAGGAATGGCACCAGCTACTCTTTGTACCTCTGGTAGAATTTGGCTGTGAATCTGTCTGCTCCTAGGCTTTTACTTGCTTGGTAGCCTATTAATTACTGCCTCAATTTCAGACCATGTTATTGGTCTATTCAAGGATTCAACTTCTTCCTGATTTAGTCTTGGGAGGGTGTATGTATCCAGGAATTTATTCATTTCTTCTAGATTTTCCAGTTTATTTGCATAGAGGTGTTCATAGTATTCTCTGATGGTAGTTTATTTCTGTGGTATCAGTGGTGGTATCCCCGTTACCATTTTTTATTTTGCCTATTTATTTCTCTTCCCTTCTTTCTTGGTCTGGCTAGCAGTCTATCTATTTGGTTGATCTTCTAAAAAAAACCAGCTCCTGGATTCACTGATTTTTTTGAAGGGTCTTTCGTGTCTCTATCTCCTTTCATTCTGCTCTGATCTTAGTTTTTTCTTGTCTTCTGCTAGCTTTTGAGTTTGTTTGCTCTTGCTTCTCTAGTTCTTTTAATTGTGATGTTAGGGTGTTGATTTTAGATCTTTCTTGGTTTCTCCTGTTGGCATTTAGTGCTATAAATTTCCCTCTAAACACTGCTCTGGCTGTATCCCAGAGATTCTGGTAGGTTGTGTCTTTGTTCTCATTGGTTTCAAAGAACTTATTTATTTTTGCCTTCATTTTGTTATTTACCCAGTAGTCATTCAGGAGCAAGTCATTCAGTTTGCAAGTAGCTGTGTGGTTTTGAGTGAGTTTCTTAATCCTGAGTTCTAATTTGATTGCATTGTTGTCTGAGAGATTGTTTATTATGATTTCCATTCTCTTGCATTTGCTAAGGAGTGTTTTCCTTCCAATTATGTGGTGAATTTTAGAATAAGTGCAATGTGGTGCTGAGAAGAATGTATATTCTGTCGATTTGGGATGGAAAGTTCTGTAGATGTCTATTAGGTCCACTTGGTCCAGAGCTGAGTTCAAGCCCTGGATAGCCTTGTTAATTTTCTGTCTCATTGATCTGTCTAATATTGACAATGGGGTGTTGAAGTCTCCCACTATTATTGTGTGGAAGTCTACATCTCTTTGTAGGTCTCTAAGAACTTGCTTTATGAATCTGGGGGCTCCTGTATGGGGTACATATATATTTCAGATAGTTGGCTCTTTTTGCATTGATGCCTTTACCGTTATGTAATGCTCTTCTTTGTCTTTTTTGATCTTTGTTGGTTTAAAGTCTGTTTTATCAGAGACTAGGATTGCAATCCCTGCTTTTTTTTTTTTTTTTTTTTTTTTTTGCTTTCCATTTGCTTGATAAATATTCCTGCAGCCCTTTATTTTGAGTCTATGTGTGTCTTTGCATGTGAGAAGATGGGTCTCCTGAATACAGCACACTGATGGGTCTTGACTCTTTATCCAATTTGCCAGTTTGAGTCTTTTGATTGGGGGTGGGGGGAGGGAGGATAGCCTTCTTTCTGCGGGCACTAGTTAAAGGATTATTTGTCTATAAGTAAGAGGAGCCCTGACCAATACACTCAGGAATACATCTACCAATAAACATATTGGATCTATATATAAAACTTTACTGAGGTTTACAACAGTGGAGAATTTAATAAATGAGAACTGCATTACATTTCTATTTCTGTGTAGCAAATTACCACAAATTTAATAGCTTAAAACAACATCCACTTACTAACTCACAGTTCTGTCAGTCAGAAGTCCAGACATGACATGACTGGGTTCTTAGCTCAGGATCTCAAAAGACCAAAATCAAAATCAAGGTGTTACAAGGATGTGCTCTCCTCTGGATCTCAAATCTGGTTCTCTTCCAAGATCATTTAGGTTGATGGCAGAATTTGGTTCCTTGATGGCTGTCAGTTAGGGATTGCTCTCAGTTCCAACCAGCCACTCCCTGGTTCTTACTTGCATGGCCGCTTCCCATCTTCAGAGTCATCAATGGAGAATCTCACTTGCATGAAATTCCTGTTACACTTTAAATCTCTTTTGCAATAAGGTCCAAGGCCCTTTTAAGGGCTCCGCTGGTTAGGTACAGCCCACTTGGAGATTCTCACTTTTGATTAACTCAAAAATCAACTAATTAGTGACCTAACCATGGGAGTGATATCCCATAGTAGTCACAGTTCTTGCCCACACTCAGTGCACTATCACAGAAGCCATACCATGGGAGCCTTGATAATCCTAAATTATTTCATAAGGGTAATACAAATCCTACCAGAATGTTTATGTAGAACTTTAAAACATAATAATTTTCAAATTTAAAAAGTCACCAGGCAGAAACAAGCAATCAATTTTGAAAAATAAGAAGTAATGGATTTTGCAAAATCAGATATTATATTTATATATTTTATTTAAATTTTCAATTGAAAAGACATTATGATTGAGAGTTTTGCACTAAATTAAGAATAAAGAGAACAGATAATTGGAACAGGAATAGAACAATGGAAAGAATAGAAAGAGCAGAAACAGATTCAAATATTTATGGATGATTATATATAATGAAGGATTCATGTCTAGTAAGAGAAGAATAGATTATTCAATAAATAATGTTGGTAAATCTGCTCAAATATTTGTGTAAAAATAATTATATGCATACTTTACACTATACACTAAAATAAATTCCAGCTGAATTATAAACATAATTCAAAAAAAAACTAAAAAAAGAAGGAACTTAGATGAGTATATGATTTGTCAGTAAAAGAGAGAAAAAATATAGAAAAGTAAGTGTACTTCATAACAAATAAGACCTTTTTTGGCCCCCAAATCATCACTTAAAAGGCAAATAACAAAAGGAGAAAAAATACTCAAGTTTGATACCTTAATAGTTCTTTAAAAGCAATATGAGGAAAGCAAAACACCACAATGGAAAATATAAACAGTGGACAAAAATAGGCAACTTATTTTAGAAAAAATTTAAATTGCCAACAAGCTTTTTAAAAATGCTCAGTGTATTAGTCTGTTTTCAAGCTGCTGATAAAGACATACCCAAGTCTGGGCCATTTACAAAAGAAAGAGGTTTAGTGGACTCACAGTTCCACATGAGTGGGGAAGCCTCACAATCATGCTGGAAGGCAAAAGGCACATTTCACATGGCAGCAGACAAGAGAAGAGTGAGAGCCAAGTGTAAGGGGTTTCCCCTTATCAAACCATCAGATCTCACGAGACTTACTCACTACCACGAGAACAGTGTGGGAGAAAACATGCCGTGATTCAATTATCTCTCACTGGGTCCCTCTGACAACATGAGGGAATTATGGGAGCTATAATTCAAGATGAGATTTGTGTGGGGACACAATTTTTTTTTTCCTTGCAAAATGCAATGCTTTAGATATATATTACCTCATGTTGGTAAAGATGTCCAGAAATTAACCCTTTTGTTGACAGCCCATGAACACACAAGCTGGTGATATTTTGTGAAAAGCAATTTGGTATCACCAAAGACTTTAAAACATGTGTACTCTGTATCATAGAAATTCTGGTTATAATCATTCGTATTTTATGGTTTTTTTTTTAGCAAACATTTATATAATGTGTAGTAGATGAATTTCGTAGGCCACATTCTAAGAACTTAGCAAATATGCACTTATTCAATCCTCACAACATCCTGATAAGGTAGGTACTACTAGTGTCATTATCCCCATTTTACAAATAAGATGATTAAGGCAGAGACAAAGTTAAGACACTCACCCAAGGTTGTTGCACAGCCACTAAGGGATAGAGCCCAGGCAGCCTGCTCCACAGCCCATGCTCCTAAACTCTGTGCTTTTCAGCCCCTCGTGTAATTTATGGAGTTAATAATGAATGCTCCCAAAAGTTGTTCCACGAGAATTATCCCATCAGCATGCAAACTATCTTGATAAAGCTCTCTTCCCAATATCTTCCTTCGGCTACTACCAAATTTCTCTGCTCCCTCAAAGGACAACTTCTTGAAAAAGTTGTCTACACACATTGTCTTCTCTTCTTACCTCCCACTTCAGCCAACTGTTGTCTCACTTTTACACCCACTACATTACTGACAAGATCTTCAAAGTCACCCGGGACCTCCTGTTACAAAACCCACTAGGCACTTTAAGGTCTTCCCTTTTTTGACATCTCAGCAACATTCTACAAAGTTGGCCCCTCCATCTTTCTTGCTATACTTTCCTTTCTGGCTTCCATGACAGCATATCCTCCTCATTTCCTTCCTACTATTCTGGAAACTTCCTTATCATGTTTCCTGGGAACTTCTCCTTTAACCCACCTTTCTCCCTGCACTCTCTCCCTTGACAATTTGAACCAGTCTCTTGTTTTAAATGTCATTTATGTGTTAACAACTTCCAAATTTATTCTTCCATCACAACCTCACCTCTGAGCTCGATTCATTTGTTCAACTACATGTTTGGCATCTCCACCTGGCTGTGTCATAAGCCTGTGGAAGCTAACTTATCAAAAGACAAATTCCTGAATTTACTCCCCAACCAAACCCTGCCACTCATTCCCCCTTTAAATATCTTGTCTCCACTACTGCTTGCACCACAGTAAACGACACCAATACCTATCCAAGTGTTCAAGGCAGAAGATTTGGAGTTAGTTGAATTCTCTACTCACACCCTCCATTCAGCCACAATGTTCTGATCACTAATCTCCAAATCTTTATAAATCATTCATTCATTTTGCTTCACCTTTCCTGCCACCCCTCTAGCCCAAACCACCATCATATCTCTACTGGACTACTGAAACAATTTATGTTCTCTGCTGCCATGCTTAGCACCAACAATATAGTCGCTCCATGACAAATGAAGTGGTATTTTAAAAACAAGTGAGATAATGTCAATCCCTTGCCTAAAACATCAGTGTCTTCCTCTTGTACAAATAATCCAATGCAAACTTTTTGTTTGTTTGTTTTTTGTTTTTTTTTTTTTGCGACGGAGTATTGCTCTGTCGCCCAGGCTGGAGTGCAGTGGCACGATCTCGGCTCATTGCAAGCTCCGCCTCCCGGGTTCACTCCATTCTCCTGCCTCAGCCTCCCATGTAGCTGGGACTACAGGCGCCCGCCACCGCGCCCAGCTAATTTTTGTAGTTTTAGTAGAGACGGGGTTTCACTGTATTAGCCAGGATGGCCTCAGTCTCCTGACCTCGTGATCTGCCCGCCTCGGCCTCCCAAAGTGCTGGGGTTACAGGTGTGAGCCACCGCGCCCGGCCACAAACTTCTTAATATTGACTACTATGCCCTGCAGGATCTAACTCTTGCCTACCTCAACAATTTTGCCTGTCATCTTGGTGCCCACTCCCACTCTCTCATAACCCTCCTCAGACATGACAAACTCTCTTTCATTTTGTGTTGGCTGTTACCTTCACAGGCTCCTACCCCAGCTCTTTATCTGATTGGCTCCTTCTACTCGTAACTTCTTAACTTGTATGTCACCTCTCAGAAAAACCTTCGCAGAGGCCCCCCAGTTTAATAACTCAATAATTTTCTTCCAAGTTATTGTCTTCATGGCATTTCCTCAATTTGTAATTACCTATTACAATAAAGAGGCTGACACCTTTTATTTTTTCTTTTGGGACAAAATCTGGCTCTGTCGCCAAGGCTGAAGTACAGTGGCGTGAGCTCAGCTCACTGTAAGCTCTGCCTCCTGGGTTCACGCCATGCTCCTGCCTCAGCCTCCAGGGTAGCTGGGACTACAGGTGTCCACCACCAAGCCCGGCTAATTTTTTTTTGTATTTTTAGTAGAGACGGGGTTTCACCATGTTAGCCAGGATGGCCTCTGTCTCCTGACCTCATGATCTGTCTGCCTCAGCTTCCCAAAGTGCTGGGATTACAGGCGTGAGTCACCGCGCCTGGCCAGCTGAAACCTTTTTTGATGTAAAACTGTTGGCAGCTTTTGAATCCCTGTTCCACTTTCCTGTCTGCCCCATCCTTGCTGCTAGCAGCAGTCCAAACCTCACAAGGCCCCACACTATGGCCACTATAATGGCCCAGTTCACTTGTTCCACTTCGCTTAAGCCATCTGGATTAGTTTACACCTGCCCTGCTCTCTCGGGAGAGCCTCATGATGTAATAAACCTATTCATACCCTCTTGGTGCATGCAGCATCATCAGTCTCACCATCATGACTAATTTAGGTAGGGGTTAATCCTGTTCTCTTTGGTGCAACCACAAACTACCTATGCTTGTTGATTTACTTGTTTATAATTTGTATCTCCCACTACACTAACTTTCCTAAGGTTAGGAACCAAGTCTATTTGTATCTTCAGCCATGTACGAGGCTTGACATATGCTAAACAGTCAGTAAATATTTGGAAATTGATCAAATGTGGTGCATTAAAGCACTGCTAATAATGATAAAAAATTTAAAAACTGGGGAAAGGAGAGCTAACTTATTAACAATAGGAGACTGATTAAATAAATAACTTAGATAAATTGAATGAGTATAAATTATATTGAAAAGAATACTTAATGGCTTTGAAAAAAATGTTGTTGTGCATTAGTGAAAATAGAAGTTTATAGAAATAATAAGAATAGGGTAATCTTATTTTTCCAAAATGTGTGTATATATTAATGGACAGCAAAATTATTGAACGAATATACTTTAAAATACCAATAGGATTGTCTGTAGTCAGGTGATTTTATTTCATTTTTTAACTTTCATTTTAGGTTCAGGCATATATGTGCAGGTTTGTTGTATAGGTAAACTGAATGTAATGAGGGTTTGGTGTACAGATAAGTTTGTTAGCCAGGGAATAAGCATAGTACCTGATAGGTATTTTTTCTGATTCTCTACTTTCTTTCACCCTCCACCCTCAAGTAGACCCCAGTGTCTGTTGTTCCCCTCCTAGTATCCATGTGTTCTTGCTATTCAGCTCCAACTTATAAGTGAGAACATGCAGTATTTGGTTTTCTGTTCTTGTATTAGCTTAGGATAATGGTCTTTAGCTCTATCCATGTTGCCCAAAGGACATGATCTCATTCTTTTTATGGCTGCATGGTGTATATGTGCCACATTTTCTTCATCCAGTGTAACATTGTTGGGCATTTAGGTTTATTCCATGTCTTTCTGATCGTGAATAGTGCTGCAGTGAACATATGCATGCATGTGTCTTTATGGCAGAATGATTCATATGGGCCATTGGGTATATACCCAATAATGGGATTGCTGGGTCAAATGGTAATTCTGTTTTAAGTTCTTTAAGGAATCACCACACCACTTTCCACAGTGGCTGGAATAATTTGTACTTCCATCAGCAGTGTGTAAGTGCTCCTTTTTCTCTGCAATCTCGCCAACATCTGATTTTTTCGTTTTGTTTTGTTTTTGTAAGACCCATTCTGACTGGTGTGAGATTATATCTCATTGTGATTTTCATTTGCATTTCTCTAATAATCAGTGATGTTAAGGGGTTTTTTTCATATAGTTGCTGGCAGCATGTACGTCTTCTTATGAAAAGTGTCTGTTCATGTACTTTGCTCATTTTTCAGTGGGTTTTTCTTTTCTTGTAAATTTGTTGAAGTTTCTTATAGATGTTGCATATTAGACTTTTGTCAGATGCATAGTTTGCATGTATTTTCTCATATTCTGTAAATTGTCTCTTTACTCTGTTGGTAGTTTCTTTTGCTGTGTAGAAGCTCTTTAGTTTAATTAGGTCCCATTTGTGAATTTTTGCTTTTGTTGCAACTGCTTTTGGTGTCTTTATCATGAAATCTTTGCCAAATCCTATGTCCAGAATGAAATTTCCTGGGTTACCTTCCAGGACTTTTATAGCTTAGGTTTTACATTTAAGTATTTGATCCATCTTGAGTTGATTTTTGTATATGGTGTTAGGTATGGGTCCAGTTTCAGTCTTCTACCTATGGCTAGCCAGTTATCCCAGCATCATTTGTTGAATAGAGTCCTGTCTCCATTGCTTGTATTTGTCAGCTTTGTCAAAAATGAGATGGTTGTAGGTGTGCAACCTTCTTTCTGGGTTCTCTATTCTGTCCCACTAGTCTATGTGTCTGTTATTGTACCAGTATTATGCTGTTTTTGTTTACTATACCCCTGTAGTATAGTTTGAAGTAGGATAATGTAATGCCTCCAACTTTGTTATTTTTGCTCAGGATTGCCCTGGCTATTTGGGATCTTTCTAGTTTCATATCAATTTTTAAATTTTTTTCTAATTATGTAAGGAATATCATTAGTTTGATATAAATAGCATTGAATCTATAAATTGCTTTGGGCAGTATAGTCATTTTGATGATATTCATTCTTCCCATCCATAAGCATAAAATGTTTTCTGTTTGTATCATCTTTGATTTCTTTGAGTAGTATTTTGTAATTCTCATTGTAGAGGTCTTTCAAATCCCTGGTGGGTTGTATATCTAGATATTTTATTATTTTTTTGCCAACTGTGAGTGAAATTGCGTTCCTGATTTGGCTCTCAGATTGGATGTTGTTGGTATATAGGAATGCTACTGATTTTTGTACATTGATTTTGTATCCTGAAACTTTGCTGAAGTCGTTATCAGATCAGGAGCTTTGGGCCAAGGACTACACGGTTTTCTAGAAATAGAATCATGTCATCAGCAAACAGGGATAATTTGACTTCCTCTCTTCTTATTTGGATGTCCTTTATTTCTTTCTCTTGTCTGATTGTTCTTGCCAGAACTTCCAATACTGAGAGCAGGCATCCCTGTCCTGTGCTGGTTTTCAAGGGAAATGCTTCCAACTTTTGCCCATTCAATTTGATATTAGCTGTGGTTCTGCCACAGATGACTCATTATTTGGACATATATTCCTTCAATGCCTAGTTTACTCGGGGTTTTTAACATACAGGGATATTGAATTTTATCAAAAGCCTTTTCTGCATCTATTGAGATAATAAAGTGGCTTTTATTTTTAGTACTGTTTATGTGATGAATCACAATTTCTGGTTTGTGTATGTTAAACCAACCTTGCATTGCAAGGATAAAGCCTACTGGATGATGATGGATTAGCTTTTTGATGTCCTGCTGAATTCAGTTTGCTAGTATTTTGTTGAGGATATCTGCATCTATGTTTGTCAAGGGTATTGGCCTGAAGTTTTGGTTTGTTGTTTTGTTTCTGCCAGGTTTTGGAATCAAGATGATGTTGACCTCACACAATGAGTTGGGAAGGAGTCATCTTTATACATCTGGTAAATTTCAACTGTGAATCCATCTGGTCCTAGGCTTTTTGGAGGTTGTAGGCTTTTTATTACTGAATCAATTTTGGACTTGTTATTGGTCTGTTCAGGAATTCAATTTCTTCCTGATTCAGTCTTGGGAGGTTGTATGCATCCAGGAATTTATTCATTTCTTCTAGAATTTCTAGTTTGTGAGCATAGAGGTGTTCATAGTAGTCTCTGAAGTTTTTTTGTATTTCTGCAGTGTAAGTGGTGATGTCCCCTTTGTCATTTCCAAATGTGTTTATTTGGATCCTCTCTGTTTTTCCTGTATTAGCCTAGCTAGTGATCTATCTATCTTACTGATTTTTTAAAATAACCAACTCTTGGATTCATTGATCTTTTGTATGGGTTTTCATGACTCAATTTCCTTCCGTTAAGCTCTGATTTTCGTTATTTATTCAGTCTTTTGCTAGATTTGGAGTTTGTTTGCTCTTGCTTCTCTAGTTCCTCTAGTCATGATGTGAGGGTGTTCATTTGAGATCTTCCTAACTTTTTGATGTGCACTATAAGCCTGCCACTTAACTCTCCCTTAGTTATTTCCCAGAGATTCTGGTATGTTCTATCTTTCTTTACATTTGTTTCAAAGTGTTTCTTGATTTCTGTCTTAATTTCATTGTTTACCCAAAAGTCATTCAGGAGCAGGTTAATTTTCAAGTAATTGTATGCTTCTGAGTGATTTTCTTAGTCTTGATTTCTATTATTATTATACTATGGTCCAAGAGTATAGTTGATATAATTTCAGTTTTCTTGCATTTGCTGAAGGTTGTTTCATATCTGATTGTGTGGCCAATGTTGGAGTAGGGGCTATGTGGCAATAAGACAAATGTATATTCTGTTGTTTTGCAGTGGAGAGGGACCATTTAGCTAAGTGTTGAGTTCAGGTCCTGAATATCTTTGTTAATTTTCTGTCTCCATGTACTGTGTAATACTGTCAATGGAATGTTGAAGGCTTCCACTATTTTTATGTGGGAGACTTTGTAGATCTCTAAAAGCATACTTTTTGAATCTGAGTGCTCCTGTGTTGGCCGAATATATATTTAGGATAGTTAAGTCTTCTTATTGAATTGAACCCTTTACCATTACATAATGCTCTTGTCTTCTTTGATCTTTGTCAGCTTAAAGTCCATTTTGCCTGAAATTAGGATTGCGCCCTCTGCATTTTTCCGTTTTCCTTCTGCTTGGTAGATTTTTCTCCATGTCTTTATTCTGAGCCTATGGATGTCATTGCACATGAAGTAGGTCTCTTGAAGACAGCATACCATTAGGTCTTGCTTCTTTATCCAACTTCCCCCTCTGTGCCTTTTACTTGGGGTGTTTAGCCCATTTACATTCAAGGTTAGTCTTGATGTGTGCAAATTCGATCCTATCATGATGTAGTTAGCTGGATACTATGCTGACTTGTTCTTGTGGTTGCTTTACAGTATCACTGATCTATAAACTTAGGTGTGTTATTGTAGTGTCTGGTAAATGGTCTTTCCTTTCCTTATGTAGTGCTCCTTTCAGGACCTCTTGTAAGGCAGGTCTGGTGGTAATGAATTCCCTCAGCATTTGCTTGTCTGAAAAGGATCTCACTTCTCCTTCACCTGTGAAACTTAGTCTGGCTGGATGTGAAACTCTTGGGTGAAAATTTTTTTTTTAATGCTGAATATAGGTTCCCAATCTATTCTGGCTTGTAGGGCTTCTGCTGAAAGGCCCACTGTTAGTCTGACAGGGCTCCCTTTGTAGGTGATCTACTCCTCTTCTCTAGCTGCCTTTAACATTTTCTTTCATTTCGAACTTGCAGAATGTGATGATTATGTTTCTTGGAAATGGTCTTCTTGTGAAATATCTTGCAGGGATTCTCTGCATTTCCTAGATTTGACTGTTGGCCTCTCTGGCTAGCTTGGGGAAATTTTCATGGATGATATCCTGAAATATGTTTTACAGGTTGCTTGTTTTTTCCCTGTCCCTTTCAGGGATACCAATGAGTCACAGATTTGGTCTCTTTACATAATCCCATATTTTGTGGAGGTTTTATTCATTCTTTTTACATACTTTTTTCTTTACTTTTTGTCTGACTGAGTTATTTCAGAGATCCAGTCTTTGAGTTCTGAGATTCTTTCCTCAGCTTGGTCCATTCTGCTGTTAATACTTGTGATTGCATTATGCAATTCTTTTTGTGTGATTTTTAGCTCTATCAAATCAGATATATATGTATATACTTCGGCTATTTTGTTCTATCAGCTCCTGCATTATTTTATTGTGATTCTAAGCTTCCTTGGATTGGGTTTCAACATTCTCCTGAATCTTGATGATCTTCATTCCTATTCTATATTCTGAATACTAGTTTTGTCATTTCAGCCATCTCAGCCTGGTTAAGAACCCTTTCTTGGTAACAAGTGCAGTCATTTGGAGGAAAGGAGGCACTCTGGCTTTTTGCATTGCCAGAGTTCTTATACTGATTCTTTCCCATTTGTGTGGGCTTATGTTCCTTCAAAGCTTGAAGTTGCTGTCCTTTAGATGCAATTTTTCTTTTTTGCTTTTTTTATCCTTTGGTGACCTTGGGGGTTTGGTTATGGTATAAGGTCAATTCAATTAACTGGCTTTGATACTAGTCCACTCCTGGGTCTTGGAGGAGCCCCCTCTGATTACTTCTCTGTCCCCATGAGTATTTTGTTGGGTATTCTAGTTCACGGGGCTCCCTCAAGCAGTGGCCACAGTTGGAAGACAAGTCATTTCCTTGTCAGGTCACGTGCTTCCTGGGGAAACACGGGGTTGTGCCTGCCTCAGAGTTTATGCAGAAACTGGTTGGAAGCTTTAGCTGGTGTGATCCATCTGGCTGTGGGAGGTGGAGGTGGGTGGAGTTGCCTGCTCTGTCATGCAGGTCTTTCCAGAGCAACAAGAGGCTGTACCTTTTGGCAAATTCTGGCAGAATTAGTACTGCTGAGCCAGAAGCTCTAACAGATGTGGCTCACCTAGGTACCAGTGGTGGGAGTGGGTAGAGATGCCCACCCTGCCATCAAGTGCTTCCTGGGATGACAGGAGGCTGTACCCACTGGCTGAGTTCCTATAGAACCAGGACCTCTGGGCTAGAAGCTCTAGCAGGAATTTCTCTCCTGGCTATAAGTGGTGGGGGTGCGGGGTGTCACATACCCTGCCATCTGGGTGTTTCCTGGGAAAACATGAAGCTACATCTCCAGCTGAGTTCCCATAGAAGCAGGACTACTGGCCCAGAAGCTCTAGCAGCTGTTTCCCACCTGGCTATCAGTGACAGCAGTGGGTGGGGTCTCTGTCTGTGTACTTCTTGGGAAAACATGAGGTTGTGCCCACTGGCTGAATTCTCACAGAAGCAGAGCCACTGAGACAGCAGCTCTAGCAGGTGTTGCCCTTCTGGCTATCAGTGATGGGGGTGGGTAGGGTCATGCACCCTTCTCTCCACGAGTTTCTAAGATATCATTTCAGCTGCGGCCACACAAAAGGACCACTGGGTTGGAGGTGATTACCCACCTGGTTACCAGTGGCTGGGGTGAGTGGAGTGGCCAGCCAAGTTTGGGCCAAAGCAGGACCACTGCATTTCAAGCTGGTGCCAAGCCCCATCTGGCAAGAAGGGGTAGAGCAATCTTATTGCTTCTAGGAACTGCAACTATGGCCTCTACTAGGGTTATGGTGCCACTGCTGGTCTGTTCCAGGACCCAAGGCTTGTAGAGGTCCCCTTGGACTCAAGAGTTGCCCTTGCAGAACATCTGGGTGGCTCTCTGCCACTAGAAGCATAGTGGGAAGATATCGGGGGTGGGGAGGCCAGGGGTATTATCCCATTCCCAGTTTTGCACAGGTCCCTTTGGAGAACATGAATCCCCTGAGGGCTCTCGCTCAACTCCCCTTTCCCATGTTGGAGAGATTCTCCTGGCTCCACAGTAAGCCCAGACAGGCTGGGGTCCAGCCTCACTCCTCTCTGCTCTCTGTGTTCCCCTGTTGCCTTGATGGATCCCAACAGGTTTTTTGGATGATCAGTCTGCAGGGTCAGTGCTCACCAGCCCTTTCGTTTCCTCTTCATGAGTTGCTTCCAGTCTGCCATTTTGATACTTCCCCTCCAGGTGATTTTATTTTTACTCTTTGTATTTCTCTGTATTTTAATATTTTTAATGAATATGTATCATTTTATAACTGGATAAGAAGACTATCTAAAATATTTTAGGGAGACAATGATACATTGCAGGAGTATTAAATCTTAATTTTTCAGGCTGTTAAATTTCAATTTCCTTATGTCTTTTCAAGGACTATAGTGAAGACACATTTTTTAACCATTAAAAGCTATTACAAACAACTGTATAACATTTAATTTCATCAACCCCATCAGAATAAATACCAGATTCTGAACATATGTCTGGTAAGAAAAGCGGTTCCTGTTCTATTCTACCAATATGCACTGTTTGCAAATAAAGTGGTTAAAACTCTCCTTCAAGTAATAACCCAAGTCTGTGACCAGTTCAAACTAAAATCATACCTCTCTGGATACTTCACTGTACTTCCCTTAATTGCTCCTTTCTCAAGAATACTCCTTTTTCTTTTGAAAAAAATGAATTGCCCTTTCTTTGTTTTGTCAATTGTTCCTGAGGCCTATCCTAACCTGCCGGTTCTCTGGGTTGAGGACTTGCTTTACCAGAACTTCTCTCCTTACTATCTCTCTTTATGAGCTGGTCTGGTAACTGGGGGCCTCCCCATTTCACCATCAAAAAAAAAAAAAAAAAAAAAAAAAACCTCTTCCCTTGTTATTCATCCCACCGTAGCATCCAACCTCTATCTGGAGAACCCTCTTACCATTCCCAATCCAAGATTTCACATCCTACCTTGCATATGAGTCTGCCATCTCTGTACCAAGGAGAACTGTGAGAGCTACAGCTTAGAAACCTTGACCTGAATAGAAAATCTTGCCCTACCCTTACATAGCCATCCATGAAAGTGTCTGAAAAAGAGGTACACAGAGCTCCAGGCCACCCACAAGCTAAGGTAAGCCCCCTGGTGAGCTAGGTGAGGCTGTATGACTGATTCTACCTGCCTGTGCAAATGATTGGCCCATGGGATTGCTTTTCTCTTCCCCCTAAAACCCTAAAAGCCTAAAACTGAGCCCTCTAGATCTTAGTGTCCCATAGTGAGAAAAAGCAAAATACAGAAAAGAAGAAAAAAAGAAGTGCCTATGACAGGGTCCAGGCTTTCTTGGAGTGGGTGACTCTACCCAAGTATAAAGGTATCTCAGCTTCGGCCGGGCACAGTGGTTCACGCCTGTAATCCCAGCACTTTGGGAGGCCAAGGTGGGCGAATCACCTGAGGTCAGGAGTTTGAGACCAGCCTGATCAACATGGAGAAACCCTCTAGTAAAAATACAAAATTAGCCGGGCGTGGTGGTGCATGCCTCTAATCCCAGCTACTCGGGAGGCTGAGGCAGGAGAATTGCTTGAACCTGGGAGGTTGCAGCGAGCCGAGATCATGTGCCATTGCACTCCAGCCTGGGCAACAAGAACGGTATCTTAGCATCTCAGCCTCTTTTTAGCGTACTGGCCTAGTGAAAAACCAAGACTCCCCAACAACTATACTCAATAGATGCTCCTGACATTCATCCTTCCACATGACTTTGAAATAAGGTCTGGCTGGAGGGGAAGCATGCAAGAAGGCTAGAGACTCCAGTAAAAACCAACACTAAGTTATTTGGAACACATTTATGAATGAATGAATAGACGACGGATGGATGATTAGGTAAACACTTACTAGTGGCCGATGTTATATTCTGATACGGTTTGTCTCTGTGTCTCACCCAAATCTCATCATGAATTGTACTCCCATAATTCCCACATGTTGTGGAAGGAACCCGGTGGGAGATAATGTGAATCATGGGGGCAGTTTCCCCCATACTGTTCTTGTGGTAGTGAATAAGTCTCACGAGATCTGATGGTTTTATCAGGGGTTTCTGCTTTTGTATCTTTCTCATTTTCTCTTGCCACTGCCATACCTTTCACCTCCCACGATTCTGAGGCCTCCCCAGCCATGTGAAACTGTGAGTCCAACTAAACCTCTTTTTCTTCCCAGTCTCAGGTATATGTTTAACAGCAGCGTGAAAATGAACTAATACAGTAAATTGGTACCAGTAGGGTGGGGTGTCGATGAAAAGATACCTGAAAATGTGGAAGCAACTTCAGAACTGGGTATTAGGCAGACGTTGGAAGAGTCTGGAGGGCTCAGAAGACGACGGGAAAATGTGGGAAAGTTTGGAACCTCCTAGAGACTTGTTGAGTGGCTTTGACAAAAATGCTGATAATGATATGAACAATAAGGTCCAGGCTGAAGTGGTCTCAGATGGAGATAAGGAACTTGTTGGGAACTGGAGCAAAAGTTACTCTTGTTATGTTCTAGCAAGGAGACTGGTGGTATTTTGCCCCTGCCCTAGAGAATTGTGGAACTTTGAACTTGAGAGAGATGATTTAGGTTATCTGGCAGAAGAAATTTCTAAGCAACAAAGTACTCAAAAGGTGACTTGGGTGTTGTTAAAAGCATTGTTTTAAAAGGGAAATGGAGCATAAAAGTTCAGAAAATTTGCAGCTTGATGATGCAGTAGAAAAGAAAAACCCATTTTTTGAGGAGAAATTCAAGCTGGCTGCAGAAATTTGCATAAGAAACAAAGAGCTGAACGTTTATCCCCAAGACAATGGGGAAAATGTCTCCAGGGAATGTGATAGGTCTTCATAGCAGTCCCTCCCATAACAGACCCCAGAGCCTAGCAGGGAAAAAAGGTTTTGTGGGCCGGGCCCAGAGTCCCCATGCACGCTGTGTACAGCCTAGGGACTTGGTGCCCTGCATCCCAGATGCTCCAGCCATTGCTAAAAGGGGTCAAGGTACAGCTCACCCCACTGTTTCAGAGGGTTGAAGCCCCAAACCTTGGCAGTTTACACGTGATGTTGAGCAAGTCAAGAATAGGGGTTTGGGGACCTCCACCTAGATTTCAGAAGATATATGGAAACGCCTGGATGCCCAGGGAAAAGTCTGCTGCAGGGGCAGGGCCCTCATAGAGAACCTCTGCTAGGGCAGTGCAGAAGGGAAATGTGGGCTCAGAGCCCCACACAGAGTCCCTACTGGGGCACTGCCTATTGGAGCTGTGAGAAGAGGGTCACTGTCCCCCAGACCCCAGAATGGTAGATCCACCAACATCTTGTACTGTGCACCTGGAAAAGCTGCAGATACTCAATGCCAGCCTGTGAAAGCAGCCAGGAGCGGGGCTATACCCTGCAAAGCCACATGGGCAGAGCTCCCCAAAACCACGGGAACCCACCTCTTTCATCAGCATGTCCTGGATGTGAGACATGGAGTCAAAGGAGATCATTTTGGAGCTTTAAAGTTTGACTTCTCTGCTGAATTTCGGACTTGCAAGAGCCCTATAACCCCTTTGTTTTGGCCAATTTTTCCCATTTGGAATGGCTGTATTTACCCAGTACCTGTACCTCCATTGTATCTAGGAAGTAACTAGCTTGCTTTTGATTTTACAGGCTCATAGGTTGAAGGGACTTGCCTTGTCTCAGATGACACTTTGGAATGTGGACTTTTGGATTAATGCTGAAATGAGTTAAGACTTGTGGGGACTGTTGGGAAGGCATGGTTGGTTTTGAAATGTGAGGACATGAGATTTGGAGGGACCAGGGGCAGAATGATATGGTTTGTCTCCATGTCCCCACCCAAATCTCATCTTGAATTGTACTCTCAAATCCCCACATGTTGTGGGAGGGACCCAGTGGGAGATCATTTGAAT
This sequence comes from Piliocolobus tephrosceles, assembly GCF_002776525.5. Taxonomy (NCBI): domain Eukaryota; kingdom Metazoa; phylum Chordata; class Mammalia; order Primates; family Cercopithecidae; genus Piliocolobus; species Piliocolobus tephrosceles. The sequence continues at coordinate 76,483,934 of NC_045448.1, read as the reverse complement.
CATCTGGGTGGTTCCCCCATACTGATGCCAATTGATGGTAGAGATGTGACCTTGGCCACCAAAATGATCCCAAATACAGCAGAGAGCAGTCTTATGAATTCATAAGGACTCTGCTATACTTGAGCCAATGCCCATGTTTTATCTCTTATTTTCCTGGTTCTTGATGGTCTTAGTTAGTTCAGGTTGCTATAACAAAATGCTGTAGACTGGATGGCTTACAAATAGCAGAAATTTATTTCTCACAGTTTGGGAGGCTGGAGATCCAAAATCAGGCTGCCATCACAATCAGGTTCTGGTGAGAACTCTCCTCCAGGTTGCAGACTGCTGACCTCTCAATGCAACCTCACATGGAGAAAAGAGGGCGACAGTGTTCTCTAGGGTCCCGTTTATAAAAGGATTGATTCCATTCACGAGGGCTCTACCCTCACAATCTAATCACTTCCCAAAGGCCCCATCTTATAATAGCATCACACTGGGGGCTAGGACTTCAACATACAACTTTGGAGGAAAGGTGGACACAAACATTCAATCCATGGCGTTGACCCGCCTTGATATTTTCTGCAATATCAGTATCACATGTGACCCTAACTTGCTTCTCATTCCACTTCTGCCCCTCACAATAAAGTGTGACCTTTTTTCATGCTTGCCCCAGGATCCAACCTTTATCCTGCCCCAGTCTGGGGCTGAACAATGCCAGCCTTAATGACAAAACTCTATGGACCTCCTGGCTATTTGAGAGAAATGGATAAATGGAAGGAGATGAAGGCAAACAAAGTTAAATCTAGTGTATTAGCCCTTTCTGTCCTTCCGGAAGGTTGGGCAGGGAGATGGAATGGTAGAAGTGAGAGGAGCCACAGGCTGAAATAACCACATTGCCACCCTTGCCAAAATCTATATTGAAAGAAAATACATTTTCCCTTTCATTACAGAGCGCAAAGTACGGCTTTTGTTTCATTAACACTGGTACATTTTTTAACATATTCTTAAATATTATTGCTCTCTTTTAGTGCAATCTGCTTGAGTAGCAACCTGAAATCAATACTTGAATATTCATTTTGCAAACTATCTTTGCTATATATTTCAAATTTGTGCCGTACAGGGTGGCCAGAGATTCGGTTGACCATACTCCCAGACTGTGCTGTACTATAAGTCCCAAATAAGCCCCATTTCTGCAGGGAATAATGCATGCTCAACCCCATTAACCATAATAGTGTGAATGACCATAAGTCATTAATTTTGATAAGATCAGATTCTTATCACCTCAAAGATTCAACAGAAGCCACAGGAGATATAGAAGTATTCCTACTTTGGTTTCTTTAATGAATAAAAATGTGGATGTAGTTACAGTCCACCTGACAGTTAAGCACCACAGGCCCAAGAAAAAGTTCACCCTGTCAGCAGCTGCAAGAGAAAAGTGCCAAGGAATTACTGCATTAACTCAGTAAGAGTCTAATAACCAAAAGATGGGGGTAAAAGGCACTGAACACACCAGGCAGAAATTACCCTGGAGTCCTGAAAAGGCTCTTTTTAGGGTGAGCAATTTTATTTCTTAAGAATTCAGCAATATGGAACAAATTATTTGCTCAAGCGTCTGCAGTCATCCTGTAAAAATATATCAGGATCCCAGGGCTCACTTAACCACATTGTGGACAGCTATTTTCAAAATGAAGTAGAAAGAGGAAACTTACATGTTATTTTCATAACTCATAAGCACATTTCTAACAGGCAATTTTGTTTTCAGCTTTCATTACTCATTAATATTCAATTTAGGTTCCATCTTCTTTAGAGGTGTGTGACATTTGTGAGAATCCAGTATTTAATTTTAGGTGTCTGCACAAGCTTGCTTGAGTATAAGAGAGAGTTTCTGACCTGCCAAAAGGTAAGATTCACTGCTCCCTTCCCGAAGGAGCAGGGGGAGAAAGAAAGCAATGATTTTGCTTTTCTGACTTGCAAATATCTTGTAAAGGGAAAATCGTAATTCATAGCCCCATATGTATAAAATGTTTCCAACGGATTTCATTCTGGAAGTATAAGCAATGAATTTTCTGCTAAATGCAGCAAATCCAGTCACTATATTTATAAAACAAAATGCATTTAGATTCTGAATATCAAATGTAATCTCTGAGTGCAGCAAATTTCAAATCAGCATTAAAAAATATGTAAAAGCAGCAAAAGAAATGGTCTATAATTACTAATTATTGTACTATTTTGGGTTGTACTATTTTGGATCCCATTTCTCTTCTAGTACATTCTGCTCTGATATCTCCTGTTAAAATTACGTACAAGGATTGATTGACAAATAATATTCTTAATCATTGTCTCAAAAATCAGAGATTTAGTGTTACTGTTATTCATATTACTAGTGTGGTAGGCTGAGTAATAGCCTCTAAGAAAATGCAGTTCCTATTCTCTAGAACCTGTGGATGTTATCTTACACAGAAAAGAAAATGACTTTGCAGATGTGAGTAAGTTAAGGACCTCAAGATGTGGAGATTATTCTGGGTTATCCAGGTAGGACCTAAATGTAATCTCATTTGTCTTTATAAGAGGAAGGCAGAGGGCTATATGATTACAGAAACAGAAGAGGAGACAGTGATATGACAAAGAAGAAGACAGATTTGAAAATGTTACGCTGCCAGCTTTAAAGAGGGAGGAAGGGACCATGAGCCAAAGAACGCAAGGGATGATACTGTAAAAGCTGAAAAAGGCAAAAAATAAGTTATCCTCCAGAACCTAACAAGTAAACCTCTCCCTGAAAACATCTTGAATGCTAATTTTAATCTCTGACCTTCAGAACTTGAGAGAATCAGTATGTGTTGTTATAATCCACTGAGTTGGAGATGATTTGTTGCAGCAAGCCATGGGAAGCTAATACAACTGGTTACCAAATTTTCTGGTTTTATATTGCTGGTGGGATACATGGCTTTGCTTGTCTGTTTTTATCTTTATCTTTGAGAGCATTTATACAAAGAAAGTTAGCTTCCTAGACATTTGACTACCTGATGACAATGTAAAACCTACTTTTACCTAGTTGTACATGTTTTACAATAAGAGATTTATTTGTTTTAACGTCTGTACTTTATTAAATTATAAGATAAATTCTGAAGAGCAGGTAAAGATAAAGAAAAAAAGGAGGAGAAAAAGGAGGAGGGGGAGACAAGAAATTGACTAATGTTGCTCACTAGCATTTCCATTTCATCCTCTTCAAGGCATAGGACAGCACTTTCCTGCCCCTTAGAGTTAGATGTGGCCATTTGACTAGTCTAGCAGTGGGTTGTGAGTGAAGGAGACATGCATTATTTCCATATTGGAGCCTTCCAGGGCAATACCCATCACTACTCAGGTGGTGGAGGTTCCAACAACCCAGATACGTGAGTGAGGACAACATGAACAGAGCCCTCCCCATCAAAAAATCTGAAGTTAACTTGATTTTAGCCAAAAAGTAAACTTCTGCTGCTTAAATCCACTAAAATATTAGAGTTATTAGTTACCACAGCATAATCTACCCAATACTAACTGTTACAGATGGATGGATGGATGGATGGATGGATGGATGGATGGATGATAAATAGACGACAGATGATAATGATAGATAAATAGATAGATAGATGGGGCTGGGCATGGTGGCTTATGCCTGTAATCCCAGCACTTTGGGAGATAGGTGATTGATTGACAGATGATAGATAGATAGATAGATAGATAGATAGACAGACAAGAGAGAGGGGCCTATAGAGATGAAGAAAAGGATGACTGGAAGATATATCATTTCTGCAGAATGTTTAACAAAGTTTCTTCTACCATATAATAGAGAAAGAGAAGTTATGAAAACTTTGTAGACAGAGTATTCATCTTATTAATATTTGTATTTCTACCACTTAGTACAATGCCTCCTGCTTAGTGAACACTAAGTAATTTAATAAAGTACTTCAGAAAGACAGCAGCATGTGGCCAAAATTTCTGGCAGATGAGCCCCCACTATAAACCTCAGATGATTTGGTTCAGACTAACCAGGGTAAAACTTGAGATAATTGAACCTAAGACAGCCACACAAGATTGGATTTTAAAGATACTCTGCTTTTGTTGGAACCAGAGTTTTCTGGGGGCCCTTCCCTGTATCCCATGGGTCTTTGAAAAGAAATTCCTGGGTGTTTGCAAATCTGTTGTAGCTAAAACTCACAAACCAGAGGTCTGAGTTATCCACGAGTCTATTCTTAAGTGAAAGAACGGCTGATTTTCTGCAGTTCTGTCTGATATTGGTTTATCAGAGTGACAAGCATTATGGACCACAGACACTTTCAAAAAAAATAAATAAATAGTGGCTGTATAAATTCTAACCTGTCCTGGATTTTATCTTTACTGCTCTTCAGTTGTCTAAGATCTAAATACAGAAGAGTATTGAAAACTTTTTTGGAAAAATCTTTATTTCGTATTTGTGAAAGAAAAGCATAATGTTTTCCTGGGCTTCCTAAGGGCAGTTTTGGATTTAGCTCCTCACATACCAACTCCATGTGGAGAAGGTAATACCCAGCTGACTGTATGAATGGCTATCTGGGTAGATGAAGAATGAGACCATGACAAGCAAAACATGTATTGTTACAGTTCTTTCAGTCTCATGTAACAGAAACCAATTCTGTATAGCTTAAACAAAAAAACAAGCCAGCCAAAAATAAAACTTTGAGGGATGGTGAGGGCTGAGGAGGGTTTTTCACAGAATCCAAGAAAGATAGAAACAAAACAAGCAAACAAAAATAGAAAGAAGCCACTGTGTTTGCAAAGACTTCAGCTAGAGAAAATAATGAACCTTATTTCAAAAGTTCTCAGTTCAACATTCTAAATTTCCAGGAAAAAGGACCTGATTGGCCCAGTTTGGGTGAGCCCAGCCCAGGGTCAATAATATTTGGCCAGCAGCATGAAGTTTCATAAATCATTCACGATTAAAATGACACTATTTTGTATTCTGGAAAAACTGAAAAAAGTTTGATTTAGGGTGGACTTACCATGAGGTGGAACATCAACCACTTTGTAAAATGTCTACTCCAGGGGAGAAGAGAAAAGTGATGTATTGGGAAGCAGTGCTTTGGGCTGCAAGATAACAGAAACCCTTAAACAATTATGGATTGGGGGTTTTCTCACACAGTAAAAATTTAGTCAACAATTCGATGCCTAAATCAACAAAATTCTGTTAGGTTTTTTTTTTTTTTTTTTTCCCCTGATAGTCACAAGCTGGCTGCTACATCTCTAGCCATCTTATCTGTAATTCAGGTAGAAAAAAAGGAGAAAATGTAAGGGATGGTGCCTGGAACAAGAAAGTATAAACTGGATATCCACATGCAAAATAATGAAGTTAGCCCCTTACTTCATGCCATATGCAAAAAAACAATTCCTGAATAGAACAAAGGTCAAAACGTAAGAGCTAAAACTACAAAAATCTCAGAAGAAAACATAAATATAAATATTTGTGACTGTGGATAAGGCAATTGTTTCTTAGATATGACATCTAAAACATAAGCAACAAAGGAAAAAAATAAATTATATTTCATTAAAATAAATAACTTTTGTACTTCAAATGATACTATACTATCAAGAAAGTGAAAAGACAACCCAAAGAATGGGAGAAAACATTTGCAAATCATATATTTGATAAGGGTCTAATGTCCAGAATACATAAAGAAGTATTAGAACTCAACAATATAAAGAAAAATAAATTAAAAATTGGCAAAGGATCTGAATAGTCATTTCTCCAGGCAAGCATAAAAATGGCCAATAAGCACATGAAATAAAGCCCAACATTCCATTCCTAATGGGAAATACAAATCAAAACCACAACAAAATGCTACTTTATACCCACTAGGATGCCTGTGGATATAAAGACACACAATAACCACTAGGATGCCTGTGGATATAAAGACACACAATAACATGTGTTGGCAAAGAATGTGGAGAAATTAGAACTCTCATGCATTGCTGTTGGGTCTGCAAAATGGTGCTATTGCTTTGGGAAGCAGTTTGGCAGTTCCTCAAAAATTGAACCTAGTGTTGGCATTTGACCCAGCAATCTTACCCCAGGTATATACCCAAGAAAACAGCAAACAAATGTTCACACAAAAATTTGCACATGAATGTTCATAGCAGCATTATTCATCATGGCAAACAACCCAAATGTACATCAACTGATGAATGAATAAACAAAATGTAGTACCCACAAAATGTAGTATTATTCAGCCATTTTAAAAGTATGAAGTACTACCACATGCTGCAACATGGATGACCCAGACAACACTGTGCTAAATGAAATAAGCCAGACCCATAAAGTCAGTATTACATGGCTCCACTTATATAAAATATCCAGAATCAGCACATCCACACAGACGGAAAGTAGACTAGTAATTGTCAGGGTCTCAGTGGAAGAAGGAATAGGGAGTGACTACTACTGGATAGGGTGGTTTCTTTTGTGTGATGAAAATGTTCTAAAATTAAATGGGGTTGATGGTTGCACAACTCTGTGAAAATATTAATAGCTACTGAAATGTATATTTTGAATAGGTGAGTTATATGAAATGTAAATTACATTTCCACAAAGCTGTTTAGATGAAGGGTGGGGAGGAGAGGACGAAGGGGAAAAGGGAGGGAGGAAGGAAAAAGAGAGAGAGAGAGAGAGTATAAGCTTCTCTAGGAACCTCAAAGCAGGATTTTTGCTGAATCTCTTTTGCTTAATTTGTTTTACCTGTAAATAGAGGTAGGTTCTTGAGGTCAGGACTTGCCACTATGTCTCCTGCAAATTCCTGGGGTTATGACTTGCCATTGTCTCCTGCAAATATTGCTCAAAACACCTCAGCATGACCTGTCACTGAAGAAATACAAAAACCCAGGCTTAGAAGTGAATTAAACTGGGTTTTATTTGCAGCTCTGCCACACTGAAGAAACTCATATCCTCTCATTAGGCCTCTGAAAGATGTTGCCAGGGCTCTGCTCATTTCTTCTCTCATCCCATTTCCATTTTTGTGCAGACTGGCTTATTTTCTTTTTTTTTTTTTTTTTTTTTTTTTTTTTTTTTTTTTTTTTTTTTTTTGAGACGGAGTCTTGCTCTGTCGCCCAGGCTAGAGTGCAGTGGCCGGATCTCAGCTCACCGCAACCTCTGCCTCCTGGGTTCACGCCATTCTCCTGCCTCAGCCTCCCGAGTGGCTGGGACCACAGGCGCCCACCACCTCGCCCGGCTAATTTTTTGTATTTTCTTCTTTCTCAAAGGCCTCACTCCATCTTTTTGTCAGAGGCTGCCTTCAGGCTGACAGAGAGCCTAAAGGGCTGAGGATGTGTGCAACTCTTAGTGTCTGCCCTGTTGTGTACAGAGGACATAAATACCCCAATCACCTTGCCTTGCCAAGAGGACACCTCCAAGGTCAGACCCACAGTGATTATGAGGCTTTTGTGGTTTTGAGCCAAAGCTGAATACCCTTATGTGGCCTTCTTCCCTTCCAGTCCCGAATTCTTCTCTCCTACTAGGAACACATCCTAATAAACCCTCTCCACAGGAATCCTCATCTCAGAGTCTGCTTCTGGAAAACCCAACCTAAAGGAGCCTTCTTTACTTATCTGCAAAATAATAGTTAAGAGGGGTAACGGGAAAAAAGACGTATGAAGGCAACAGAGCAGGCTCTAGATCATGTCTTGCCAGAACGTTCTTTCCTTTCAGTAAGTTTCTATAGGCCATGAACAGAAGTACCAAGAGGGAGCTAACGATATGGTACAATGAGTGACTGAATAAATGGGCAAGGCAGGAAAACAGGAAGCCTTAGATGCAACACAGTGTAGTAATTAAGAGTGTGAACTCAGGGAAGCTGGCTTAAATTTGGATCTCAAGTACTCCAGCTACTTGGGCATGTGATTTATTTCTCTAAGTTTCCATTTTCCCCTCTGTAAATGGAAATAACAACAATACCTGTCTCATAAAGCTGTTGAGAGGTTGAAATGAGATCATGGATGTACAGCATCTGGTATAAGAAAAAGTTCGCTGTTACTCTGGTGGTGACGGCAGTGGTTATTTTTATTGTAGATGTGTGTAGCATTAGTAGTAGAAGTAATCCGAGGACACCAAATACAAACTTTACTGACTTCACAATTTCACCACGATTGAAGTTAGATCTAATTTGACAGCTGGGCTAAATTCCAAACACCTTACAGCAGATGCAGGTTTAAATTTCATTCCAAAGAATGAAACCCAGTGCCTCATGTTGAGTGTTGGAAGTGTTCTGCCTAATGGCAGAAGGCACTAGGCTTCTGTTTCAGGCAGGTGACAGGCAGGGATTTTAATCAGTCCTCAAGGGGGTCTCACACCACCCAGGCTTCTGGTACTGAGAGAAGAACGATAGCTGTCAAACTGACACTTTGTTGAGCAGGAAAGCCTCATAAAATAACATGGAATATATATATATATATATATATATATATATATCCCCATGAGATAGATAGATAGATCTACAGATATATATAAACATACACACATACACTTGCTTTAATTTTAAAAGGATGAAAAAATGCATGGCAATTGGACTTGCCCAGGCATAAATTATACAGTATGGCATGTCAGTCAGCAAGTACAACAATGAGACATAAGAAGTTTGAGGAATAGGTAAACAGCTGTCAAGGGATGCCTGGCACACAGCTCAGATACGGCACACTAAAGGGGCACACAGTGCTATGGGTTGTACAAGGCATCCCAGGAATGTTATATGCCTCACCCTAAGCTAAGCAAACTCCCCTAGGAAACCAGAGACAAGCTGTGGTTGTACATACCTGTGGAAGAGAAGGACTCCATATGTTCTGATTTAGGTTCAGTTCAACCAGTATTTCTGCTTCCCTCCTGCCCCTCCACAGTCTACTCTCCACCAAGAGCCAGAGCGATCCTCTTACCACCTGCACTAGCTCATGTCATGTGTCTACTCAAAACCCTACAACAGATTTCCATCACACAGGGAACAAAGACCATAACATAACCCCAACATAACCTGGTCTCTGCATCCCTGTTGCCTCATTTTCTGCCACTCTCGCTCTGACTCACTTTATTCTAGCCCACCGCCCTCCTTTCTCTTCAAGTTTATTAAGCACATGCCCACTCCAGGACATTTGACTCTGTCATTCCCTCTTCCAGGAATGCTCCCTCCTCCCACTCACCCCTGTATTTGTGTGGCTTATTCCTGCTCAAGTGTCACCTCCTCAAGGTAGACTACTACCCAACATATGGGGTAATTATTTGCGTATGCATTAATAACCTCCCTCACCCTGTAAGTTCCATGAAGACAAAGACTTTGTCTGTTTTGTTCCCAGTTGTATCCACAGTGCCTAGAACTGTGCCTGGTATATATTAGACACTCAGTATTTGTTTAATGAATAAATAGTTGCATGAATGAATTCCTTGAGTACATGAAACATACCCGATAACTGGGGTCAACAATAGAATTCAATGAGAAAGAAAATTTGGGCCTTCACTTCAAGGACCTTAGACTTCAGTTCCACACTGTCTGAAACAGTAGCTATTAGCCACAGGCAGCTGTGGAGCACCTGAAAAGGTAACTCTACAAACTAGATGTTCAGTAAGTGTACAATACACGCTGAATTCTTAAGACTTAGTATGAGAAATGTAGAAGTCTCAATTTTTTATATTGAATAGATTTGAAATGGTATTTTTAATATACTTGGTTAAATAAAATAATTACAATTAGTTCTACCTGCTTATTTTAAATTGCTTTAATGTGGCTACTAGAAAATTAAGAAGTACGTATTTAGTTTGCATTTTGGACATGCATTGTGTTTCTATTAGGCAGAGCTCATCCAGAGGGAGAAGCAGACATTAAGTGGATTTTTTCTAGATAGTATGGGTCAAGAAAGAAAATTTTAAATAATAATTAACACAGTGATATAAGGAGGTCAATTGAGGGATAGTTTATACAATCTAGAGATTCAAACCCTGCTGGGGGAACTGATATTAAGTGTATTTTAAAGCAATGCTTATCTAAGTTTCGTGGATCTGTGAATGACCTGGACATGTTAACATGCAGATTCTGATTTATTGGTCTGGGGTGGGGCTGGAGAGTATATAGGTCTTACAACATCCCAGATGATGCCAATGTAGAGGCCTCCTAAACCACACTTCAAGTAGAAAGGATTCAAAGGTCTGTTTGGAGTTAAACAAGTAGGGGACAAGAAGGCATCAAACCATTAGAAGCTTTACTCAAGGCTGGTCCAACACCTCCCTGCCAAGTGGCAGAAGATCTGGCTCCTTAGCTGCTAACGCTGCGTTTTATTATTATTTTTTAATACACTTTAAGTTCTGGGGTACATGTGCAGAACACGTGCCATGGTGGTTTGCTGCACCCATCAACCCATCGTCTACATTAGGTGTTTCTCCTAATGCTATCCCTCCCTCCCCCACCCACCGACAGGCCCTGGTGTGTGATGTTCCCCTCCCTGTGTCCATGTGTTCTCATTGTTCACCTCCGACTTGTGAGTGAGAACATGCGGTGTTTGGTTTCCTGTTCTTGTGTTAGTTTGCTGAGAATGATTGTTTCCAGTTTCATCCATGTCCCTACAAAGGACATGAACTCATCCTTTTTATGGCTCCATAGTATTCCATGGTGTGTATGTGCCACATTTTCTTTATCCGGTCTATCACTGATGGGCATTTGGGTTGGTTCCAAGTCATTGGTATTGTGAATAGTGTTGCAATATACATACGTGTGTATGTGTCTTTATAGTAGAATGATTTATAATCCTTTGGGTACATACCCAGTAATGGGATTGCTGAGTCAAATGGTATTTCTGGTTCTAGATCCTTGAGGAATTGCCACACTGTCTTCCACAATGGTTGAACAAATTTACACTCCCAACATTGTAAAAGCGTCCCTATTTCCCCACATTCTCTCAAGCATCTGTTGTTTCCTGACTTTTTAATTCATTTTAAAGATTGCCCACTGGATGGGCACAGTGGCTCACGCCTGTAATCCTAGCATTTTGGGAGGCCAAGGGAGGGGGGGCGGATTGCCTGAGTTCAGGAGTTCGAGACCAGCCTGGGCAACATGATGAAACACCATCTCTATTAAAACACAGGCTGAGCACTGTGACTCATGCCTGTAATCTCAGCACTTTGGGAGGCCGAGATGGGTGGATCACGAGGTCAGGAAATCGTGACTATCTTGGCTAACACGTTGAAACCCTGTCTCTCCTAAAAAATAGAAAAAAATTAGCCAGGCATGGTGGCAGGTGCCTGTGCTCCCAGCTACTCGGGAGGTTGAGGTAGGAGAATGGCGTGAACCCCGGAGGCAGAGCCTGCAGTGAGCCAAGATCGGACCACTGCACTCTAGCCTGGGCAACAGAGCGAGACTCCATCTCAAAAACAAATAAATAAATAAATAAACTAAATTACAAAGGCTGGGCCCGGTGGCTCACGCCTGTGATCCCAGCACTTTGGGAGGCTAAGGCGGGTGGATCACGAGGTCAGGAGATCGAGACCATCCTGGCTAACACAGTGAAACCCCGTTGCTACTAAAAATACAAAAAAGTAGCCTGGCATGGTGGCGGGCACCTGTAGTCCCAGCTACTCAGGTGGCTGAGGCAGGAGAATGGGGTGAACCCGGGAGGCAGAGCTAGGAGTGAGCCAAGATCGTGTCACAGCCCTTCAGTCTGGGCGACAGAGTGAGACTCCATCTCAAAAAACAAAACAAAACAAAAAAATTAGCCGGGTGTGGTGGCATGCACCTGTAGTCCCAGCTACTTGGGAGGATAAAGCAGGAGAATCACTTGAACCCGGGAGGTGGAGGTTGCAGTGAGCCCATATCGCACCACTGAACTCGTCGGGGCGACAGAGCGAGACTCCGTCTCTTGACAAAAAAATAAAAAATAAAATAAAAAAATAAAAAGATTGCCTATTGCCTGAGGTTGCTGCCCCTGCCTGGAGGCCTGGAGCAAATGAATCAGAGACAGTAGATTTGGGAATTCATATGATGTATTATTGACTAAGACAGTGCCAAGCAGCTATGCGGGGTGAGAGTCACTCATGCTGAGTCTGAGACTTGGGCTGCTAGAACTTCAGTCAAAGCATCGGGGCCTCTACTCAGTGCCTTCTGTTTCCTTTCCTTCGGACACACACTGGACTCTGGAGTGAAGGGGAACAAATGTGGAATTTAGGGTCTGGTCAGCCAGTGGCTCAACCCAGGTGGTGTTCTTGCCACCAGCCTTCTGCTTCGTCTTATCAGTAAAGGGGTCTTGAAGCTTGGAGTGAAGGGACACCCAGGCGGTTTAGGGGATTTAAGCAGGCTTGTCTCCATGCGGAGTGTTCAGGGTCTCTGAACTCTGGATCTCTGGAATGGAGATCAATGTGAGTGTGGGAGTGTGGGAGCCAGGATTGGCTGCTGGGGCTGCAGCAAACACACAAAGTGAAAACAGAGATTAATGTGGGGAAAGTGAACAAAAGGTAATTCCAAGGCACAGAGGTCATGTTAAGGAACATGGACTTTATTCTGAGGACAAAGGGGAGTTGCTGTAAAGTTATGGGTTACAAGGTAATCAGGGAAGAATTGATTTGAGAGGGACCACCCTGGCTGCAGGGTGAAGGAAGGATTTATGGGCAGCAGTACTGGTCATAGGATGAGTGAGCATGCTCTTATATCATTCAGGCAACGGGTGACAAAGGCCTGAACAAGGAGAACTTCAAGAAACTTTAAAGAGAATAAATTAACATCTTAGGGATTGAAAGCAGGGAATTTTGAAGACAGAGGAATATAGGCTTTTCCTCTGATTTTTGGCTCAGGTGAAAAGATGGTGCTATGAAAAGAGACTGAATACACACACACATACACACACCACCACCACCAAAGTTAGTATTCTTGGGTTTGGAGAGTAACACAAGTGGTTCGCTTTGTGGCATGATAAGTTTCAAGTGCCCAGAGAATAATAAAGGATACTATGCAGCAAACTCTTGGATATATGAATCAGGAACTCAAGAGAAAATTCATGGCTAGAGACTTAGATTTGACTGTCGCTGCAACATGGGTGGATGTTAAAATCATGACAGTAGATAATATTGACTATGGATAGTGTATAAAAATAGGAAGGCTATGAGCCAAAGATAAATGCAGGGGAGAAGGGAAGGCACCCGGGATGAAGTGAGGTACAAGCACAATCTAGAGAAACCACTGGAAGGAATGAAGAAGGGTTTCAAGAGCCAGCAGTGGGTCAACTGTGGGGTCGATAAAATAAAAATGGCAAAAGTCCATTGGATCTGGTTATTAGGTCATCAGTGACTTGTTCATAAGCTATTTCCATGGAGTACTGGAGTCAGAAGTCAAGTTGAAGGAGATTGAAGAAGAAATGAAAAATGAAGAAAGTAGACAAAGTCAATTTAGTCACTTCAAAAAAGCACCGTGAGAGGGAGGGATAAGGGTAGAAGAGTGGCTGGAGAAAGACTTCGTTCATGAAACGGCTTAGAGGATTTGGGGGTTTTGTTCTTTATTTTTGGTTTTTTTTAAAATGGGAGAAATTTTTCTATTTCTAAGTGGAAAAATTTTGAGTTTGAAATAATTTGTAAATTATTTCTGGCATCTGGGAAGGAACTTTCGATCCATAGTAACACACACACACACACACACACACACTTCAAAAAGTCCTATCAGACAGTGATGCACACACATACACTCCAAAGTTACTCACGGTCTATAATCATAAAACCCTGGCATTTATCTCAGTTTTAAATTCTAATATAATAGAAAGATTATTGATTAAAAGATTAAAGATCCCAGTTATAGTCCTAAGGTCTTCCAAATGATTGACCTTTAAGTTACTTCATCCTTCTGAGATTCAGTAACTTTAAAAAGCTGCACTAGATTAGGAATGACATCTTAGATACCAGCCCTGATGCTCTGATAGGGGCTGCTTGGCATGCTGTGTTAAAAGGTTTCGGAGGTTGTGTCTACATTTAGCAAAAAAGACTACTGTAATAGATTAGCAATGTCTGCCACAGGCAGGAAAATAGTCGTTCTGCTTGGTATTTCTGAACTCCTGAACTAGAACATTTTATGATTCATTAAATGCATTATCATCCTGTCATATATCATGACTTTGGCCTAGGAAAATGCTCTGTCACCATTTTTATTTCTTATTTAGCCCAAACCCCATTTTTTTTTTTTTTACTATGGAAATGGGATCTGACATGGCTACCTCTGACATCATCAAATCTCTACCTCTATTTATAAACTAGCCCTATTCTTTTCTGTTTATCTTTCTAATATTCGCTATAATAGCAAGGCCATTAAGAAAAACAGACCATTGGCTATAAAAACTGCCTTCAGATATTTGGAACTGCATTTTTTTTACTGACTATATAGGGCTCCAAATAGCATCTACAACATTTTAGATTGCAATCGAATTTCTTTGCAAGACAAAGAAGGTCTATTGGTCCTCTTTTGCTGTATTCAGATGCTGTGTTTATAGTATTTCTAACCCCTCAAGTGAAAAGTCCTTTGCCCTGTGGACATAATCACAGAAGTACATGACAGCTAATTCTCTAAAACACAATAATGGAAGATCCCTTCTCCCAACCACTCCCAAACTTCCAAAAATGTTTCTTTTCTAAGTGGCTTCCATATATATATGTGTGTGTGTGTGTATATATATGTAAGAACATTGCTTCTATTCCACTGTTTATTTTATTCCCTGGAGGAACTCCACTGGCCTGGGTGCTTCCTTTCCATGGCCTCTCTTTAATATTTCCCTCTTCTCTGTAGTCATTTCCATCACATTGCCTTTTTTCAACATTTGGAGATTCTCTCAAGTTAGTTCTCCATATTACTGATGCAATTATCTGCAGGGTCTACTGTATGTCTGTATGTTTTACTTCTTCTAATACATTATAAGATTCTGCCAACTCACGTTTTATTTCAAAGTCATCATTCTCATTTCTATCGGCTTCTTTTTAATTTTTATCTTCCTGTGAGGTTTACTTTTGATATTTATTGTCTTATCTCATCTTTAATCTCATGTTTCGTGGAATCCAGGCTTAATTGAATTTTACTGAAAGGACAAGCAGATGTTGCCTTAAATTACTTTTGTGTGTGTGTGTATGGTTATATATATGTGTATATATATGTGTGTGTGTCAATTAGGGCACTGGGTCTCAATCCTGGCTGCACATCACAATCAGCTGAGGAACACTGTAAACGCCAATGCCTGGCCCTCACCCCAGACCAGTTGCCACAAACGACTGGGGAGTGTGGCGCAGACATCTGGGCTTTGCGTTCCTCTCCAGGCAATTCTTTTTTCAAGTATGTCCTTCCTTTGCCTCCTGTGAGCTCTGTTCTTTCCTGCTTGAGAATCTTTTCATAGGGCCCAAATTGATGTGTGTGGGTTTTCCCGCAATTTACTCATACTCAAAAATGAGAATTCTACACAGGCCTGAAATATCCACCAGAAACAGGTGTAATAAGATGCTAAAAGAAGACTGATCTCAGTTTTAGCAAAAGCCCCAATTTAATAGGGGCAACCCAGGGCCAGCTACATAATTTGCTGGACTCAGTCCAAAGTGAAAATGCAGGACTGCTTGTTCAAAAAGTATTAAGAAGTCCAAGATGGGAACATGAGAGCACTAATCCAAGCATGGGCCTTTCTGAGGGAGGAGCCCTGTGTAACTGCAAATGTCATATGTCCTTGAAGCCAGTCTTAGGGGAAATTACCCTTGCAATCCAAAGCAGGGTTCTGACCACCAAGTAGGACTTATAACGTGTCTGTAAATCAGATTTTTGAATCTTAGCCCCTCATCCACCTAAAACACATAGAAGAGTTGAACCTGAAGCAACTAAAGAGTGAGTTGGAATTCGGAGGGTTTCTCTAGAGCTAAGTATCAATGTGCTGTGACAACCTCACTCCTCAGTCTCCATGTGGCTCCAGGGAGACCCCTTGAAGAGTTTTACACAGGAAGAAATTGCAAGCAGGCAGGGAGGGAGCAGCCTCGCCCTCATCCAGAAAGATGCAGTATAGCGTTCCCAAGGGGAAGTCTCCGTAAAGGCACGAAAATGTCCTGGGAAAGTAGTATTGGCTTTTAATGTCAGCCACGCCGGAAGAGCACAAGGTTATGACAATGCCAGTCAAGAATGCCCTTACCTGCCCCAGCCTCTTGGTCTGGGAGTGAGGCCGAAGGAGCCAGCAGAGCATAGATAAGAAAGAAGAAAAGCATTAGGTTGAAGTTTTGACTATTACCCAGTATTGAAATAAAACTGCTTCGTGACTCTCAGTGATCAGAGAAGTTTCTATTATCCTAGAATAAATGGACAAGGCAGATGGTCCACCACACGCCAAAGGGAAAGAACAACATCGTGAACTTGCACAGAGTTGTGTTATGATTGGGCTTGATTACGTTCTACTTGTTTAAATGCACAGGGTTCGGGTTCTTTTCAAGTTCTGCTTGTTTGCAGGATACAGACCTCTTGCTGATTGTTTAGACTGAGCACCAGTTGCCTTTTTCATTATTCAGCATTGCAAAGAGAGCAGGAGAAGCAGAGGTCTTAGACAGCTTCACTCTATTTGATGCAGGTGCAGCTGCAGCTCCAGGTGTCAGGCCTGGAGAGAAATCTCCCTACTGCCTTAGGAGACCCTCCCAGCTCCCTACCACCACCTTAGCAGGCCCAACATTTCTCCCCACCCACCAGATCCAATTTCCCGTTACCTTGAACCCAAAGAATCTGCTGATGTGAGAAGTTGTGCCTGCAATGCTTCCTCTAATTCTGTTCCAAAAAGCTGGAGGGGAGGGTACTGCTGTCCACACTGAATGTTAGCTGCTGAGAATGCACACCAGTGGGGAATCCCCACTCAGGGTCACTTCTTTCAGCCCCCTTTGTGTACTTTCCTGACTGACAAACGTCTGCCATACCCTGCCCCTCAGTACACCCCTTTCTCCAGTCACAATCCCAGCCCCATCTGCTCTGAGCTAGAGCCTCCTAGCAAACTTCAATTAGGGCACTGGGTCTCAATCCTGGCTGCACATCACAATCAGCTGAGGAACACTGTAAACGCCAATGCCTGGCCCTCACCCCAGACCAGTTGCCACAAACGACTGGGGAGTGTGGCGCAGACATCTGGGCTTTGCGTTCCTCTCCAGGCAATTCTAATGTCAGCCAGGGCAACTCACAGGTTATTCTATTTTTTGCTCAATTTGGTGTCATCTTACAGAAATTCCTCACAGCCTTTGGCATATGGATGACAATGTTTCCTATTTTTCACTGCTGACACAGATTTTTTTCATATTATTACGTTGAGATCAATTTAGATTTGTCTGCAATACAAGGAAGACTCTCCTAACTGTCACTGTTAGGAAATAACTGTATAACATAAGGGAAAATTGAAATCTTTCTCCGCAGAGCTTGTAAAAACAAGCCAAAGTCATCTTATTTTCTGCAGCTGTTTAGGTGGACAGTTACTAGGCCAAGGTTCTGCTTAATACTGTAGATTTACACTAGAATCCTAGTCAATCATAGAAGCAACAGTCCCTCCATTATTAAGGACTCTTCATGGGCAATTCTTGCTTAGTGAAGAGACAGAAATTAAGGACTGGCCCTGTAAACAATAAGTAAATCTAATCTAGGCACCTGTATGATCCAAATTCCACATCTCTCCAGAATTGCAATATTTTATTGATGTTTGAATTAGAAAAGTATATTGTTTACTCTAAAAGAAAAACTCAAGAGGGCTAGAGAAGGTCGGACTTCTCCTAGGGGAATAAAATTGATCATGATGTCTGTTCCATGGAAATTTAAGTATTAAAATGTAAAGATCACAAAATGTATTGGATTCCATTCAGCCTCTAACTTGCCTTTGTTCATTATCCTGAGCCTCAGCGATTATTGTCACTCTGTGCCTTAATAAGCTCTCACATTTAACCACTCTTTAGGCAGCTGAGCATGCGTTTCCTTTAGGATTTTGTTCCCTTTCATTTACCTTCAGAGCTTGTGACAGAAATCACACCATCTTGAATATCTGGCTTTCTCATGCAGGTCTTCTCTATCCCAAGTACAGCAAGCAGATTGCTTTGTTCTCTTGCCATCCTGAGCACAATCCAGGTGCTGAACACAAGAGGCTGTGAATAAATGATGAAACCAAGTTTTAGCTTAGAGCTTACTGTGTTCCATTTGCATACGTATAATGTCAGATTCATTATTCATGAGCATATGCTACAATGGCCCTCCCCTCAATTCTCCACTGCTTCTGACTCTCAGATGTGCAAAATGAACCTCTCTCCTGCAGCTTGGAGCAATTTCTCCTTTCTGAGTTCACGGCAGAGTGATAGCCCTATTTTTAATGCAAGTGTGGCTCCTTAGATGCATACCATTTACAACCTACCATAAAATAAAACTGAAGGTTTTGATTCTGAAAGCTGTAAGCATATTGGGTCAACAAAAAAAATTAAGCAAGGATTCCCTTTAGAATTCTGGTGGAGGAACATGCTGGTCTATCTACAGATAGAAGAGGTAAGTTACAATGGCACATTGCAGAGGGCATGCTGGGAAGCCTTTACTAATTAAAAGTCTCTCTTCCGGATAAGTGTGATGGTTAATTTTATGTGTCAGTTTAACTAGGGTAAGGGATGCCCAGAGATCTGGTAAAACATTATTTCTGGATATGTCTGTGAGGGTGTTTCCAGAGGAGATTAGCATTTGACTCAATGGACTGAGAAAGCAGACTGTCCTTACCAGTGTGGGTAGGCATCCTCCCATCCATTGAGGGCCCAAATAGAACAAAAAGGCAGAAGAAGGGCAAATTCAGTCTCCCTATTTAAGCTGAAACATCCATCTTTTCCTGCCCTCAGACAGCATGGCTCCTAGTTCTCAGGCCCTCAGACTCGGGCTGAATTATAACACCAATTCTCCTGGTTCTCCAGCTCACAGATGGCAGACCGTGGGACTTCTGGGCCTCCATAATTATGTGAGCCAATTCCTAGAATAAATCTCTCTATATGCATATATACATATACATACATATATAGTGTGTATATATACACATAAATACATACATATATAGTACACACACACACATTCTATTGGTTCTGTTTCTCTGAAGAATCCTATTACTATAGCAAGTTCCTCTCAAGCCTAGGATTCTACTATTACAAATAAGGAAATACTGTCTCTTAGAAGGAAAAGCTCCTTGGGGAGAACGACATAGTGGACCCTGTGATTTACTTTAACAGATCACTATCCTCTCTATAAATAAAACAAGCCCACTCTTACATGGTGCTTCCTATGTGCCAAGCACTGTTATAAGTGCCTTCTACATACTAACTCATGTGATTCTTAAAATAGCCCTATAACATAGGTGTTATCATCACTATCATCATCTTCATCATCATCATCGCCATCATCAACATCTCCATTTTTCAGATGAGGAAATGGAAGCATGGAAAATTTGAGTAACTTGCCAAAGTCATATGCAAGAGTCAAAATTTGAACCCATATAACCTGTTTACGAATTAAGCATTGCACTACAGGGTCTCTGGAGGGTAACACACATAAAAGGTGTCTATCTTTGCATAACAGAAAGAATGGAAAATATTCTGAAAATAAATTCAAAGGAACGCTGATGGAGAGGGGGTGTACAGTAGCAGAGCACTAAGCTTGCTGTTGCATATGATCTGCCCTCCGTCCCTATTACTTCCGTCCTCATCGCTTACCTGTCCGCCCCCCACCCCTTTCTCCCTCTATTCTGACCACTCTGGCCTCCCTGCAGTAACTTAAACACACCATGGATACTCCCACTTCAAAGTTTTTGCACTTAACTGTTCCCTCTTCTTGGAATGCTCAGAGAGCCACAGCCTCTCTTAACTCTTTCAGTTGTCACCTCATCAGAGAAGCCTTGTCTTATAATCCAATATAAAATAGCACCACACCATCCCTCCAGTCCATTATTCCAAGTTCTTTCCCAGCTTCATTTTTGTTCACAGTGCTTATTATCTGATATATTATACGTTTACTCATTTGTTTATTCATTGCCCTCACAATCACCTGCCACTGAAATGTAAGCTCCATGTGAGAAGAACTTTTGTCTGTTTGTCATTGTTGTATTCCTAGCACCTAGACCCATGCCTGCCACCTTAGAAGTGCAATACACATTGGTTAAAATCAATGGATGAATGACTATGAACTATATACTTTACAATTTTTCCAACAATGACCCCCAAATGGAATATAAAATTTGAGACATCTTTTAGGTCTACATGTATATGCCTGAGGCTATAATTCAACAAGGTTCAACGACAAATTAAATCACTGGATCTTTTTAGCAGCGATAAGGTTAGATTAGATATATTTTTAGATGGAGACTAATAAATATGACTGCACAAGTAAAAGATTTTGGCAGAGGTGTTGACATACTCGTCCACAGATCTGGGAATCACTAGGCATGCAATCTGTGGGAGATAAAAGTAAAAAGAGGGACTGGGTGCTGCAGAAAAGGTCAAAGTCTTATAGTTAGGTCTACATTCAAATCCTAGTTCTGTTACTAATTTTTACATGACTATGAGCAAATTAGTCTCATTGGGTTTCACTTTTCTTATTAGTAAAATGGGAATGGGTATCAATATGGCAACATTAACTTTGAAGGGCTACTGGGAAGAACGAGTCGGACAATATAGATAAAAGTGTTTAGCACATAATAGCTTTCCAACCTTTTCCCCTGAATCTTTATGCAAAAGTGGCATGATTTAGTGAGAGGTTGAGAACATAGAGCAATCAAGCAAGATTATTTGTTTAAAAAGGAAAAATTATTTTAAAAATTTACAAAATCTCCAAGTATGACTAATCTCCTTTTCTCCAACAGCCCCCATAGTTCTACTTCATTATTTAATAAATTATTAACAAAATTAATTTACTGTATACTCACTAAATGCCAGATATTATCACTTAGCAATTGTGTCTTACTAGCTTTCCTTTATGATTAATGCTTCATTGGTAAAGGATACTTTTACTGCTCTTATCTCTCCAAGAATGCAAATGTAGAATGAAAGACATTGTTAGAACTTTAGCTGCAATGGGATGAATAAGGAAAATGAAATGGGGATACTGTCTGTTCTGACTTAAACAACCAAGAATATCTGAAGAAAAAAACTTGTGTGTTATTAGAATAAATACTAATACATAGAATACATATATTATTATTATATTAGAATACATCTATGGATAGCTAAGAGTGGATGATGCATCTACATCATAGAGCAGAAATGAAATGATTAGTTTGGATGCAGAGTCATTTGTTCTTTTAGTTTATGTCTAGTTGTTGTCTACTTCTCTCATGGGACCGCTGACTTCCATGTATGCGGCCTCAAGTCTAAGAAATCTTGCATGGAGTAAAGGCTTACTTTATTATTAATTAGGTCTCTCTAGGCTCATGGGATGTTCTGTGTCTTTCTGTTTCTACTGGGGGACCGTCTGGCTCAGGGCTGTAATTTGACAGTTCTTTATTGGCAGAACTACATGAACTGAGGACTCCTTTTTATTTCAAAGGGAGAGTTATTCCCACCAACTCAAGGAAAGGATTGCCAAAAGTCACAGCAGAGGCAATGAGAGATGTGATGCTTGCATTCCACAGCCCTCATTCACCTTCTAGGCTCTGTGAATAGTGTCTCACTTAGATGAAGACAAATCAGAGCTGTATCACCCCTACCCACCTCTAAGTTTGAGAGATATTGGGGATGGTCTAGGAAGTCAAATTCTTGTCCCAGGCCCTACCAATAATTGGTGTGAGAATTAGAACTAGATCTCAACCCTTCAATCTTGTCAATTGCTCTGTTTGCAATTTCCTTTCCTCTTTCACCCACTCCTTGGTGTACATGCTGAGCCTTTTGTGATATCTTTTCTATCAAAGGTGTACTATTATTTTATAGGTCAGGTTTCCTTGAGTGACACCTCTTTGAAGATAGTATAATAGTGAAGACCATGTAGAAAAATTATTCCCAAGAAAAGTCCTGAAGTACATAGGAATTATTCATTCTCACAACTATTATGGTTCCACAGGAAAAGCAAAACGCTTTTAAGGGACTAGTGAAATGTTTTTTATAAACTAAGTACAGCGTCCATGAATTATTATGAAAGAGTTATCCATTAGTTCTAGCCAAAAAGCAGTATTATTTGAGTATGAACATATTTATTGAATAAACATTCTGAAGCTTTTATTATTAATAGGAGAGAGCAAGAATGAAAGAAGTCAGTTGTTTTGATAGAAATAAATGTCTGATACATTCACAAAATCTCATGAAAACCAATAAAAAATAAAAGAAAAAAAATACACCAAGATGTGTAAAGGACTTTAATTTTGTCAAACAAGCATTTTTTACTCTTTTCTGAAAATTTAAACAAAACATTTC
Source organism: Piliocolobus tephrosceles (assembly GCF_002776525.5). NCBI lineage: Eukaryota > Metazoa > Chordata > Mammalia > Primates > Cercopithecidae > Piliocolobus > Piliocolobus tephrosceles. The sequence continues at coordinate 76,461,544 of NC_045448.1, read as the reverse complement.
CATTAACATTAAGTTTATAAGCTTTTTCACTATCTATTAGAAATATAAACTATCTCAGAGATGACTGTGGTAAACAATTCTAATTTTTTCAGAATTTCATTTAGGAGAATGAAACTGAATTATCAGTAAACCTAAATACAACTTAGTTTTAACTATTACATTATTTCAAACACATTATGGACAAATTAGAACTACCTACCAACCATGTCTTTCTGAATAGCTAGCTTAATGAGTAAATGAGTCATCTGTAATAAACACCACTTCTCACCTTTAAAAACAATTTTGTTTAAAATTTTTTTAAGTTTTTTTTTAAGCAAACAGACCCCCTGACCATTACCCCTACTGTCACCATGAAAAGAGAGAACATGATGACACCCTATATTTTCTTAGAGGTCCTTTGTTTCACAAATATATCAGTATAAATTTTATTCCAACCCTTTTAGAATTACCTCAGAATCATACTGTTGGAGCTTAAATCAGTAAGATCCAATAGTACATGAACTTAACTACATGAAAGTTTCAGTTTTCAGGAAGTGAAATTCCTAAGACAATACAGAGTCTTTAGCACATTTAGACCTAAGCATAGACCAATGACTTTCACTCACAAGAATCCAATCCAAGAACTTCGCTAATTCTAAATTTTCATGTGGCATCTAACTTCCTTTACTCTTTATGCAAAACTTTTGGATTATGTTAAAGCTTCATTACTTTCTGAGACCTCTTATTTCCTCATCTCCATTATCAGCACTAAAAATTTGCCTCCTGTTTTTTGACCACATGGAGTGACCCTGGCACATTTTGGAAAGTACACAACTGGACCCCAAATCTGGAGATGCTGATTCAGTGAATGCTCGGTGTGACCCAGGAATATTTTTCTTGAGCTCTCAGATAATTCTAATAGCCACATTTTAAAGATAATAGTATTTATGCAATACACACAACTCACTAGAAGCACATGGAGATGTCATGAGTGCTGATGATCTAGAGACTTATTCTTAAATAAGTCTCATTGTGCATGATTTAAACTCAAGGAAAAGTATAAATGACCATCTATTCTGAATCTTCATGAGTTTAGCATCTGCTTTGCTTATTTGTATTTTCATGCCACTGTTTTCCCCACTCCCTCCAACTGCATGTCAGGAAAATGTTTCATCTGCAAAGTAGGTTTCTCCAGTACCAGAGCCCTCTCCAGCATGGGCGGAGATGCCTTAAATCTGCATTCTAGCAGGAAACTCCCAATCATTATAGATTTCTTGGAGTAGCAGCCTTCCCCTAACCTATCCTTTCATTGCCTGGACCTTATGGCAGATGGTATTTTCCAAAGAGGGCTTCAGCAACATCTCCCATCCCACATGTTCTTCTGCCCCTCCTCCATTAAGAGATGAAGTCTATTTCAGGGCCGGATACGGCTCACGCCTGTAATCCCAGCACTTTGGGAGGCCAAGGCAGGCAGACCACAAGCTCAGGAGATCGAGATCATCCTGGCTAACACAGTGAAACCCCGTCTCCACTAAAAATACAAAAAATTAGCTGGATGTGGTGGCGGGTGCCTATAGTCCCAGCTACTCGGCAGGCTGAGGCAGGAGAATGGTGTGAACTCGGGAGGTGGAGCTTGCAGCCAGCCAAGATCAGCCCCTGCAATCCAGTCTGGGCAACAGAGCAAGACTCCGTCTCAAAAAAAAAAAAAAAGAGATGAAGTCGGTGGACCTTGGAACTGCTTAAAGCAATAGAATGTGGTTACACCTCTATGTAATAGTGGTTACACAGAGGGACTTCTGAGGCTTGATCGTAAGAGGCCTAGGAGCATCTGTTCTGGCCTCTTGGGATGCTCCCTCTGGGAACCCAGCTGTCATACTGAGAGAAGCACAAAGTACATGGAGTAGCCATGGGCAGCGTTTCAGTCAACAGCCTCACTAAGCACTGAGCTAAGTCCTCAGCCAACAGCCAACATCAACCACCAGCCATGTGAGTGAGCCATCACAGATGTCCAGCACAGACAAGCCTTCAGGGCACTGCAGCCTCAGACAACACCTGATGGCATCCACATGAGAGGCCCTAAGTGAGAACCATCCAGCTGAACCTAGTCAAGCAACAGGAAGAACTGTAATAAATGATAAGAAATTGTTTAAACCACTAAGTTTTGGAGTGGTTTGTTGCACAGAAATGAGTCACTGAGAAAGTGCCTATGACTAGACTTTTACTCCAGGTATTGATTTACACCCTTTAGTTCCCTGATGGATTTACAGTAGGTCTCTGAACCTGCTTATTTAAGGGCCAATTTGGTGACTCCTGACTAGTCTCATCTGCATCCCTGTCCCATAGTCCTCCTTCTTCCACATCTGAAGCACTGGGCACCCACCATAGTTCAACTTACCCCATATTCTGGAACCAAATTATCTTTCGGGACCTATAAAATCCAAACTCCTTGTCTTGATGGCTCTCTAGCAACAAATCTATCAATGGTTCTCAACCTTGACTGCACATTGGAATCACTTGGGAAGTATTTTTTTTCTTTTTAAATACTTGTTTATGGCCCAGTGTGGTGGCTCACGCCTGTAATCCCAACACTTTGGGAGGCCGAGGTGGATGGATTACGAGTTCAGGAGTTTGAGACCAGCCTGGCCAATACGGTGAAACCCAGTCTCCACTAAAAATACAAAAATTAGCTGGGCGTGGTGGCACGTACCTGTAGTCCCAGCTGCTTGTGAGGCTGAGGTAGAAGAATCGCTTGAACCCAGCAGGTGGAAGTTGCAGGCTACAACACTCCAGCCTGGGCAAAAGAGTAAGACTACATCTCATATTTAAAAAAAAAAAAAAAAAAACATGGTTACCGGTTCCCACCCCGGTATTCTCATCTAATTGGTCTGGAAAAGACTTTTCTATGCTGCCACTACTGCCATTTTGGTCCAGATAATTTTTTGTTGTGAAAGGCTGTCCACTGTATTGTAAGATGTTTGGCCATATCCTGGTCTGTACCCACTATGTCAGTAGCACCCTTACAGTTGTGACAGTCAAAATTGTCCACAGAGGTTGCCTAATGTCCCCTAGGGAGCAAAATCATCCCCAGTTGAAAACCGCTAGTCTGGATTTTAGCCTGGGCATCAGGATATCTCAAAATTCACCAAGTAGTTCTAAAGTTCACACAGGGTTAAGAACTGCTGATCTAAAACAGCATTGCTTTTCAAATTCAAGCATGTATATGAATTACCTGGGGACCTTGTTAAGATGCAAAATTTGATTCAGTAGGTTTGGGGCGGGCCCAAGATTCTGCACCTTCAACAAGCCCCCATGTAGCTGCTGTCATTGTTCTCAGTCCACTTTGAGTAGCAAGGAAGTAAACACTGCAATTTGCCTACAGGGTGAACTTGCATTTAGCACCCTCACCTGGGCACCCCAAGGCCTTACCCTAATTGCCCCCAGAGAAAATTGGTTATTAGTGATTGTCAAAACAGACTATGTTCCCCACAGTTAGCAAAGATGTCTGAAAACATGGTAGTGGTAAAATTACTTCAAGTAAATTATTCACTTCTTAGGGATCAGTGTGCTGCAAACTACATATTGCATTTCACCAGTGTAGAAGCTGCCAGCAGATTAGGGGAAAACTTCCCTACAGTTTGCTGCTTGCTGTTGCCAAGGTAGGAAGCCAAACAATGCCTTGAGCTGCCAGCCTTTTTCAATAATACACTTCACATTGCCAGTCACGAGAAAGGCTGTGTGGGACCCAGAGATTTCCCCGCTGCTTCAGCCCCTCTCCAGCATTTTAAGTCCACAGCTTTAACATATGTCACAGGGGTTAAACAAATGAGTCAAGAGAGCAGATTTTTAGTTTGAAGAGGGATTTCAGGAAATCAGTTCTTGCTCCTACAGGACAGAGGTCAAGCTACAATCGAGCCAAGACAGACTAGCCTTCTGAAATTTACACAAAACTGTGGAAAGGTCACATCTCCCTCCACTCGTGACTCAGGAACACAGAGGGTTTGCACGACTGTTCAGCTTTGGCTTTTGTCCAAGAGAAATGCTCTCTTTTCACTCCAGAGGTATTTATTTGCAGTAGAATCACTTTAGAAGTATTTCCTCTCTCACCTGTAAATTTAGCCAGGAACTTGAAGATGCTAGTGGCTCAGAAGTCTTCCAGGCATATTATTTAAATCCTACTGATTCCAAAGAAGAAAAAAGGCATCTGGTTGTTTGGGGATCTACAATGGACTACAAAATGTATCCATAGATTATCTGGTTGGCTCAAAATGTGAAACACAGTATTTCTCTACTTAAGTCTTGTCACCTAAAAAAGAAAGCAAACAAAAAACACCAGGAGGGGTGAGTAAATCTTGGCTGTCCAGAGAAACAATTCTAATTTATTTCAGAGAGTGCTTTGAGTACAGAAACTGTAAGAGAGATTTCCCCTCTTTTACCTCATTTCTGTAAGAAACAACTCTAAACAAACTTTAAATACAATGTTACTACTTAATTCTAAATAGATGTTCTGCCCTGAAACCTACATCTACTTCCTTACTGCTGAGAAAGGGATTGACAATGATAAAGAACACTCAAGTTCCTGTTTACCCCTTTTTCTGAAACTTTTATATGCAATCAACCTTAAATGGCTCTTGATGGTCGCTCCTCTGGACTATACCCTGGGTCCTCTCACTAGTTCTCAACTGGGGGTGATAAAGTCTCCAGGGACATTTCCAATGTCTGTAGACATTATTGGTTGTCACAATTCAGGGGTCGCTGCTGGCGTCTTGTACATAGAAGCCAGAGATGCTGCTAGATGTCCTACGAGAAACACAAAACAATTCCCCACAACAAAGAATTATCTGATCCAAAATTTCAATCATTTTTACTGTCAGAAACCTTGTCTTAGATTTTTAGAAGTTAAGAAAAGATCCTCAACCAAAGCCTACTGAAGACTGCAGACCTCATCTTGTGCCCTACAATTCTAAGCCGACAAAGAAGACAGAAAGAGAGGAAGAGGAAGGAGGAGGACCCCTACATGTAATTTCTTTATCCCTCTCCAAGGACAGAGATCACATTCTTGTTCCTTTCTGTTATGCTAGAGGGTAACAGTGACTGAGTCATAGTGGATACTTAACTAATATTTGTTGAAGGAATGGATAAATCCCACCCCTCAGTTACATGATGTCCTCATATGAGAAAGAAAAGGAAACACATCTTAGTTGTAAGATTAGCTCTCCTCTGGCCAGCAGCCTGGGGCTTGCTCAGACAGTATGGTACAACCTGGTGCTTCTCAACTTTAACGTACATACGAATCACCTGGCAGTCTTATTAAAAATGTAGATTCTGAATCACAAGGTCCAGGGTGAGGCCTGAGGCTGCATTTCCTACAGATGTCCAAATGAAGCCGATACAGTCCAGGTCACACTGCAGGGCAGCTAGAATAGACGATGTCTAGACTTGAAGCCAGGACATTTACCAGCTTTCTCAGCCTCCATGTCCTGTTCTAGAAAACAGGGAGAATGATAAAATCTCTGCTATGCCCACATCAAAAAATTGATAATTATGTCCTGATAGGATCTAAAAGCTTTACAAGGGATTTCAGAAATCATATAAGCTAAACTCTCCCATTTTTAAGTGAGGAAACAGAGGCCCAGAGACATCTTAGCAAGTCCAAGGTCACTCTGGTGATTGGCTGTAGAGTCTGAACCAAATCCCTCACACTGATACAGCCATCATTCCTCCCTGTGTGTGCTGGCTGCACACACTGCCTGGTGTCTAGTATTGCAGGTCTGGCTGTTGTTTACTTGCCTGTGCTTTTTCCCTGATGGCGTTGCATAATGCCTTGGCTAAAAATGATCCCCTACCACTCCTCCAAGTGTACCTGCCACTTCATCCATATCCGATTGCCACATCCAGTGAGACTGGCCAGCTGCTGCCATGTTCCTGAAATCAGTTCTTACACTCTGCTGCTCAATTTTGTGCATCACAATGTCCTTATACCGGATTTTGCTCCCCTGATGTATAGGAGATGCACAAATCAAATTAACCACAGGTGAAAAAGAGCAGTTAGCCTGGTGCCAAACAACAGAGCAGACACCGAGCTGGGATTAAAGCCCCACATTTTGATTCCTGGTGCATACTCCAAACCTCTTCAGAAAGAACACAGCCCTTCACTATTTACCAAACTCTCATTAGCCCAACAGCCTGTTGTCTTAATGCTAAAAACCTGCCAATCAATAGCAATTTAGGTGAAGGGAAATTATGTTTAAAGAGAAACATCCTATCACTTATAGGTTCATTTTCAGAATCTTACCCTCCAGTTGTCTCAGAATAATCTTGGGCCTGCTTTTCTTCCTTTCCTGCAAGCAGAGAACACTGTTCTGAGAACTCAAGTTGTATTCCTGTCCTGTGTCTTTCCTTGCCCCTCATTTGAAGCATTCCTCCAAGTCTCGTGTATTTTAAGTGCCATCTAGTGGTAGATCTTCAGATGTTACTAATACAATGAAATTTAACTTAAGGATACTTGGGGAAATAGATGGTCTCCAGATGATGGAATGATTTCTCTACCTGAGAATCACTATATCTGCTATATGTGAATTACCAATATTCAGATTATTTAAATACTTTTTTCAAATAATCCTGCATATTAATTTAAGCATTCTTTTGAAAAACTCTTGTAACTTCTAAGTCAAAAAGCATTTACAAGATCTTTATAATTAGAGATTTTCAATTACACTTTAGAAATAAATTGAAGCATTCTGCATAATTTTTTAATTTGAAAGACAGGTTTTTAAAACTTAAAGCAGCTTAACTCCTCTGCGTATCTTCCATAAGTGTTTTCTATTTGTTTTGATAACTCTACTCACTTCTTCCCTTACAGAGAAATAATACAACTACTCAGGATTTTCTTCTACAGAGAGACAGAGTCTTTCCTTGCATCCTTTTCCTTGGAGAGCAGGGATATTGGAAAGACTGATCCTCCCTTCTCTTTCTCCACCCACTTAAGCCCTTCAGTATCCACTCCTTTTTAGGTATTGAATCTGGCTGAATAGTCATATAATTTTGGTTCCTCTGTCCATTATCTGTGCAATGACAGACAAACCAGGATGAGAAAAAGATTAAGAAATGTTTCTACAGACTTCTCACCAAATCCTAACAGGTTTGGAGTTATTATTTGAATTTCTAGCTCCTGGCCTGATGCTGCTGCTTCAAGATCAAAGGGATTATGACAGAAACACACTTAGAAAAGTAGACTCCAAGTACTTAGAGAAAATATGTACAAATGAAATACAGCCAGGAAGATATTAAAACAGATGTTCTTCTACAGCACAAATGGCAAGTCCAAAAGAAATTTTCATTAAAAATGATTAAAGATACTCGAATAGCAGCTACTATTAAATGCTAGCTTACAATTCATTTTGTTTTATAGCATTTATTTTTCTTAATATAAATTTATATATATATAAATGAAAAACATAGACAAAAGTATAAAGTAGAATATAAGTTATCCTCATACATCCTGTAGATATAAGCCCTATTAAAATCCTTTGGATATTTTTCTGGTACATGTCTAGGTATGAAGATTGGGATCATATACATGAAAGGTTTTGTCGTGATTTTTTTTCATCTGGTAATATATTTTGAGCATCTTCCCAGGTCATTAAATTTACAGTGAATATATCTGATGACATGGGAAGATGCACCACGTTTAATTTAACCAACACTTATTGACAGACATCAGATTGTTTCTAAATTCTTACTCATATCTAAATAATTCTGAGATGAACTTCCTTGTATACAAATAAGGCAAAAGTAAAAATTTATTACAAATTGATTTCTAGAACTTGAACTACTGGGTCAAAGGACGTGAATGTGTTGAAGTTTTGTGATACACAACAACAAACTGGTGACTATAATTGTAGCCATTAATTAACACTCTTAAAAGCACCTCATAAAGGTACAACCATGACATTTTCTCTAAAGAGGGAGGCTGCTGCCTACCCACCCTCTCCTCTTCAGGGTGTCTCCTTGAACATACAATAAGCCTGATTTAAAGGCTCAATCTTTTATTCATAATTTTACAGCACAAATACGTGGGCTTTCTAACATTTAAAACTGGCTCCATAATTGGCTCGGGGTCTCCCACAAGGGATACGTAAGGCAATCACAAGTGCATCCTCTGGTCTCTCAAGAGAAATGTTAGTCGTTCTGTCTTCCACCTTCCTACATGAGTTCGTATAAAATTCTGTCCCGACTTTGTAATCACTTTCATGCTATCCTACATGCATGTAATTTTGATAAATACCCAATATTAAAATTATGTTCTCTCCTTCATCTTGGTACAAAAGGGCCTTTTGTTCCTGAGATTGTTTTACTTCTCTAACAATCTGGTGGAAATAACTATGTCCCACAAATTGGCATTTCCATGTACGTGGCTGCCTGGTAACAACAATGGGAAAACAATGTAATTCTAGAATATTCTATCTGAATTCACTCAATAGAGGGAAATATACTTTTCTTTTCTTTACTGATGGAGTCTTGCTCTATCACCCAGGCTGGAGAGTGCAGTGGTGCAATCTCAACTCACTGCAAACTCCGCCTCCCGGGTTCAAGTGACTCTCCTGCCTCAGCTTCCTGAGTAGCTGGGACTACTATTATTGACAAATTTTTTAAACTCCCATCAGGTTTCTCAGGTTCTTACATTGTTATTTTCTGGATAACAATTAGAGTTTTTATTGTTTTTAATAAGAAAATAAAATATTTTAAAATGTGTACCAAAAACATTCCCAAATTGACAAGTTCCACTTTAAATTTAAAAAAAAGAAAAACTCTCATTGCTGAAGTTTGCTTTTTCATTCCTGTTGAAGTTCCCTTCAATAACTAGGGGAGGCTCAATAACTTTGCCCAATTATTAAACCAGAACAGTAATAAGGAACCTTGGCTGAAACTCCCAATTCTTCTTCACCCCAAAACTGTCAGAGGGGATTTTCAACTCTGAACTCAAACAAAACAACAGGATTGGTGAAGAATGACTAAATCCACCTCATATATGAAACTGCCCATATTTGACCATTTTTGGTTTAGAAAAAAAGTGGTATTCATATGGTACAAGTTAATAGAACCATTTATCATTATCAAATCATGGGTAGATAGACAACTAGAAGCAAATATCCAGACCTACCACTACTCACTGGTACTGGACACATCCCAGGCAGACCAAGAGGCAACCACATGACCATTTATCCTCTACCTGTCACCCTCATTTCCTGTGGCTATTACCAAACGACTAGGACAGGACCCAAAAAAATCATCAGCGGTGAGAGCAGTCAATATAGAAAGGGGAGTGTCAGCTTTTTCTTATCACAAAGAATGGAATGAGGAGGATTCCCACCTGCCCCAATCTACCAAGGAAGGCACCGAGATACTCACAGAGATGCAGAAGCCAATAGGAAGGGCAGACAAACATGCCATTATAAAATAGCTTTTGGACGGTAACAGCCCTTTCCCAAAGCAGACCTCCTTCTTGCCTGGAGACTAGACTGCCTTTGTAGGACTAACATTAGCCACCAAATTACAAATTGTGGTTGAGGAGTCCTGCAGCTGGAGGCTGCAAGCTTCTGACCCCCTCCCTAAACTGCTCCTAAGATCAGTGCTTGAGATATTGTGCAGCCTCTGCACTTGATGGATCAGCTGGCACTACCCAGATCAATAAACTGGCTCATCTGATCTTGTGGCCCCCCACCCAGGAACTGACTCAGCGCAAGAAAACAGCCTCCATTTCCTGTGATTTCATCTCTGACCAATCAGCACTCGTGGCTCCCACCGGCTTCCCTTCATCGACCAAATTATCCTTAAAAACTCTGCTTCCTGAATGCTCGAGACGGATTTGAATAATAATAAAACTCCGGTCTCCCACAAAAAAGTAAAATAAAATAAAGTAGCTTTTGATTCAGACTTGCTCATAAGCCCTCCTGTGCCTATTTGAGCTAGAGGAGATGGAGTTGGTGAGATGTGGCAGGACAAAATGGGAATGACGAGAGGAAGGCTTACAGTCCTACCTTTTGTCACAGGAAAGCTGTGTCAGTTCCACTGGATCAGGTGGGTATATATGTAAGGTAGCTGGACCTGAACTGCCTTAGTATTAGACCAGTAGAATCAAGAAACAAGAGACTGCAGGGTGACAGCTGAGAGGCAGGGACAGGGAAATGAGGTAGAAGAGAAGCCAGAGGTCTACAGTGGCAACTATGCAGTTTGGAGGCCTTCCTGCAAGGGCCTTGAAAGAACCATGCTTAAGTCCCTAGAGAGAAAACACCTACCTATTCACACAGAGAAGGGACTAACTGCCCATTGCTGGCTGAGGAAGTTGCAGTGTATAAGAAAGGATTACAATGGTGAGTTAGTAAGTATAAAGGTCTCTGTCCCTTTCTCTGTTACCTCTGCATTGCCCCAACCTACAGTAGCTGGGAGAAGTGAAGGAGCTTCCCCATTACAAATCCACCCAGCCATAGATAAGGCATGTGACAGGAATTAGGGAGAAGATGAGATTCGAGTTGATTAGAGATTGAGTTTTAATATCTACTGTTGCCCAAGAGCTAGTTAAGAAAAAAGGAGATGCAACAGAGCATGATTAAAAGCAATGGATGGAAAAAAAATTTTTCATTATTGTACATTGCCAAGTTCAGACTGTTCAACAGGCCAGTTACACCAGTATCTACACTGATGAACTAACTGAAATTTCTGGGTCATCTCTGTGACTTCATTTGCTAAAAGTTCTGCTCTTACAGTGTAATTGAATTCAAAGACAAGAAATCACCAGTGTCAATTGTAAAGAAGAAAGACGAACTTTTATTTGGAAAGAAACTGCATTAAATTAAATTAAATAAAATACAGTTTGTAGTTTTGTTTCAACTCACTTATGTCACATATAATATCTAAGGAGTAAACACAACCCAGTCCAAATAGTATTATCAACAGCACCAAAAAAAAAAAATGCGTTTATTTCATTGATGGGGTGTGGAGAGAATATTAAAACCAGTGGTTCTTGTGTTCAAAAAATATACAGTTAGTTAAATGAATTTTTCACTTTTTAGTTGTCTCAAAAATTCTGTGATTCACAGATCACAATGATACATTTATTCTAACATGGCTACTGATATCATTTGACTGTGCCGCCACCCACATCTCACCTTGACTTCTAGTTCCCATAATCCCCACATGTTGTGGGAGGGATCCAGTGGGAGGTAATTGAATCATGGAGGCAGTTACTCCCACGCTGCTATTCTCATGATAGTGAATTCTCACAAGATCTGATGGTTTTATAAGGTGTTTCCCCCCTTTTGCTCAGCACTTCTCTCTCCTGCTGCCTTGTGAAAAAGGATGTGTTTGCTTCCCCTTCCACCATGATTATAAGTTTCCTGAGGCCTCCCCAGCCACACTGAACTTCGAGTCAATTAATCCTCTTTCCTTTATAAATTACCCAGTCTCAGGTATGTCTTTATTAGCAGCATGAGAACAGACTAATAGAGCTACCTTTTGAAATTGGTTTCATAAAGTTTCAGAAATTAAAGCCACATAAAATGAGGCTACTGCACAAAGTGCTTTTCCAAGTTTATAAAATGTGTTAACTACTTTGCAAATCTTCACTATAGCCCAGCCCCACCACAAGGTAAAAATCAAATGGACATTATTTACTCATTATGAGAGACGTGTCTTTTGTTAGAATCATTAAACCCAAATATTATTCTCTCTAGGTCATTAATTTGGAAATTTTCTTATGAATGGTAATAATCTACTTAGCTTCCTGTGAGACCATGTAACTATATTAGTTATTTTACTTTCTTTGCCTTGGGCATTTAGGATCTTGGAGTTTAATATCTCTGGAAATTTACGAAGCTTGTCTAAAGAGATGGCCACAGTGGTTTAACTTATACATTAAATAGCAACTACATTATGATTAATTCCTCATCTGTCGAGAACTTTTTGAACTTCAAATTGTCATATTTCTATCCATTTTCTTAAGACAAATCTCTGTTCTCTGGACACTTGAGACAAGTATGTTTCTTCAAAGCAATTTTAAAGTTCAAATATCACACATTTATAACCATCTGCTCCTACAAAATTTCAATGAATATTTCAAACATTAGCAAGTATTTTGTCTCCTGTAGCTAGAAGCAATGTCTGTGTGTCCTTTCCATAAGACACAGATAAGACTTCTATTTATTTAGCAACATATAAGTAACAGATAGGTGAGATGGGCATGAAATTGACAAACTATACTGTTTATGGGATAAAATGTAAAATTATTTTCTTCATTCTCTCAAGGTTATTACTGTATTTCATAATTTACTAAAACTCAATTTCATCTTTAAGTAGTAGAAACATTTATGTGACTACTCTTTGGGTACAAAATAGCCTTTCAGTGCTGTTACTGAACAGTACAAACCCGAAATTTTGAGTTCTTGACAGTACTCTGCCTAGAAATGGCATAGACTGTGCACTGAATTTGCCATTCATTATGCAAGCCTCAAATTAATAAGATGGTGTTTTCTATGAACGATCTCTAATTATAGTCTTTCACTAATCTAATTCAAATTGGCTTCTCCTATAGTAAGTACAAAATAGCTGCATTTTCCTCTCCCTGAAAAACAAAGTGAGATCCAATCTCTCTTCCAAAGCTGAGGTTGTAAGACTGAGCTGACATGAGAACACCTCAAAGACTCGAGGTTGCAGGTTATGAAACTTAGGACTATGTTCAGGTAAGTAGAGAGTGTCTCTGAAGGATCACTGAAAACAGGGTTCAGCAGAGAGTTGGGATCCAGCAACAAAGTAACAAGGACACCAAAGAAGGAAAACAAATTACCCAGAGGGGTCTTGGAGGTGGAGCCTAGAGAAATCTCCCAGGCACTGGGTAGCACATATGGGTCCTTTTTTATACAGTCCCCATGACCCTAAAAAAAAAAAAAAAAAAAAAAAGTTTAGAGGCCTTACCAAAATGTGCTGATTTTTTTTTTTTAAGATGATGCTCAAAAGTTCAAAGTAAATCTCAACCTAAATTTTCTGGAGATAGCTCTCACACTAAAACCTTTGGAGTTAACTTGTCTCATTTGGGAAGTGCCTCTGGTATTATAACCTAAATTACCTCCCTGAATGAAGTTTTAAGCCCCAATGTGACTGTATTTTGGAGACAGGGCCTTTAAACAGGTAATTAAAGTTAAACAAGATCATAAAGATGGAACCCTAATCTTTATGGGACTGGTATCTGTATAAGATCCTTATATGCTGTAAGGTATCCTTATAAGGAATCCTATCTTTTTTCTCACAGGAAAAAGACCATATGAGGACACCGAGTTAAGGTAGTCACCTGCAAGCCAAGAAGAGAGGCCTCAGAAGAAATATCTTTTTTCTCACAGGAAAAAGACCATATGAGGACACCGAGTTAAGGCAGTCACCTGCAAGCCAAGAAGAGAGGCCTCAGAAGAAACAAAACCTGCTGGCACTTTGATCTTGGACTTGCAGCCTCCAGAACTGTGAGAAAATTAATTTCTGTTGTTTAATCCACCCAGTCTGTGGTATTCTGGCAGCCCTAGCAAAGTAAGACTTCTGGGTTTACCATGTAGAAATTATGTCAGTGTTTACATATCTTAAAAGAGATATACTTAAAAAGATGACAATATTTTTATCTACTGTTGCCACATCTCAGTTAACAAATACTACTTCATTTTCAAGAAATTAGTGCTCTTTTTTGTATATAGTAAAGAACTATATAAGCAAAAGGTATAATAAATATATTTTTAGTTCTTTCTGCATCCTGTATGACCAATTACATTCTTAGGAGATTCAGGCATCTGGCTGTTAACATAATTTGTAGTGGTATACAAACTAAGGAGTAGCACATCTTCACCTCTACCACTTCGACTTAAATCTATAAGCTTCCACTCCTGAGCCAGATGAGTGATATCCTCTTTGTGCCATTTTTAGTTTTACTACCAGTTTAAAACCTTTTCTTTTATTCTCTTATTTTTTAATTCACTGTACTATTTACTGAATACCTATTAATGTGCCAGGTATGGTATTAGACACAGGATATACTTTTCCTGCTCACATAGAATATATAGCCGAGTGGGGGAGACAGAACAAAAAAGTCATATAAACAAACATATAATGTGGTATGTACTCTGAAGAAAATGTATACGGTGTGATGATAGAAAATAAGGGAGCCTACTTCAGAAACTGATGGGCCATACCTACCTACTTAGGGTTTAAGCAAGTTGAGTGTTTAGGGAAGACCTCTGGTCTAGTATAAGGTAATTCCTAGTATTTCCTACAAAAGATAAACACCTAAATATCAGTGGCTTACCACAACAGATTTTGGGTTCTCCCTCACATATAGTCCAATAAGTTGTTCAGTAGGCAGCCTTCCACATAGTGATTCAGAGACCCAGGTTTCTTCCACCTGTTCCTCTGCCATACCCTAGAACATCAAAGTATTGTTTTCAGTCGATGGACAGAAGCAGAGAGAGTAGAAAAGCCAAGGCCACTTTTTTTGTCTTCAATTTTAATTTCTGGGGTACATGTGCAGGAGGACATGTGGATTGTTACACAGGTAAACATGTGCTAGGGTGGTTTGCTGCACAGGTCAACCCGTCACCTAGGTACTAAGCCCAGTATCTGTTAGCTATACTTTCTGATACTCTCTCTCTCTCTCTCCACCTCCCCTCAACAGGCCCCAGTTGTGTTATTCCCCGCTATGTGTCCATGTGCTCTTATCATTCAGCTCCCACTTATAAGTTAGAATGTTGGTGTTTGGTTTTCTGTTCTTGCATTAGTTTGCTGAGGATAACAGCTTACAACTCCATCCACGTCCCTGCAAAGAACATAATCTTATTCCTTTCCATGCTGCATAGTATTCCATGGTTTATGTGTGCCACATTTTATTTATCCAGTCTATCACTGATAGGCATTGGGGTTGATTCCATGTCTTTGCTATTGTAAATAGTACTGCAATGAACTTACATTCCCATGTATCTTTATAACAGAATGATTTATGTTCCTTTTGGTATATAATCAGTAATGGGATTGCAGGGTCAAATGGTACTTCTGCCTCTGGATCTTTGAGGAATCACCACACTGTCTTCCACAGTAGTTGAACTAATTTACACTCCCACCAACAGTGTAAAAGCATTTCTTTTTCTCCCAACCTCACCAACATGTGTTTTTTCACTTTTTAATAATCGCCAGTCGGATTGGCATGAGGCGGCATCTAACTGTGGTTTTTTATTTGCATTTCTCTAATGATCAGTGATGTTGAGCTTTTTTTCATTTGCCTGTTGGGCACATGAATGTCTTCTTTTGAGAAGTATCTATTCATGTCCTCTGCCTGCTTTTCAATGAGGTTATGTTTTTTTCTTGTAAATTTGTTTAAGTTCCCTGTAGACTCTGGAGAGTACACCTTTATCAGATGATAGATTGCAAATATATTCTCCCATTCTGTAGGTTGTCAGTTTACTCTAACAATAGTTCCTTTGTAATTATATTCCATTTGTCAATTTTTGCTTTTGTTGCAATTGCTTTTGGCGTTTTTGTCATGAAATCTTTGCCCGTGCCTGTGTCCTGAAGGGTATTGCCTAGATTTTTTTCTAGGGTTTTTATAGTTTTGGGTTTTACATTTAATTATTTAATCCATCTTGAGTTAATTTTTGTATAAGGTGAAAGGAAGGAGTCTAGTTTCAATTGTCTGCATATAGTTAGCCACTTCTCCCAGCACTATTTATTAAATAGGAAATCCTTTCTTGATTGCTTGTTTTTGTCAGGTTTGTTGAAGATCAGATAGTTACAGATGTATAGTGTTAATTCTGAGGTCTCTGTTCTGCTCCATTGGTCTATATGTCTGTTTTGGTACCAGTACCATGCTGTTTTGGTTACTGTAGCCTTGTAGTATAGTTTGAATTTGGGTAGTATGATGCCTCCAGTGTCAAGGCCACTTTTTAAGCCCTTTAGCACACAAATGATCACATCACTTGATCACTTGTGCATACATCCATTGGCGAAAACTGGTCACATAACTTCACCCTATGCCAGAGGAACTGGGAAACATAGACCCTGACTGGATAGCCACTTCTCCAAAACAACTATACCTTATAGAATAAGAATACAAATGTTGGTGGAAATGTGGCCATCTCTTGTCACTGCCTTCCTCTGAGGAAAAGACACTGAAGAAGAGATCTGAAGGATAACAAAAAGTCAGACCATGTGTAGAGCTGTGAGAGGGTGAGCCCAACCAGAAGGAAATGGATATGGGAAAGTCAGCCTCAAAATAGGAAGGGTCTGCCATGTTCAAAAGTCAGAAAGAAGGGACTGGAGTGTAGCAGACAAGGGAAAGGAGGCATTTAGTGAGATTGGAGCTGTGGGAAGACAACTGATTTGTGGACTATTGTAGGCCACACTGAGGAGTTTGGATATTTTTATTTAAGTATCAAGATGTTTCTAATAGCATATAGTGTGGTCCAATTTATTTTCCAAAAATATTTATCTGGAAGTCATGAGAAGACTGGCAAGGAGCAAGAGATGAAGTGGAGAGATCAGAAATGAAACCCTTTTATTTCCTAAGACAAAGGCCACTGTGAATTGAATAAGTGTAATCACTGTGGAAATGGCAAAAACTGAACCTGGCAACCCTAAGACACAGTAGGTCATTTGCTTGGCCTAATGTGCACACCTTGCTCATCTGATGGGAGGAACATAGCACATGACTAGCTGCCAGACTTAGAATTTTGGCAATAATAAGACAGGTCTAGAAGTATGGGCTTCAGGTGGCTAGAAAGGGAGGCCCCAAAGTGATGTAAGAAGAGATATATTAAGATTGAAAGAAATATTGCCCTTGTGCTCACATTTAGGGAGAAATTCTACATGGTAGTGAGTTTAGAATGTTAATATTGACAAGCGGCAATGAAGACATAGATGTTCAACTCTTTTTATGACCATTAATATAAACACAGGCAAAAAATAATAACGTGAGTTTCAGAGTAAACATGTTAATTTTTTATTTATCAGGCTTAGGCAGAAGAATGCCTTCCCTTCATCTAAACTTTTAAAATACTGCTACAGATGAGAATTTAAAATGTCTTTGGTGAAGGGATATGCAGCCTTTATTTGATCTAAGATTTTGGTTTTGAAAAGTGAAAATGTTAGGGCTCCTTTCTCACACTGAAATACCACGAGACAAATCTGAGTATCAAAGGATCTGAAAAAAGAAGGTGAACGTAATTCCAAAATTCAAGGGATCAATGGAAGATGTTCACTTCACAGAATTCCGTGTGTAGTCCTCCCAAGTTACCTGGAGGATTATCTACAAGCTTAGCTGCCTCTGATGAATTTTTTGAGAAGAAACCAACCCTCCAGCCTACTTCAGAAACCCATAGATAAGGAGTTCTTTAGTGCTCCAATATATTTCTGGTGTGTGTTAAATAAGCCGGGATTCTACATGCTGTGTGCATGGTGTTTTGCAAGAACACAAAAGACTCGTTCCTGCCTTAAAGGGCTAAGATATAGATACAGGTGGTTTACTAAAAGGCCTGCTTGCTTAAGAAGGGGTTAGTGGAAATGGTATGAATGTGAAAGAGATACCAGGGTTTTACCCAAGGCAGGCAGCTCTTCATCTGGCATAGATGCTGTTTCATTCACAGCACTAGATATAATAACAGCAAAAGAAGCCCAACACGAAATTACAGTACTAATGAAAGCAAAATAATTATAGTTTTGAAACAAAAAAAAATCCCCAGCTCACTGAAAAGTAAAGCTTTATAAGCCCTTTGTGGAAATTCTGGATGATTCTACTAGATTTCTTCACTTAAAAAGTATTAATGATAAGAGTACTTAACGCAATTCTTTGACCATTTTCACTAGAGCTTTTGAAGAGGATCAAAGTCATCAGTGTATGGACATGACCAGACTCTGATTAAAAACAATGTTTAATTGGTCTTTTACTCAGCTTCTTGGCGACAAGGACCTCAGTCATTTTGCGAGAACCTTTGTTAAGCTTTTTTGGGAACAAACTGACTTGCCAAGTACAATTAACAACTGTGAAGGTTGTAAAACACAGACATTCCTCTCTGCAGGTTCCAAACTCTAACCATAAAGAAAAGATATATTACAAATAAATGGAAAAACAAGCCCTTTGCCTTCATTTGCAAAGGCAGCTCTGTGTACCGGACCTCTTATCCAGGAATCAGACAATCTAGACTGTCTTTTCAATAGTGCCACTACTCAGCAAGCAGGTTGTTTAACCCCTCCAAGCCACACGGTCCATTTGACAAAATGAGGGAGTTGGAATAAATGACCTATAAATTAACTTATTTCTGTTCTAATACGGAGCCTTTCAGACACAATAATGAATAGGAAAGTTTCACGTTGTGTGGGCAAAGATAACAGAAAGCACCTTTTAGGGAGGCCACTGAAGACACTGGCAGATTTAGAGGCTTTCTGTGTGTTTCACCAATGAAAGACCCACGTGCCAAGCATCTGAGTTGCAATGCTGAGCTTTCACCTGAAGATCTAAGCCAGTCACACACTCAGAGCTCTGACTAACATTAATGGTAACCTGTGTGTACATATCAATGCTGGACACAGTGACTGCACTTCAGAAACCCCCAGTATGAAGCCAAAAGGAAAACTATCGCTGTAATTTTAAGCTCACATTTTGAGCAAACCAAATACGATTTTAGAAGGAAAAAAATGCCCTGTTTAATTGTCTCCCTGAGAATACTTACACTATACCTCATAGAGTAAAATAAAATTAGAAACCTTGGTTTTAGTAGACTCTCAGTCCTCTCAATGAACAAGGACTTTCCCATGGCATCCACTGTCTCTGTATTTACTGATGGCTTGTATCATTCATCACAGAATAATCATCTGGATGTGATGCAGCAGAAGAAAATGCAGAACTGTTTAGAATAATCATTTGTGTTTGTTTTTACTAAGTAGAACTTACAGAATTAGTAATACCCTGGCACAGAGCTTTAAAAATCTGTCAAGAAATTTCAATTGCCTTTGCAGTTTTTGATAAAAATTAATTTGATGATCAGCCAGATACCATCAACATACGAGATGCTCAGTACACAGAATATAATATGAAAAGCCAAGACAGAACATTACTAAGCATTTCAGAGACTTTTGGAGTGAAATATAATTTTTAAGTAGATAGTGGGAATTAGGGAATACTTATCATGTACATAAAGTCATGCTAAAAGCTGTTCCTGGCTTATCTCAATCTCCAAAAGAGGCCATTTTCAATCTACTGCTTTTTAAGTATCCTAAATTTCTTCCTGTGAATGCAGAAATGTTAACATTTATTAAGCACGTCCCTGTTTTGGGTAATGTTTTAAATATTTCATTTGTTCAACAAATTTGTTATTGAGCACTAACTATTTGCCTGGCACTGCATCCAGTATTAGGCATAGAGTTGTAAAAACCCACACCACCTATACATTCATGGACTATATACACTAGTAGGGGAGGCAGAAATTGAATAAACAAACTTATTCAATATTATTACAAACTGTGAACAGTGTGACGAAAAATATGCAAGATATCATACCTGGAAAAGAGAAGGGAAACCCTTCCTGAAAAAGTGAGTTGAGACCTAAGAGGTTTCCACCAGGGAGCTGGTGGGAGCTGCCGACAGAAGAAGATGGGCAAGGCTTTTGGGGATGGGTACTATTCCTACCCTCATTCAACAAAAGGACAAACTGGTATTTAGAGACATTAACTAACTTAGGCTAAGGCAATGCAGTTAGTGCCTGACCAGTGAGGAGTCAAATGTGGGTGTACTATCAGAGGTCCAATAATGAAGGAGCCTATGGGAAAACAGGAAATGCATCCTCAATTATTATACTTACGAGTTCATGACATCTTGTGCTTCAGATCAAATGACTGTCCTCTGAAGGTGTCAGAGGGAAAAAAAAATACTCCCTATGTCATGAACAGCATCTTGCAATGCCTGGGCAAATCATTATTGCCATTATTATTATTTGGCTCCCTCAGAAGCTGCAGGCATTGGAGCGCTGCCAATAACAGGAGATACGAGGTTCACTGAGCCAGAAGAATCGTACCATAAATCCTGATGCCATTTTGAGAACAGTAAAAAGCAAACAACCCATAACATTATAGAGCAAGAAGATGAACAAATATCACCTTCCCCCTGAATATGAGAATAAAGTGCATTAGATAAAAGGCTGACCATATCACATAAAGGACACCGGGAACTAATAAAAACAGATAAAAGAAATGTATTCCATTTTTCTGTCTGAGCAAACCAGGTTACACAGTAATGATGGGGCTCAGATCACACTACCCCAAAATATGGGACCTTAGTATATTGGCTTTTTTAAGTTGAAAGAATCTGAGAAACATGTTTCCAGAGGGATTCTCTGACCTTCCTCTGCCCTTCTTCCCTGAAGCAGGTCATAACACTCTCATGTTCATGGTGTCTTCCTTATATCTGTGGAAAGGAAGATCCTTATCTCCAAGACAAACGATGTCAAGAAGAATCAAAGCAAACAGGCTTTGCTGTTTCCTCCAGTTGATTACCCTTAGCTCATAATCTTTTCTTTTTTTTTTTTTTTTTTTTTTTACCCCATCATATTTGTCATGACTCTTCATCAAACCTACCATTAAAACACTCAGGTTTAATTATTTCCTCAGGTCTGCATTTCCTTATGAAGACTCTTGTGCCATGAAAAACATAGTAAATCCATTTGTATTCTTTTCTCCTGTTAATCTGTCTTTTGTTACGGGGGCCCCAGCCAGTAAACCTAAGAAGGGTAGAAGGACAAGACATTGTTCCTCCTCTACAGTAGTTACCTGTGGAGCTGCCAGAAGCATCAGATAAGGCTCCACTCCTGATCAGTGTCCACTTCTACTATGTTTTTCTAACTAGCACCTAAAACGTTAATCTGCTATTAATAGTAGGGTCTCTCCAAAGTTATACAGCCCAACTTAGAAGAAAGAATGGAATTTGGAAATGCTGATGAGACTGGAACTGTGCAAGGTGTCAAAGGGTAATTTTTTAAATAGATAAAATCCTGACTCTTACACAAATATCAAACACACACATGTAATACTTTGAATTAATTTATTACTCAGGAAGACAACCAGTAAAATGAAACCTGGTTCAAAGGAGAAGCCAAAGAAAAGACATAGCTATAGATTAGGAATATTGAAATGAATTGCAAATAGAAGCAAAACTGGCATCTTTCACAGTATACGAAGGGCCACTGGATAGGAGAGAAGTTGCATACCTATATACAAGAATTATCATGCTTTACTATCAATTATCTGCAACTTATAGAGTTGTAAAAATGTGCAAAGACAATGCAAGTTATAATTAGATAGCTCTTAAGTGCATGGCTTTCCACTGAAGCACACATTTTTTTTCCCACACACAGAGATGAAATATTTCCATTATGCCAGAACTGGTGACTTCAGGCAGATCATTGCATAATGTAAGGACAAGTAGAAATTAAAAATAAGAGGCTTAATTTGTTCCTGATTAAAATAAAGAAATTCCCTTCTCCTACTTGTTCTTAAAGCATTTATTTTAGAAAACTTAATAAGTACTCTCTTTTCTCTTTGAAATGTATATAAATTCTTTTGAAAACTAGATAGGTCTTTTGTCAACTTTATGACCCTGGAATATTTTTTCTCAAGAAGCTGGGAGCCATCTTTTTGAAATACAAACATCAAAGGAGATAGCACTTCTTTTTCTGTGGGGGGTTGGAGCCTTACTTCACTGGCGCTGAAAGCCTTGCTCTGAGTTGCAAAACTACCTTTTTTCTTTTTTTATTAGTATTATTTTTGATTGACAAATCGTAATTGTATGACATGTATGGAGTATAATGGTATGTTTTTATCTACACACAGAATGTGCAATGATGAAATCAAGCTAAGTAATATATCCATCACCTTCCTTACACAACATTTTTTGTGGTGATAGGTTTGAATTTTTCTCTTAGTTATTTTGAAATATATATTATTATTGATTATATTCACCCTGCTGTGCAATAGATCACAAGACATATTCCTCCTGTCTAGCTGAAACTTGTGTACCCTTTGATCAGCAATTCTTCATTTCCTTGCTCCCTACTCCCACCCCCAGCCACCAGGAACATCATTCTATTCTCTACTTCTATGAGTTCAGTATTTTGAGATGCCACATATAAGAGAGATTGTGTAGTATTTGTTTTTCTGTGTCTGACTTATTTCACTTAGCATAATATCCTCTAGGTTCATTTATGTTGTCCCAAATGACAGAATTTCGTTCTCTTTTAAAAGGCTGAATAGTATTCCCTTGTGTATATGTACCACATTTTCTTTATCCATTTATCCACTGATGGACACTTGGGTTAATTCTATATCTTGGCTATTGTTAATAATGCTGCAATGAACATGAGAATGCAGACATCCTTTCAACACGCTGATTTCAATTTCTTTGGATCTATTCCCAGGAGTAGTATGCTAGTTCTATTTTTAGGTGTTTTTTGTTTTTGTTTTAACATGGAGTCTCGCTCTGTTGCACATGTTGGAATGCAGTGGCATAATCTCAGCTCACTGCAACCTCCACCTGCTGGGCTCAAGTGATTTTCGAACCTCAGCCTCCCACGTAGCTGGGACTATGGGCGCCTGCCACCATGCCTGGCTGATTTTTGTTTTTTGGTTTTTTAGTAGAGACAAGGTTTCACCATGTTGGCCAGTCTGGTCTGGGAACTCCTGACCTCAGGTGATCCACCTGCTTTGGCCTCCCAAAGTGCTGGGATTACAGGCATGAGCCACTGTGCCTGGCCAATTTTTAGGTGTTTTTTTTAAGTTCCTCAAAACTACTTCTTGCCATAAAAATAAGAGATATTTGTTTTTCCTCTAGATAAAGCCAGTAAGCTAACATAGATGGTCACCCCATTTACCAGAGAGATTTAGGATGAATGAACTATATGTGACAAATGGTGTTGTCAAGTTCTCTTACTTGAGGACTATTGTTTCTCTTGAAAACATGTACATAATAGGTTGTATCTCTTGGCCTGTGTAAGAAGATGAGATCCCTTTCTGTTTGCAATCTCTTATTGAATTGCCTATGATATGTATTGCATTCTGGTTTAAATCTTATTTAACAATAAAATTGGCTTCTTTCTCCACTACTTTTAATAGAGAGAATTTTGCTTTTACTTTCATTTGCCCCAAAATACTCAACCCATCCAAATGTACCAGAAATCCCAGAAGCAGCCTGCCAGAATCAAGAACCCTGTGAATCAAGGTGTTGTTCCCTGGTCATTGTCTCCTTGCCTCCAGATACAGGATGACGCCTTTTGCAAAAATAAAAGAGCAGTGAGTAAAAGGCAGGCATTCTACTGTATTCCTAGCATACAGTAGATACTAGGCACCTTGTATAGATTGATGTATGCAATTAAGAGGCCTCAGCAAACAAGGCAGCCTAGGGAAAGTTAAAATGCCTACAGAAAACACGCTATTCCGTGACTGCTGTCACTGAGCATTGAAGGTTGACTCCCCAAATACCACCAACACAATATGCTGATAGACAAAGCTGACTTTATTGCCTACTGCAGTTAAGGGAGAAAACCACCCAGCAATGCTTTGGCAGTATCTGAGAAAGGGGGAAGATAAAGTCAGAATCTACAAGAATTGGATCTTGGATTGATCTAAGGCAAGCATTTTAAGAGGGATTGAGGGGAAATTTTGGATCTGGGATAGTATTTGGTAAAAATTACAAAAGTCCAGAAGTAGCAAAAATAATAAAGTGGTGATTTTGAGGAGAGGGATTTAAAAATTGTTAGGTTATAAACTGTCTGTTGATGTTTTCCACTAAAGAGTTGTTTGGTCTTTTGGGAAATTCCTGTAATGAATAGTGAAAGCATTTTCCTGAATAATAAAGTCATGCTAATGAATACAGAGGAATAGCACAAACTTATATTAATGTGCACGGTAAGGCATGGCTTTGATTCCCAGCATCCAGACTGTGTGGGGGTAGAGGATTTTGACTTTTAGAAGTGCAGGCCAAAATTCAGATGAGCAGGAAACGTTCTTTTTCCTTTTCTCTAAGTCAGCTTATTTGCTATTTTGGGCCCTGTAAGGTTTTTAATATCCATATTTATTAATATTATCTTGAATGCACACACAAGGTTTCTGAAGCAGATAAGATTATCCATGAACTCTGAGAAATAAAGACAGATTTATTTTCCCACAGGCCCTGGTTATGCAGGAAAATCATCTCAGCCCATTAGGGTTCATCATACTACTATTTCCAGGGCTGCACCTAGGTTTCCAGGGGTTTTCAAAGTACAAGGCAAGAGGAGGGAGCCATTTCTGGTTCTCTGTCTCTTCTGTCCTCCCAGGAGCCTTCCCATCTGGCCTTCTGTCATCATCTCATTATTTAGCCCTGAGATGTTTCCCCTCCCTCTCACTTGGTCCTAATGCCCCTGCAGCAACTCTCTCTTAGTTCCATGCTTTGAGCATAAGAATAAATGCATGTTTGGATTCAGTGTGATATTCTCTCCGGGGCTGTCCAACAGTCCCTCTTGAGTCAGACTCAACTTGTAACCCCAGACTCCAAGTCCTTCTGTTTCCCCAGAGGTCTACTCAGGGAACATAGTTCAAGGCTCCTCTATATAGGGAAACACCTCAGACACCTCTGTTCTCATCTCTTTCCCTCTTTGCTTTAGTTCCCCCAACTCAGGGACTCTTAGCAGTTGGAGGAAGCCATTCCTGCCTCAAACTCCTAATTTTCACTCAGTCTGTGTACCTCTGCTCCTCCATACTAGGGTTTCTCAACCTCAACACTATCGATATTCTTGGCTAATTTTTGTGGTGGGAGCTTGTTCTGTGGATTGTAGATTTAGCAGCACCCTAAAAATACCCACTAGATACCCCCAAATTAGGACAACTAAAAATGCCAAGTGTTCTCTGTAGCAAAAAAAAAAAATGGGCCCTGGTTGAGGACCATTGCCCTAAAAGCTTAGATTTTGTGAAATAAAAACCAGGAGGAAACTTCCTGCGTATTTCCTTCTTGCTTGCCTCATTTCTTCTCTGAGGTACTGAACTTAGGATGGCCTCCCCAGACAAATGAGGGCAAGGCAAAAGAAAAAGGAAATTTGGTGGAGGAAGAACATAGATGAATAATTCCTTATAGTATCCCTTCAGTTGACCACTTTATCTCAGTGCTAACTGAAGGTCACTTGGGGACTATTAAAAATGCAGAATCTCAGGCTCCACCCTGCTGAATTGGAAGCTGTGCACTTGACCCAGCAATCTATATTTTAACAAGATCTCCAATGATTCTTATGCCATGTAAAAATAAATGACTGCACAAATAATAAGAAGCAGAGGCTCTTCATTCAGAGGTTGCTATAGTAAGGGAGTCAGTCACCATCATTTATATTTGGCAGAGACTCAAAGGGTGGGAATGATTTACTGATGTGGGAAGCTAGGTGAAAGCTATTATAAGTGGAGCAGCCTATAGGATTGATTTGGGAGCATATTTCACTTTCTCTAGTTTGAATCGATTCAGAGTTAGAAGTGGGGTCAAAAACTCATGAAGCTGGCATTTCTTGGCCAAGTCCCAACTGTTCTGGACCAATTGCTGCAGAGATTATGGTTTGGCTTCCTGGGCTGGTTGCTGCAAACATTAGTTAGAGGTTGGGTTGGGTTGGGTCAGGTTGGGTTGGGTTAGGTTTCATTGTCATCTATACTCTGGCCATTGTCTGGTTGTGTATCTCTCAGCTGCCAAAGCTTGCTTATCATTGCTCTTTTCAAAATAGCTGACTGAGCCAGGTGCTGCAGATTTGAAGAAGGTACCCTCAGGGAGCTGACAGTTTAGCAGAGAAGAAGGACACTAAAACTACCTGCTATGAAAATCACACTGATGCAGAGAGCCATAAGGGAAGCCAAAACAAGATTTCCTGAGAACAGAGAGGAGTGAGTAATTCCCTCTGACAGGGAGCTCAGGGAAGGTTTCCAGATGGTGCAGCATGTGTGTTGAACCTTGAAGGATTAGTGGAATTTGAAAACAAAAAAAGAGAAATAAGATAAACCTACTACTTCTGGGGGGTGGGAGGGGAAGGTTTGTAATCAAGAAAAGAGTTTACAGGACTCAAAAATAAAAATTGGTCTCTCTAGGTTAGAGGAAAGGGAATGGTCATACAATTCATGCAGCAGCCCACTTTCTCCTCTTCACTGTATCTGTCTCTTTGTACCAGAAAAGACAAAAGATCAGAACCAGGTACATATGGATGCATGTTTAGAAGCAAACAGCTCTTGCCTTCTGGCAAGGGGCATCTCTACCAGTGGCAGCCCTTAAAGACTAAAGACGCTCAAATAACAGCATGCACACATGCAAAAGGAAAGCTGGGGAAGCACCAAGTCCTGGAAATGGAAAGAAGATGAGACTGTCCTGTGAATAAGCTGTGTAGAGTGTGGAGAAGGAACAAAGAGAAGGGATCAGAGGGGCAGGGATGGAAAAGGAGATGTAAAACAAGAAAGACTGAATGAAGAAGGGAGAACCCCTAGGTGGAGGAGTCTCCCTGGAGAGCTCATCATGTGCCCAGCATGGAGAAGGCAGCAAGGTCTTTAAAGGGAAAGAAAAGGGAAATCGATTATTTTATAGCCCTGGGATTACAGAAAAAGAAGAATGGCATGCAATCGTGTCTCCAGTGCTATCTCCCCTCATATGTAAAAAAGTCCAATGTTCATGCCTTATTTACCCCCATCCTCATCCATAGCACAGAAGTGGGGAGTCCATGGGTAAGTCACAGTATAAGAGGAGGAAAAGAACAGCAGGAGCAGTCAGCACAGGGGCCTGCCAACTGCTTTCTTCCCAGAGAGCAAGGTGAATGTATCTGCCTTTTTCTGCCCTTCTCTTCTCCAGAGCCAATAGTTCCTCCACCTTTCCGCCCTTTCATTTCTGGATGTTCAACTTTTATCTTTATGATATGAGGAAAGCAAAGGGGGATAAAACAAATCTTCCAAGCTCTCCTGTCCCCTAAGTTACATCTTAAAAAATAGATGCCCTTTGACTACAAAGTTCAAATATGGATTTTTCCTCAAATCCACAACATTTTTCCCTTTAACAGAAAACATTCTCATTCCAATTAATTTTCCCAGTGGATATCTTGAAACAATGAGCCAGTGCACATGGGTCAGGCAGGCACTATCACTGAGAAATCCAGCCCTTAGCTAAAGGATAAATTTGGTACAGTTAGTCATTCTATGAGGGAAAGCCAAGGAAGAAAATCACTAATTGATGGCAACCATTATGTGCCAAGCACTGGGATAAATACCTTTATAAGAACACATAATTAATTTGAAAAATTACCCTGGGAAGTCAGCACTGTGATCCATGATTGACAGCTAAAGCACTGAGGCTAACTAAGTCTTAGTTAGCAAACTAGTCATCTCATCAGAAAGCAGTGGAACTGAAGCCTGAACTCTGCCATGCTGAATCCTAATCTTTTGCTCCCTTTGCCTTCATGGCAACATCTCTCTGCCCATGTAGGTGTGTTCATCCCTGACAATGACTCCCTGACCCCTCATATGGAACCTTGCTCTTTAGGAAGGATTTGTCACCAGTCATTTTAACTTAGTATATTTTCCCATGTACGTATGTTCCAGAGAACACAGATAGCATGAACTATGGATTCCATAGGCAATTAAATATGGAAAGCACCAAGTTAAACAAATGTAAACAGATTATTTCACTTACTTCTTAGACCCTTTATTATGGATACATACATTGTGAAATAAGAAGCTGAAATCGCAGTAGTGATTTGTGCGATGAAGTGAGATAATGGGAAGGTACATCACAGCGCTCCAAAAGGGAATATTGGAAGACAACACAATGCGGTGTTTAAGCTCTCAGTTTCTGGGACCACACTTCTTAGGCTCAAATCCCAGATCTATCACTTATCACATCAGATCTAAGGTTCTGGACAAGTTACTTAACCTCTGTCTTGAAAAAATGGAGATAGTAAAAGACTTTACCACTTTCATAAGTATGTCATAAAGATTAAATGAAGTGATACATACGAAGTACCTTTAGAATAGAGTCTGTGTGACAGCCATGAAAACGTGCCTCTCAGATCTCCTGCTGCACAGAGCAAAGTCAACTGACAGCCCCAGTTGCTGCACCTCTCTGGGTCCACCAGTGTGTTTGTGTTGAGGCCACATTTTCATGGGCAGTGCACAGTGTGGGCACTAATATAAGCCTATCCCTAAGGGACTCCTCTAATAGGTGTCTTCAGCTCTGGGACCCCTTATCCTGAATGAAATGTTCTTAGCATGCAATGTAATCTAAATTTCTTCCTACCCAATCCCCCTCCTTTTCTCTATCTCCACCTGATTCTTCCCCTGTATGCTTCAGATGTTTCCCCAGTAAATCTCTTAGGTGTCTAATCTCATTTTAGCATTTGCTTCCTAGAAGACCCAAACTGACATGGCTAAGTACAGTCAGGCAGAGTCCACAGAGTTAGTTGCCCATGGAGTCCTTTACTCAAAAGTATCTCATGAGACACATTCCATGAAATGCACTTTAGGAAATGAATGAATGTATCTGTTGTTAAGTTTACCTGTAGGGAGAGGCATTTTTTAAGCATTTGTTACAAGGAAGTGAAGATGAGAGCAGAAGGATCTTCAGGTTAATTTAAAGTCAAATTACACACCCACTTACCCAACTTAACACACATGACTAGAAGTATTTATCATAATAAATAAAATTGACTAGTATTTGGAACATAAGATAATCTGAACTTCTCTTCCTGCCATAGGACTTTGTGAATTTGAAACAGCTCCATGAGAACCCAAATTGCCTTACTGAGGCTAGGAATAAAATGAGGGGCAGGGAGTATACAGATTGTATGATACCAGTTCCCAGTCATCCAGTCATTCACTGACTCATTTACTCATTTAATAAATATTGAGCTCTCACTATGCACTAGTTCCATTCCTAGGTGCTAAGGATGAAGTGACACAAGAGTCAGATGCAGAAATAACTTCCATAAAATGTGATAAAGGCTGTAAGACAGAATCAAGTGCCATAGGGACACAAAGGAGAGAAAGCCTGACTCTGCCTAACACTAAGAGGGAGTCTTTCAGGAAGTTAAAAGGTAAACGGAATTCTAAGGAAAACATTGTGTACAATAAATTGGAAGTGTGAAGGAAACAGCACAGAGTTGGCAGAAAGCAGATGCTGAGTATAACATCCAAAATCAAAGTTCATGGTGGGAGGATATTGTAAAGACAGGCAGAGGTCAGATCCCAGTGGGCTCCCTATGACACACTGAGGATAGTGTACTTCCCCATGCAGAAGATAGAAAGTCACATGGTTCTGCTTGGAACTGGGCCCCAACTACTAGATAGAGGAGTGCTGGAAACCTTCCTTAATTGGGTTGGGCCGAAATTGGTAGCCGTTACGTCGTATGACATGGATATAATAAAGTAGGAATGGAGCACATGAAAATTTGCACAGGATACATGTGCATTATGGTTTTAGCCCCAGAAGAAAATAAATCTATTCTATTGAGAATCATCAATATACAATTGCTTTGAAGCACTTACAAGTAATAGAAATGCCCGTTTTTTGTTATTACAACAAAATAAATACTAACAAAATACGACTTCAGAAAGAGTTGATATTTCAAAGAGGCCTCTGAATTTTCTTCCTAGCAAGTGCCAGGGTAAACTGTATTCAACCAAAAGAAAAGTTCTAATTCTGAAAAAAAAAAAAAAAAGTTTCAGGGTCTTGGTAACATGTGACTGTTCTTTGTGCCCTCATTTTACTCTGTGCTCAATTTTTTTGAATTCCTATTTTAAAAACCCATGCATATTTTATGAATTGAGCCTAAATGTCCCATCATCACAAATTCCTAAGACTCTTTTTGCTCAGGAGCTGATCATTAGTGAATTCATTTTGTATTCTAGTGGTTGTCAAAGGCCGTTCTGGAGGTGTTACATTGGATTTTGACATTAATTGATGAACACTTAAGCTCATCATAACTCTGCTGGGATTCAGATAGCAGAAATTAGAAAGATGAATTTCAGGAGATGAAACCATTGAAAAGAAATGTAACTTCAGAGTCATTACTGTTGAATGCTTGAAGTTCCGTGACATCCACACAGAATGCAGTAAGGGCTCTTGCTGCAGTCAAGCATAGTGCTCTGGTGGGAAAATAGGGTTATTCTGCATGTGTCAATAGAACTGGGCAAAATCAGCAATCCACCTTCACAGCCTTATGTCCTGGGCACACAGGAGAACTAGATTTACCTTATTCTGTTAACTAGTTAAAGATGAACATCTCCAAAAGGAGAAAAATCTATTTAGGTGAAAATCATAAAAAGCTCCTATTTCTATTGCTACCAAAGGATTTGTAGAAATGGAAAATGTCACTCTTAGGCCAGCAGACAGGAATCAGGGCCTTGGAATCCCATCAGCTTTGACAGTAAGTATTAAATAAAGATATTGAGCTAAGAAGAATACAGAGCCGTTTTCTTTGGCAGCAGTGGGTACTTGCTCAGCTACGCTATTTGAATAACTCATTGGGAGCTTGGTAAGGTTCAAGGTATTACAGAGCTTTCTGACAACAGGAAAAGATGGTAAAATGATTATTAGATAGGTTGAAAATCAATACATATTTAAAATCCACAACTGCCATCTTAACTTCAGTCCAAATTTCTCTGGAGTCACATTCTTGAACTCAAAAAGCCAATCAACAAACACGTTGATTTTTCTTTCCTTCTATTTACTCTTCAAAACTCCACAAGGGAATTTGTTTTGCTTCATTTTTTCATTTGTACCGTAACCTACAGGATTTCAACTGGTCAGAAGAGACTATATGTCAAAAGGTATGGAGGAACATAAAGGTATGTGAAGAACTTAGTGAAAGCAAGAAAGTAATTGACTTGTCAGGAACCTTGAATTCATTAATATGATTAATAACACCACCTCCACTGGGTCTGGCACAGTACTGGCCTCTATAAACTTTCATTTCTCACCATTTGTGTGTGAGGAAAGGATACGATTGTCTCTAATTTACAAATAAATAACCTGCGGCTTGGAAATGTTCATTGAATTTTCAAAGTCATTTAGCTGGTAAGCTTTGTACCGAGGTTTCAATTCCAGGAACTTTAACCCAAATGCCCAATGAACCATTTTATCTCCCAACCTCTGACTCAGTTGACTTATTTATCAGGGATGTGGGGTGAGTTCTTCCAGCTGAAGGCAGAAAATCATTGTTCTCACTAAGGCCAATGTTCCATGCAGCCAAGTGACTGACTGAGGTCATGTATTTAAGGTGTAATAGCAAGTCTGAGGATGAACTGATATTCTTATAGATTACAATGGCATCACTGATGATCATTAGATTGATTCGGTCATAGAATTTTCAGAGCCTTTTTGTGAGTATTGCATTCAATCTTTCCCCCAGAAACCATTTATAAATTTGGAAGCCAAACAAGTAGATTATATTCTCCTGAATCTAGTATGCACCTTATGTTCTTATGAGTTTACTGCCTGTTTTGTATTTTTTAAATATTTTTTTCTGATAACAAAAGCAGTATGAGCTAACACAAAGTATCAGACTGTCAAATCAGACTCACAAGGAATCAGAGATCTTAACCAGTTTTAAGTCTTACCAATAACTTCAAGAATTCAGCGAATCACAAGGCACAGACAGTGTGGAAAAGTTGCCCATACTGCACCCCAGGTATTTCTTGTCACATTAGGACATGCTCTGGTTGAGACTAAATATACAAGGTCTTTATGTGGTGGATGCAGGTAGCAATTATACAAAAGGGAGCTAATTTAGTCAGGAAACTGACTAAATTACTAAAGCTATGTAATTTATAACTACATAGCTTATCTGACATTTTCTAGTGAGGCATGCCCCAGAAACCCATGCATTCCAGGTTTACTTACTATATATGAGCAAGTCTAGACAAACCAGATACCTCTTGCTAAAAAGTATGTAGTAGATAAATAATCTATCACCATTAAATACCACTGATCTGTATGCCAGACAGTCTATCATTAGCATATTTACAAAGGTACTTGACCAAATCATCCCTCTTTCTTTCCCCAGGCTTTCCTCCCAAAAGTAAAAGAACAAATGCACGGCTGCTGCTGACCCTTTCTAAACAGCATACTCATTAGGGACATATTTGAAAATACAGAAAAAGTGGGTAAAGGATACAAAAGACACTTCTCAAAAGAAGACATTCATGCGGCCAACAAACATGAAAAAAGCTCATCATCACTGGTCATTAGAGAAATGCAAATCAAAACCACAGTGAGATACCATCTCACGCCAGTCAGAATGACGATTAAAAGTCCGGAAACAATAGATGCTGGTGAGGCTGTGGAGAAACAGGAACACTTTCACACTTGGTGGGAGTGTAAAGTACGGCGATTCCTCAAGGATCTAGAACCAGAAATATCATTTGATCCAGCAATCCCATCACTGGGTATATACCCAAAGGATTATAAATCATTCTACTATAAAAACACATGCACACGTATGTTTATTGCAGCACTATAGCAAAACCTTGGAACCAACCCAAATGCCCATCAATGATAGACTGGATAAAGAAAATGTGGCACATATACACCATGGAATACTCTGCAGCCATAAAAAAGAACGAGATTGTGTCCTTTGCAGGGACATGGATGAAGCCGGAAGCCATCATTCTCAGCAAACTAACACAGGAACAGAAAACCAAACACCCCTTGTTCTCACTTATAAGTGAGAATTGAACAATGAGAACACATGAATACAGGGAGGGAAACATCACACACCAGGGCCTGTTGGGGGATCGGAGGCAGAGGGATGGAGAGCATTAGGACAAATACTTAATGCATGCGGGGCTTAAAACCTAGATGACAGGTTGATAGGTGCAGCACACCACCATAGCACATGTATAGCTGTACCACAAACCTGCACATCCTGCACATGTATCCCGAACTTAAAGTAAAACAAAAATTTTTTTTTTTTAAAAAGTAAGATGAAAATAGAAATCACCTGTAATTACTAAGCATCGCCAATCTGGAAATATTTACTATGAAAAATACTTTGTGGCCAGGCATGTTGGCCCATGCCTATAACTCCCCACATTTTGGGAGGTTGAGGTGGGAGGATCACTTGAACCCTGGAGTTCAAGACTATAGTCTGGGCAACACAGTAAGACTCTATCTCTATTTAAAAATGCTCCAGTCTGGGAGACAGTGAGGTCTTGCCTCAAATAATTAAGTAAATTTGTTAATGCTTTTCTCTTGCTCACCTGTAAATAATAATATAAAATCTTTTAATCAAAAATAAAAATACTTTGTTTCACTCTAATCATTTTTCTATGCAGATTATGTCCATGCAAATTAATTACTAAGAATCATACTCTCATATATGTTGCATTATATAACTGCTTGTAAGTCTGTACAATACATTAAGACTACAGTCTCATATTTCTAAATAATTTTCTAGAAGAGTTTTAGTGATTGGATACTATTATCACGTTTGAACACACCATTCTTATTTAATAAATGGTCATTATTGTATATTTAGATTATATGCTGGTGGCTTTTTTCCCCCAGAAAATTTGCAACTTACACTACACCCCCAATGAGCAATTCAAATAGCAGAACCAAGCTTTTTCTCTACACATCTTAATGCTAGATTTTAAAGCATTGTTTTTATTTTATTAACCAGATAGGAACATATGCCAACCTAGATCTCTGAGTGGCTGCAATTAGTAGAGCTCTCTCATTGCTCCACATTGGCTATATTACATGGGGAAGTAGTAAACTATTGGGTTAGGCCCTTGCTATTTTGTGGTTGTTACTTTAACACAAGTTAATCCCTACTGATTGATAGATACACTTGCAAATATTTTTCAGGTTTTCTTCTTTAATTTGAATATAGCTAGTATGTTTTATTGCTGCATGTAATTTTTTATAATGGCAAATATCTCAAGCTTTGAAAATTGTCTATTCCTTCTTTGCTTTTATGCATTGAAAGTTTTTTACTGATGAGAGATAATTCTCCTATGTTTCCTTCTGTTTCTTTTATGGTTTTGGTTTTCGCATTTAATTATTTTCTAAACAGCATTTACTATATATGTTTTCTAATCATGGTACTACCATTTTACATATTCAAAGCAAAAAAAAACTTGAAAAATATAACCACAAAGTTCTTTGAGAAATCTCCAAATTGCTTTATACAGTGGCTAAAATAATGTGCATTCCCATCAACAGTGTATAGGCATTCCCTTTTCTCTGCAGCCTTGCCAGTATCTGTTTAACTTTTTGATAACCGTTATGACTGGTGTGAGATGATATCTCATTGTGCTTTTGATTTGCAATTCTGTTGACTAGTGATATGGAACATTTTTTCATATGTTTCTTGGCCACTTCTATGTCTCATTTCTAGAACTGTCTGTTCATGTCTTTTGCCCATTTTTAGTAGAGTTGTTTTTTGCCTTGTTGAATTGTTTAAGTTCTTAATAGATTCTGAATATTAGTCCTTTGCTGGATACATACTTGGCAGATATTTTCTCTCATTCGTGGGTTGTATGTTTATTCTCTTGATAGATTCTTTTGAGTGCAGAAGCTCTGTAGTTTAATCAGGTTCTACTTGTCAATTTGTTTCTGTGACAGTTACTTTTAAAGGCTTAGTCAAAAATTATTTTCCAAGGCTGATGTCCAGAGTGATGTTTCCCAGGTTTTCTTCTAGGATTCTTGTAGTTTGAGGTCTTACACTTAAATCTTTAATCCATCTTGAGTTAATTTTTGTATATGGTAAAAAAAAAAAACAGGGATCCAGTTTCATTCTCCCACATACGGCTAGCCAGTTATTCCAGAATCGTTTATTGACTAGGGAGTCCTCTCCTCATTACTTGTTTTTGTTGACTTTGTCAAAGATCAAATGATTGTAGGTGGGAAGCTTTATTTCCGGGTTATTTTGTTCCATTGGTCTATCTGTTTTTGTTCCAATACCATGCTGTTTTCGTTACTGTAGCCTTATAGTACAGTTTGAAGTCAAGTAATGTGATGCCTCTGGCTTTGTCCCTTTTGCTTAGAATTGCTGTGTCTATTCAAGCTCTTTTTTGGCTGCATATGAATTTTAGAATCATTTTTTGTAATTTTGTGAAAAATTACATTGGTAGCTTAATAGGAATAAGGTTGAATCTATAAATTGCTTTAACCAGTATGGACATTTTAATGATTCTTCCAATCCATAAGGGTGAAATTTTTTTTCCATTTGCTTGTATTATATATTATTTCAGTGGTGTTTTGTAGTTCTTGTCATAGAGATCTTTCACCTCTTGTGTATCTTTCACTCCTGTGGATTCCTAGGGATTTTTTTTCTGGGTGTGACTATTGTAAATGGAATTGCATTATTGATTTGACTGAGCCAGAATGTTATTGGTGTATAGAAATGCTACTGATTTCTGTACATTGATTTTGTATCCTGAAGCTTTACTGAAGTCATTTATGAGTTCCAGGAGGCTTTTGTTGGAACATTTAAGGTATTCTGGGTATAGAATCATATCATTAGCAAAGAGAGAGTTTAATTTATTCTTTTCCTGTTGAATGTCTTTTCTCTTGATTACTCTGGCTAGGACTTCTAGCACTGCATTGAGTAAGAGTGGTGCAAGTGGGCATACTAGTCTTACTCAATTTCTCAAAGATAATGCTTCTAGTTTTTGCTCATTCAGCATGATGTTAGCTATAAATTTATCATAGATGGCTTTTATTACTTAAAGGCATGTTTCTTCAATGCCTACCAACAACTTCAAATCAGAATGTTTCTTCTTTATGAATGCATTAGACCTTTTTTAAGTATATCAACTCTTTGTCTATTGTATGTGTTGCAGGTAGCTTTCTCATTTTATCCTTTTCCTTTTGTTTTACTTACACTTTTACCATGCAGAAATATTTATATAGTCTAATTCATCCCTCCTTTTTATGGTTTATCTTGTTCTATTCCCAGAAAGATTTTCTTTCCAACATTACATAAATAACTATCATACTTGAGTTCTTCTGATTTCTCCCCTTGCCTAAGGGAGAAGGCATCATGACAAACAATTTCAGTTTCCTCTAGCCTCTGCTAATGTCTGAAAAGCATCTTATACATTAGTCTTATCCTCCTCTTTCTAGCACCCCTGCCCCTAATGATGTTTCTGTGCCATAAAGGAACCAAAACTAAAATAAAGTATCTAAGTAGGCAACTCATGTTATAAATATAAAATTTAGAATCATGGTTGGAGTGGAGAAGATCCACCATTCTTTTGGTTCACTGAAAAATATGAAAGTAACTTTGTCTAATCCTACATCAAGAAGATATAGGGGATTTACCTTTTGTGCTATCCTGAGGATTTTGGTGTTCAGGGTCCCCCCCATACATTTCTAGGGAAGTTTATAAATGCCTTAGACTATTAAACAGGTTCAATTCAGGGTAGGTTTGATGGGGGGCTAAGCAAGTATTGGACCACAGATTAGCATCAATCCTATCAAATGATCAGGAGATCAACTGACGCCCTGGTTGTGGCTGATTAATGCTCCTCACTAGATAGCAACAAGAACACAACTGAACCCTGGTATTGGCCGTGAATGATTTATTGTTCCTTTGAAGGCTCATCAAAGTTTCCAGATCTTTTAATCTTCTTTGTATTCCTCGTCTTCCCTTTACCTACCTGAGGCATTTTTTACCTGTGCTGCATGTAGAAAACATAGAGATTTAAATACTTTTAATCTGGAATAAATGACCCATAGCTCACTGGATTGAAAGGAATAGAAGGGATGCCTTCAAAAGTGCAGTTGAAGAATGCAATGGCCACAAACAGAATAAAAGTCAATCATGAAACATCAGAGTTCTTCATTTCAAAACACAAAAAACAACTGGCTAATTTAAGTAGAAAATTAATTGATTAAAAGGATAGAACACGTTCATTCTCTTATTCTTCATTGTATTATTGGATTATAACATCACTGTGTACCCCATAAATATATATAACTCTAATTTGTCAATTTATAATAAAAATACACTTTTTTAATTTTTTTTTATAAAAAAAGATATGAGATAGCTTACAAAATTATCAGGAGGACCAACAAAACTAGGTTTAAGAAACTCTATCAGTTTTTGTATGTTTATACAAAATTATGTGACAAAAATGGTCCTTTGCAGACATCACTGTTATTACTGCCAAGCTCCAGACATTGTGACAAATCAACATCACCAACTCTGGGCCCTGGACACTCCTTCCACAACACAGCCACAGCTATCATGAAAACCAGACTTTCCTACAAGTGCCACCACCATAAGAGAATGTGCCTTCCAGTCTTCTTTTGCATCATGAGACCCCAGTTCAGAGTCTGAGAGATAGGTATCTTTTTAATGAAGCTAAGGTCATGTGTCCCTACCCTGGGTGCAAGGGTTTCTGGGAAAGCTAGAAGCCATGCTTTTCAGCAGGTTGACCCTACCTACCACTGAGATTCATAAGGTGGAGAATTCCCCAATACAAGAACAAGTCTGGACATGAGTCGCAAAAACATAATGACAAATGCCTTCTGAATTAATATTTTAAAATACTATCCTGACTCAATCATTTAAAACCATATATATGTCTTTTATCCCAATGATTTATATATTTTGAATTCAATTGTTTGCTGCTTTCATAGATTGTTTATAAAGTGGAGCTATTCATTAGTTAGATTAAGCTGCAAGTAACAGAGAAACCAAAAATAACTGTAGTTTAACAGGCCTTTTTTTTCCAAGTTTAAGAAGTACAAATATAGTCCAAGACAGGAATGACATTTCAGGATGACAGAGACCCATACTCCTTTAGTCTTGTTGCTCTGCTATGTATAACTTCCATTTCCAAGATACTCTGATGGCTTAATGTAGCTATTAAATCTATAAACATTGTGTTCACATTTTATTCAGCCATAAGAAGAAAAAAGAGAGGCATATTCTATCTCTTTAAGGACATTTCCAAGAAGTCGAGCATACCACTTACATCAGTTTACATCCCATTGGGCAGAACTTAGCTACTTAGACATGTGGCCAATCTAGCTGCAAAGGAAGTTTAGTAGTAGAATCTTTATTCCAAGAGGTCATGTGCTCAGCTGATGGAAAATAGAGGAAATGGGTATTAGGGAAAAACTACCAGTCTTTGCCATGCTAAAATACCTTTAAAACTGAGAATGTAGAATTATAGAAGTTAAGTTACCCGTCCAAGGTGTGGTGGCAGGCAAACTCTCTAATCTCTCAAGAACTAGATTTGACCTCCCTGATTATTACTGCAAACATCTTGGGCATGACCTACCCAAACGTCAAGCCCCAGAGTATATGTCACTCTCTCCATGGCACCTTCCCTAATTAAATGAGCCTACCTGAGCTCTATAAACTGTGTAGTACTGTTTCTCTTACTACTGTGGTAGAAGAATTCTAAAATGGTCCCCAATATCCCTGCACCTTGTTGTACCTGCTCTGTAGAACTATCTCTACAGGGGGTGAGAGGGACCTATTAATATGATAACCACCCTCATGATTGTTGTACTATATAAAACTTTATCTTAGCAGAAGAGAGAGATTATCCTGGTGTCTTGAAGAAATGAGGTGTCATGTTGTGAGAGGACTGTGTGGCATGGAACTGGGAGTGACCTCTAGTAGCTGAGAGTAGTCCCACTGCTGAGAGCTAGCAAGAACAACTTTAATCCTACAACTGCAAGCACTGAATTCTGTCAACAGCCATAAGAGTTTGGAAAAGAACCTCAAGCTCCATAAAGAAACGGATCCCAACTGACACAGTGATTTGAAGCCTTGTGAGACCCTAAACAGAGAAACTAGCTAAACCATGCCCAGACTTCTGACCCATGGAAACTGTGAGGTAATAAATGGGTATTGTTTTTAGCAACTAAGATGTAGTAATTTGTAATGCAGCAATGGAAAATTAATACCACTACAGTACTACTTTGTATTAAGACAAAGAAAGGTGGGGAGATGGAAATAGCAGTGAAGTCTTATTTTGCTGCAGGTAAAATGCTAAGGGCTCTACATACACTATTGTATTTAATACCTAATCAACTAGAATACTGGAGGAAAATAGGGCTCAGATAAGTTAATGCAATTTGGCCAAAGTATAAAGCTACAAAACAGCAGAATTGACCAATTGAACCAAGAACTGGACCATCCATTTCTAGTACTTTTGTAATAATTGCTTAAATAATTTTTTTTTTAAAAAAAAGCAGTAAACTTAAAGCACTATACTCTAAACTTTATTAGGAAGTTGCTTCTATTACTAAAATGTTTGAGTACTTACCAGTATTTATAACTACTAAATTATATGTTTGTTTATAAATTAGAAATGTTCTTACTTGAATGAGCATCTGATTTTGTTTGTAGGTTTCTTAATTTGTTTAGCCATTAGCTTGTTTAAAGGGAGAAGAAGAGGGTGAGGGGAGGAGAAGGAAGTGAGAGATGGAAGGATGGAAGGAAAGGCAGTTGTGATCCAAGAGTTGAGGGTCATTGAGGAGAAGCATAAAGGAGGAGGCAATTATGGGACAGAGGACTACATTTGAAAGCTAAAACAGCACAACAAATTTAAGCATTTCTTAAGTGTTTTCTATACTATATTTTATGGACCAAATGCAACATAGTATCCTCAGGAGAATTTCTACAAACTTTCCTGGCAACTGTTGTGAGAACATTCAAAAGTCAAATGTGGGCTGTTACAGCCTATTATCAACTGATCCTTTCTCTATTTTTTAGATTAAATCTTAAATAGTGCTATTACAAGAGCTCCTAGTCATTGTAATAAAAATTGTAGTGCCCCTTCCAGTTGGATTTTACAGTATGGTGATTAAACTTTTTGAAGTGCTGGTATTCTGGTTTCTATCCTCCTGATTTTATTCTCTCTTTTGTCTTGTTTTTGATTTATTTCAGAAACATTATTATGACTTGTGTTCATCATTTCAGAAGGCCTCGTTTGTGTAAATTTTCAATCTCCCAACCTTGTTCCCATAACATATCTTACGTCTAATTAGTTTCAGATATTTCAATAGCAGATGACAGTCTGGCTCAGACTAATTACAGCTGTTAATGAAAGATAATGATATAGTGGCAATAAAAATACCACATCTCTTTTCATATTTTGGAATTTACTCTAAGCTCCTCTGGAGCTCAAAGAGGATCATGTTTTCATTGCTCATCCCTGAGACTAAAAGAAATGTCAGAAATCACATTTCAGTACACAATTAATATTTCTTTGCCCAGCTGGCTGTGTGGGCTTTCAGATTGCAAATCTAATCTGCTTTGCAAGATTTTCTACCTAATTATTGGCTTTATCCCCAGATTAAATACTGAATGCTGTTTTAGCTGCTAACTTCTTTGGCCAGGCCATGAGTACTGCAAAATAGAGGCAACATTTTTCTTAGCAGTCAATTTTCAAGTTACAGAAATAATGGGTATAGTTTGCACTAAACCAGCTAGGAAAATATATCAATTAATCTCCTGCCATTTGCATACCTTTTAAATGTTCAGGGACAGGTAAAATAAATAATAAAAGGACTGACAGCTGCTTATGAGACTGAAAAAGATTGGGAATACTTTTATATTTGTTTGTAATTTTAAAACGCAGAGGCAGATAAGGTAACATAATTAAAACCTCTAAAATCAGAAACCCTGTGAATAAATGGCCAAGAGTTGTTCAAGAAATTTTAGAATATCATCACATTCTGATCTGAGATACCTGAAAATTTGTATTTTTGGTATTTTTGTATAGGAACCAAAATATGTGGTTCCTATACAACATGTGCAAGCCACTCAAAATTTTCATCATCCTCCTCCTTAATGTCAGAGCCTTACAAAGTTTGTCTTCTTTCACTCGTAGTGTCCCCTGGTGCTAAGCTTGCCATGGGGGTAATTGATAACATCAGATTAATACTTGTCAAAGCACAGTACAAAATGGACTTAATATTGACTTACCATTTTATAGATGATATGTAAATGTGTAAAAAGTGGAAGGTACCAAAAGTTTAAAATAGTCTCTTGTTATGGTTTCTTATGAGAAAGACTGAGAAATGAGAACTGAACTTAGAAAACTAAAATTAGATATTTACCAAGAGTGTGAATAAGCAAGACCCAGTTCCCTTTGCCACAAACTGCTTTGAAAGATAAAAGCAGACACCCTAAGACAGTAAGTGTAACAATTGCTAAAAACTCTGCTCTATGCTCCCCTGTCAATTAAAGTGACTTCAACCGGCCTGCTTTACCTGATCCCAAATTGTTAAGTCCCATCCCCAAACCACTCAAGCTCTAAACCTAATTATAATTAGAAGGCTTATGATTATAAGCCTGGTGATGAAAACCCAGAGTTTTTCAAGATACCATTAAGGCTTTACTCTTAGCTGCTCTCTCACTTGTTGAGCAATAACATGACCCAGTTTGTTTGAGACAGGCTTTCTTAGTGCTCTTTAAGCAGTTTACAGCACTTAGCGGCTTTCATTCTTTATTTTTCTTTTTTTTGTATTCTTGTTGAGTTTCTTTCATTGAGGATTAAAATAAAATCAATACAACATCAGCTTGCCATTGCTCAAACTATCCCCCTCCCTCATCTACTAAACACTACAGCTACAGTCCTAGTGAGCAGCTGAATGTTCACCCTATGTGTTTTGTTCATCCTTTGTTCTGCACCTTTGCTTCAAGCATCTGCCCAGGGCTGTGAAGCCATGGCTCCTATACAACATGTGCAAGCCACTCAAAATTTTCATCACCCTCCTCCTTAATGTCAGAGCCTTGCAAAGTTTTTCTTCTTTCACTCGTGGTCTCCCCTGGTGCTAAAAAAAAAATTTTTTTTATTGTATAAATACTGTGAAAAAGTATAAGACAAGTTCTAGTCTAAATGCAGTCTTCATTTATCAATACCCCCGTTTGGACAATACTTGTGGAGTGGAGAATGAACCGATGTGTGTATTTGTGTGTGTGTGTGTACATATATATATCTCTCTCTTATAAATCCAACTCACATGTGCACAGGCTCAAAAAAGTACTACCAAACATGCACAAACACAACAACAATTTCAAAATAACTCAGTCTTGACTTGTGTCTTGAAAACCAGAAAGAGATCTCAATACCTGATCTATAGAAATGCTAACTTAAATCTTTACTTCCTTCATAAGTCACAGCTGCTCCTCGGGCTCTCTCTGAAGCTTCTTCTACCTTTGGCCCACCTAATGTATCAGCCTTCTTCCTCTTCTCTCAATACAGTCCTTTTTTTATGTAAAGTTTTTAATGTGCCTCAGCATCACCTGGCGAGCCTGTTAAAACACCGATTGGGGGCTTCATGCCAGTTTCTGATTCTGGAGGTCTCTGATGGCACACAAAGATTTGCATTTCTAGCATGTGCCCAGGTGACACTGATGGTCCAGGGATCACTCTGAGTACCACTGATGTAAGTCATCTTAGTCTCTCTCGTTGAGTTCCTTTTTCCCTCCTGTATCTATAAATTTATCTTCCACTTTCCATTCTCCCAATTCTCTGCCACAAAAATACCAAAAATACAAATCTTACAAAATATTTATCAACTTGGGCTGCCATAACAAAATACCATGAACTGGATAGCTTAAACCCCACAAATTTATTTCTCACAGATCTGGAGGCTGGGAAGCCCAAAATCAAGGTGCTGACCTAATCAGTTCCCCAATAAGGAGCTTTCTTCTAGGCTTGAAGATGGCTACCTTTTGTGTCCTCACATGGAAGAGAAAGAGCTTGGATCTCTCTTTCTCTTCTTACAAGAGCACTGATCCCATCATCAGGGTCCTAACCCTATAACCTCATCTAATCCTAATTGCCTTCCAAATACTGAGGGCTAGAGCCTCAACAAGTTCATTTGTGGGAGCAGGAATATTCTGTCCATATGAAAATTAACTCTTGAGATGGCAAAGACTGAATTTCTCTTCACAAGCAGATAAATAAAGGAGAAAATTCTGTAGTCTTATTAATAACAATTGCACTTTAACTTGTATAAAATATACACCACCATGGGTGAATCTCCAAAATACAAAAGAGGAAAGTCAAACACAAAAGATTATATGATTCCATTTACATGAAGTGCTAGAAATAACAAAAATATAGTGCCAGAAAACAGATTAATGGTTGCCTGACACTGGGGGCCTAAGAAAACTGACTACAAAAGGGCGCAAGGAAACTTTCTGGAATGATAGAAATGTTCTAAGTCTTGGTTTTGCTGGTGATCACCTAGATGTATGCTATTGCCAAAATACATTAAGTTGTATACTTAAAATAAGTGAATTTTATCATACATAAATTATGCCTCAGTAAATAAGCGAAACATACATGTACTTTATATGTATGTTGTATATTACTATATATTACTTTATATATATTTTATGTTGAAATACATATATACATTTTATGTACATTTATATACATTTTATGTTGAAAAGTTTCCAAAAACAAAGATTTCATTTAAATTAAGCTGATGTGACAACCAAAACTGTCTGTGGAAAAATAAACTGATAGATTCTCTTCTGACTTTAAAGGAATTTTCTTATTTTGTTTTGTATTTTATCTTTCATCTCATGTCTAAAGTGTGCCTGCCCAAGTTACAGGCTACATCACACACAATCAGTACCTCAATCAATAAAATAAAGTGTGATTCACTCTCCTCTTCCTGGGTGGGGTTCAAAGGATGTCCAAAGAATTGCATTTGTGAACTAAAGAATGCTACATTGCTTTAGTTAAACACAACTTACCTGATGAAGAAAGTACAATATAAGCTCAACGAAGGAAACGGTTTTGTTTAGGGCAGAATCTTCACTAATCTCTCACTGTGGCAATGCTTGGTGTGGTCTCTTCTTCTCCATCTCTCACAGGAATAATTATACAAGTTCTGCTTTCTGCTCACCTGCCTCCTCATGTCAGATTTGGCATCTCTATTGCAAGATAATTGCCGCTTGGAATATTCAATAAGCTTTTAATTAAATATTGCTCATTAATATAACTGCAAGACAATAAAACATATGTCATTTGATTAGCCAAAAATTCAAATATAAATTACATTCATTTTTATGCCAACATGCACTTTACCTAATGAGACATTTTTCACCCTGCTATAAAAAGATTGTGTGCAATCATATTTTCTTTTAGAGATTTTTTAATGCCTGCAAAGTTTTTAAATTATATATAGCAACTCATACTCTATTTCTTATCTCTGCATTAACTAGAACAGAAAGTTATGTACAGTTAAGTACAATGAAACTTCTTTGTTGGCCGGGCGCGGTGGCTCAAGCCTGTAATCCCAGCACTTTGGGAGGCTGAGACAGGCGGATCACGGGGTCAGGAGATCGAGACCATCCTGGCTAACACGGTGAAACCCCGTCTCT
Organism: Piliocolobus tephrosceles; assembly: GCF_002776525.5. Taxonomy (NCBI): domain Eukaryota; kingdom Metazoa; phylum Chordata; class Mammalia; order Primates; family Cercopithecidae; genus Piliocolobus; species Piliocolobus tephrosceles. Next base: position 76,417,145 of record NC_045448.1, on the reverse strand, counting down.
ACTAAAAACTACAAAAAACTAGCCGGGCGAGGTGGCGGCGCCTGTAGTCCCAGCTACTCGGGAGGCTGAGGCAGGAGAATGGCGTGAACCCGGGAGGTGGAGCTTGCAGTGAGCTGAAATCCGGCCACAGCACTCCAGCCTGGGTGACAGAGCGACACTCCGTCTCAAAAAAAAAAAAAAAAAACTTCTTTGTAATAGGTGTTTCAATATTAACAGTTTTATATGTCATTTCATGTACAAAAATTTGTAGTGATCATGTATGTAAGAAAACAGATAGCATTTTATTTAACAACATATTTTGTCTGGTTATAAAAGTAATATATAGTTATATAAGAAGCCTTTTAAAATATAGAAAGCTAACCTATTAATACATTGATATATTTTGTTCCAGTTCTATTCTGTTTTTCAAAACTAAAATTATAGCATATATAATATGTAATCTGGCTTATCACATGTATGTCACTTTTTAAAATTTAAAAATCTGAAAAGTTGTGATATGTCATCATATAAACTGATTATAATTTTTAGACATCAGGGTTTGTTTTTCCCAATTTTTCACTATTATAGGTAAAAGTAAGGCAAACATATTTATTCATAAGTCTTGGCCATATCTCTGGTCAGGACTGATTCCTGAAAATAGAATTACTGGATTAGAAGAATTAAGGGAATACTTGTATTCTCAGCTTCTCGTGTTTTTACAGGGTAGAGAGCAGCCTGGTGCTAACACTTCTAGGCCCTGTATAACTCCTGAAACTGATCCTCCCATAAGAAGCCAGGGTGATTAATGTAGTTACAGAATTGGAGAGAGTTGAAACCTCTGGTCTCCTGTGATTTCTGTGAAGAACATTCCATGCTTTGACCTCTTGGCTTACTTAGCTCTTGATGTAAGACCACTAGGGCAGGGTGGTACCCACCAATAGCAACACCCCAGTGAAAAGTGACTGCTATTTAAAGTTTCTCAACCTGTTTAAATGGGTTGAGGTAGGGATGGGCATTAGGAGGTCAGAATTATCAGGCCCCAATTGTCCAACATTGGGAGAAGGGAAAAAGGACCCATCAAGTTCTCCAGTCAGCTTTATTTGATAATCATGTACTTTATAGAAGACTTTGCACTCCTTCACTTAGTTTAGGCTGTTTCATCTGCAAGAAGCCAGGTAGTAAATAATTGCAACGAGTAGGACTCAGGTAGCAAACTTTTCACTTAATCGCCAACAAATGATATAATACAAGAGCTCAGAGGAGACAGACCAGTAAATTCACACTTTCACACTTTCAAATACTCCTTCTACTCCAAATACATTGCAGTAAGAAAAAAAAATGGAAAAAAAAAAAACAACAACAAAATAATTTTTTAAACTGTGCTAAATAAAATAGTTTCATAGACCTCATATGGAAAAGAAATGAAAAATGTGAGCTGAGCTCTGGGTCAAGAGGCAAAGAAGAGTAATTAGGAGCTTGATTCCTGTGGAATTATGGAGAATCATCATCATCCACTAGGCTGGAAAGGAAATCAGAGTAAGACCTACTAAGTCAGGGTTTGGTAAAGATATTGAATTCATGAAACCAGGGTTAAGAAAATGACTACTAACTCTACTTAAGACTGCAGATTATAGGAGCCATGAAAGGCCAAAACAGAGATAACAGAATATTTCAAATGACATGAAAATTATACAATGTTAAGAAAGATAATCAAGAAACAGTATGAGCTTGAATTTACTTCAATTGAATTTAACCGTTATAGCAGTCAGACCAAGGCTTTAAAATAAACACGTTAGTAGGACCTGAAATGACAAAAATGAAGGAAATATATACTTAAAAAGGACAATTATAAAATAAAAGCAGAAAATTTGTAAAGGACAGATGAAAATGAAAATAAAGAAGTCTTGAAAAACAAAAATATGATCAAAATTCAAAACAAGTCAATGAATAAGGAAAACCCTAGATAGGACATAGAAGAGAGAATTCATGAATCAAAGTAGGATTCGTCAAAGCACAGCACTGAAAACAAAAATGAATTACATTTATATGTAATACATGTATACACACGGAACATACATACATGCATACATATGTATATGATACAGCAGTAAGAGACAAGGATAAAAATTAATAAATGACAGCACATGTATAATAGAACTCTCCCTGACTACAGGGAAGAATAGAGCCACAAGTTAGTGACTGAAATTTTTTCAGAATTGAAGGAAGCGTATGTCCTTAGAATATACATGAACTCCACTGAGCTGGATAATAAAAATAAGTACATATTAAGCTATATCAAAGTGAAACTGTACAGGGTCAATGAAAGAAGAGAAAATCTTAAATGCTATTAGAAAGAAAAAAAAAAACATTATTTAGAAGAACCACTGACGCCAGATGCAGTGGCTCACGCCTGTAATACTAGCACTTTGGAAGACCAAGGTGGGTAGATCACTTGAGGTCAGGAGTGCAAGACCAGCCTGACCAACATGGTGAAAGAAACACTGTCTCTACCAAAAAATAAATAAATAAAAATAAAATAAAATAAGATACAGCCAGGTGTGGTGGCTGGCGCCTGTAGTCCTAGCTATTCAGGTGGCTGAGGCACCAGAATCACTAGAGCCTGAGAGATAGAGGTTGCAGTGAGCCAAGATCGCGCCACTGTACTCCAACCTAGGCGACAAAGCAAGACTCTGTCTCAAAAAAACAAAAAAAACAATTGAGATTAACAGATTTTTTTGTAAAAGAAATTTCAGAAGGTAATGGCGTAAAATCTTGAAAGCACCGAGGAGTAATAGTTTTGTTTTGCCTTTTGTTATTGTTGTTCGTTTTCTCCAATACGGTTTTAATCCTTAAATTTTTTTCTCTTCTCACTCCCTCATGACCTCACGCAGTCTCATAGTTTTACATGACATCTGTATGTTGACGAATTCTGTTACTTTTTGCTACACAACAAACCTCCCTAAAATATGGTGACTTAAAACAAGTATTGTTACCTCTCACTGTTCTGAGGGTTCACAGGCTTAGCTGGGCAGATGTGGTTTGCTGCCCCTCATATAGTTACAGTCAGCAGTACCTGAGGCTGTAAGCATAAGGAGGCTTATTCATTTACAAGGTTGGGGACTGGGTTTGGATGATCATATATTTCAAGCCAGTTAGGCATCCCTACCTCCATGGAGATTTTCACTCCATCACAGCATAATCTGATAGTAGTAGATATTCTTTCATGGTGGCTGATTGCCAGAGTAAATACTCGAGTGTGCCAGGCAAAAGTTGCACGGCTCTTACTACGTAGTGTTGAAAGTCTTACAACATACTTTTGCCACATTCTATAGATTACGCAAATTTTTAAAGCCTAGAATCTATTTTCTTTTTTTTTGAGAGTCCGGCTCCATCACCCAAGCTGGAGTGGAATGGCACGATCTCGACTCACCATAAACTGCCTCCTGAGTCCAAGCGATTCTCCTGCCTCAGCCTCCCAAGTAACTGTGATTACACGCGCCCAGCGCCTCACGCCAAGATAATTTTTTGTTTTTTTAGTACACACAGGGTTTCACAATGTTAGCCAGACTGCTCTCAAATCCCTGACCCCTGGTGATCCGCCCCACCCCCTCAGCCTCTCCCACTGCTTGGATTGAACGCATGAGCCAAGGCGCTCAGCCTAAATTCTATTTTCAACACAATTGCTAGAGTTATTATTTTTAAAACTGTATTGAATCATTGTTACTTCGCTACTCTAAACTCTCCAGTGGGCTTAACATTCAGAACTAAAGTTCTGTTAACAACTGAATGACATGAGCTTACATAAACTGACTTTTGTACCTCAATTCTTCCCCATCCCTTTCCATTCTTCATTTCATTCACAGCACGATATCCTCTTTCTTAGTCCTTGAAAATATCAGATATCCGAGACTCATCTCACCTCAAAGCTTTGTACTTATGTCCGGAATTGGCAGGTTCTTGGGCTCACCGACTTCAACTATGCAGCCACGAGTCTAGCGGTGTTACAGCTCTTAAAGGTGGTGTGTCCGAAATCTGTTCCCTCTTCCCCGTGGGTTCGCGGTCTGGGTGACTTCAAGAATGAAGCTACAGACCTTCAACTTGAGCATTACAGCTTTTAAAGACAGTGCATCCGGAATGGTCTGTTCGTTCTTCCTGGAAAATTCATGGTCTCACAGGCTTACACAAAAGTAAACCTGCAAAACTTGACATTGAATCTCCCAGCTCTGTAAACTCTGCACAAACCCAAACACTAACACACAATAGTACCGAACCAGATTGCCTCTGGCTCACTCGGGCAGCCTGCTTTTATTCCCTTATCTAGCCCCACCCACATCCTGCTGATTGGTCCATTTTACAGAGAGCTGATTGGTCTACTTTACAGAGAGCTGATTGGTCCATTTTACAGAGAGCTGATTGGTCCATTTTACAGAGAGCTGATTGGTCCATTTTGACAGAGTGTTGATTGGTGTATTTACAAACCCTGAGCTAGACACAGAGTGCTGATTGGTGCATTTACAATACTTTAGCTAGACACAGAGTGCTAGACAGAAAAGTTCTCCAAGTCACCACCAGGTCAGCTAGATACAGAGTACCAATTGGTGTATTTACAAACTTTGAGCTAGACACAGAATACTGATTGGTGTATTTACAAACCCTGAGCTAGACACAGAGTGCTGATTGGTGTATTTATAATCCCTTAGCTAGACATAAAGGTTCTCCAAGTCCCCACTAGACTACGGAGCCCAGCTGGCTTCACCTAGTGGATGGGACACAAGGGCCGCAGGTGAAGCTGCCTGCCATTCCTGCACCGTGCACCCTTACTTCTCAGCCCCTGGACGGTTGATGGGACCCAGCGCCACAGAGCAGGGAGCTGCGCTGGTCAGGGAGACTCCGGTTCTGCGGAGCTCAGTGGCAGGCAGCAGGTCCCCAGCCCCGCCCCGCAGGGAGGCAGCTAAGGACCAGCGAGTATTCAAGCACAGTGCATGCGGGTCGGCAGTGCTGGGGCACCAGGCGCAACCGCTGTAGCTGCTGGCCCGGGTACTAAGCCCCTCACCGCCCTGGGCCGGAGGCGCCTGCCTGCGGCTTCGTGTGCGGGACCCACCGGGCCCATGCCGGAACCCGAGCCCGCGCCCGCTGGAACTCGCACTGGCGAGCAAGAGCCAGGCGCAGCAGTGGTTACCGCCCGCCTCTCCCTCACAGCTCCCGGCAAGCAGAGGAAGGCGGCTCCGTCCTCAGCCAAACCAGAGAGGGACTCCCATGGTGCCCTGGCGGGCTGCAGGGCTCCTCAAGCAGGGCGCCCAGAGGCCGAGGAGGCGCTGAGAGCGAGGGCTGGTAGCACTTTGCCACCTCTCAGTATCTTCTCAGAGTTTTCTACCAGAGGTTTGTAGAACTTGAGCCCTCAGAACTTTGCTCAAACATCATCCCCCCAGTGAATTTTTATCTGCAAATCTGCTCAACACCCCACATTTTGTTATCTCTTCCTCCACTTTATAGTCTTGCCATAAACGTTATGACTCTCAAATACTATATTTTTTATTCAATCATTTATTCATCTATTGACTCAATTAGACTGTAAGTTCCACAGACAAGGATTTTTTTATTTTAATGTTTTTAATTGATAAATAATTGTACAGGTTAATGGGGTACATAGTGGTGTTTACATATGTATAATACGTAGTGATCAGATCAGGGTAATTAGTATATACATCTTCTCAAACATTTATCATTTCTTTGTGTGAGGAACATTCGATATTCTCCTAGCTATTTGAATCTATATAATATATTGTTGTTAATTATACTTATGCTACAGTGGTGGAGAACGCTAGAACTTACTTATCCTATGTAGCTATAATATTGTATCCTTTAACAAATCTCTACTTATCCCTCCCTTCTCTCTATGCTTGCCAGCCTCTAGTATCCTCTGTTCTACTTTTTACTCACATGAACAAACTTTTCTCAGCTTCTACATATAAGTGAGAATGTGTGGTGGTTAATTTTTTGTTCCTGACTTATTTCACTTAACATAATGTCCTCCACTTCCATCCATGTTGGTACAAATGACAAGATTTTTATCTTTTTGTGGCTAAATGGTATTCTATTACGTATATATTGCATTTTCTTTATTCAGTCATCTGTTCTTGGACACATAGGTTGATTCCATATCTTGGCTATTGTGAATAGTGTTGCAATTAAACGTGGGGGTACAGATGTATCTTTGATATACTTATTTCCTTTTCTTTGGATAAATGCCCCGTTGTGGGATTGCTGGGTCGTGTGATAATTCTAGTTGCAGTTTTTTTAGGAACCTCCGTACTTTTATTCATAGTGGCTGTAGAGGTTTACATTCTCACCAACAGTGTGTAAGAGTTTCCTTTTCTTCACATTTTCACCAGCATTTACTATTTTTTGTCTTTTTGATAGTAGCCTTCCTAACTGAGGTGAGATGATAGCTCATGGTGCATCTGAGTTGCATTTTCCCAGTAATGAGTGTTGTTGTGCATTTTTTCATATGTTTGTTTTCCATTTCTGTGACTTCTTTTGACAAATGTTTGTATGTTTGTTCAGACTTGCCCATTTTTCAATCAGACTTTTTTTTTTGGCAGTCAAGATGTTTGAGTTCCTTCTATGTGCTGTATATTAATCCCCTGTAGGATGAGTAGTTTGCAAATAGTTTCTTTCATTCTGCAGGCTGTCTTTTCACTCTGTTGATTATTTCCTTTATTGTGCAGAATTTTATAGTTTGATATAATCTCATTTGTTTATTTTTGCTTTGTTGCCTGTGCTTTTGAGGTGTTACTCATGAAATCTTCTCTCAGATTCCATGTCCTGAACCATTTTCATTACGTTTGCTTCTAACAGTTTTATAGTTTCATGTCTTCCATTTAGAGTTTTGATCCATTCTGAATTGATTTTTATGTAGGGTGTGATGTGGGAGTCTACTTTCATTCTTCTGCATATGGATATTCACTTTTCCCAGCACCAACTATTGAAGAGATTGTTTTTTCCCCAATTAGCATCCTTTGCACCTTTGTCAAAAGTCAGGTAGTTGTAGATATGTGAATTAATTTCTGGGTTGCTATTCTGTTCCATTGGTCCATGTGTCTCTTTTTGTGACAGTACCATGTTGTTTTGATTACTATAGTTTTGTAGTATATTTTGAGATCTGGTAGTGTGATGCTTCCAGCTTTGCTATTTTTGCACAGAATTGCTTTGGCTATTTGGGGTATTTTGGGTTCAATAGAAATTTCAGGATTTTTTCCATTTCTATGAAGAATGGAATTGATGATTTGATAGGAATTGCATTGGATCTGTAGATTGCTTTGAGTAGTATCGTAAATTTAGCAATATTTATTTTTCTGATCCATGAACATGGGATGTCTTTTCATCTGTTTGTATTGTCTTCAGTTTCTTTCATCAGCGTTTGTAGAGATCTTTCACATCATTAAGTTTATTACTAGGTATTTTTTGTTGCTATTATAAATGGGATTGCCTTCTTGATTTATTTTTCAGCTAGTTTGTGTTTGGTGTATAGAAATGCTATTGATTTATGTTTATTACCTTTGTATCTGGCTATTTGACTCAATTAGTTTTTCAGTTCTAAGAGTTTTTGGTAGAATCCTTAGGTTTTTCTCTACATAATGTCATGTCATTTGCAAACAGGATCAATTTGACTTCCTCCTTTCCATTCTGGATGTCCTTTATTTCTTTCTTTTGCCTAATTGCTCTAGCTATGACTTCTGGTACTATGTTGAAAAGAGTGGTGAGAACAGTTTTCTTCTTGTTTGTAGATAAAAAGCATTCAGCTTTTCCCCATTTAGTAACATGTTAGCTATGGGTTTGTCATACATGACCTTTATCATATTGAGATACTTCTCTTCTGCACCTAATTTGTTGAGGGTTTTTATCATAGCACAATGTTAAATTTTATCAAATGTTTTGTCTGCATCTATTGAGATGATCACATATATTTGCTCTTTATTCTATTGATGTGATGTATGACATTTATTGATTTGTGTATGTTGAAACGTTCTTGCATTCCCGAGATAAATCCTACTTCATCATGGTGTATTATCTGTTTGATGTTTTGTTGGATTCAGTTTGCTAGGATTTTGTTGAGAATTTTTACATCTGTGTTCTTAAGGGATATTGCCCTGTAGTTTTCTTTTTTCTTGTCTCCTTGTCTGGTTTTGATGTGAGAGTTAGGCTGGCCTTGTAGAATTAGTTAGAAAGAATTTTCTCTGTTTTAATTTTTTGGAACAGTTTGAGAAGAATTGATATTAATTCTTCTGAATTGATATTAATTCTTCTTTAAAGGTTTGGTAGAACTCAGCTGTGAAACCATCCAGTCCTGGACTTTTCTGTGTTGGGAGACATTTTTTACTGATTCAATCTCATTACTGATTATTGATCTGTTCAGGCTTTCTGTTTCTCCTTGGTTCAATCTTAGTAGGTTGTATGTATTCAGTAATTTATCTATTTCCTCTAGGTTTTCAAATTTATTGACTTGTTATTTATAGTAGTCTCTAATGATCATTTGTATGTCTGTGGTATCCATTGTGATGTCTACTTTTTCATTTCTGATTTTATTTATTTTGGTCGTCTCTCTTTTTTTCTTAGTCTACATGAAGGTTTGAAGGTTTGTCAATTTTGTTTACCTTTTCAAAAAACCAACTTTTTGTTTTATTCACCTTTTGTATTTTTTAGTGTCAATTTCATTTATTTCTGCTCCCATCTTTATTATTTATTTCTTTTTACTAATTTGGGGTTTGGTTTGTTCTTACTTTCCTCATTTTTGGGGGTGCATGATTAGGTTGCTTATTTGAAATCTTCCCTGTTTTTTGATATAAGCATTTATCATTATAAACTTGCCTCAATACTATTTTTGCTGTGTCTTATAGGCTTTGAAATGTTGTGTTTCTATTTGCATTAATTTCAAGAAATTTTACATTTTATTCTTAATTTTTTTACCCATTAATCAGTCAGAAGCATGTTGTTTAATTTTCATGTATGTGTATAGTTTCAAATGTTCCTCTTTTTATTGCTTTCTAGTTTTATTCCATTTTGATTAGGTAAAATACTTGATATAATTGGATTTTTAAAAATGTGTTGAAACTTGTTTTGTGTCATAACCTATGATCATCCTGGAAAATGTTCCATGTGCTGATGAAGAAAAAAAACCTGTATATTTTGCAGTTGTTGGGTGAAACATTCTGTAAATGTCTGTTAGGTCCATTTGATCTATGGTATAGTTTAAATTGATGTTTCTTTGCTGATTTGTCCAATGCTGAGAGTAGGATGTTGATGTCCCCAACTGTTATCATATTGGGGTGTATAGTACCCTTTAGATCTAATAATATCTGCTGTATATATCTAGGTGCTATGGTGTTGGGTGTGTGTGTGTGTATACATAATTTTTATATTCTCATGCTGAATTTATCCATTGATTTATTTATTTATTGGGCTGGAGTCTCACTGTCTCCAGGCTTTAGTACAGTGGCGCAATCTAGGCTTACTGTAACCCCAACCTCTCAGGTTCAAGTGATTCTCCCACCTCAGCCTCCTGAGCAGCTGGGACCACAGGCCACCAAGCCCAGCTAATTTTTGTATTTTTGGTAGAGATGGGGTTTCACCATGCTGGCGAGAATGGTCTCTATCTCTTGACCTTGTGACCCATCCACCCCAGCCTCCCAAAGTGCTGGGACTACATGCATGAACCACTACGCCCAACCCCCTTTATTACTATATAGTGTCCCTTTTATCTCTTTTTACAGCTTTTAACCAGAAGTTTACTTTGTCTGATATACATATAGCTACTCCTGCCCAAGACCATGAACCCACCTCTTGCATCAGTGTAACCTGAGTGTGAGACATAGAGTCGAAGGAGATCATTTTGGAGCTTAATAGTGAATAAGTCTCACAAGAACTAATGGTTTTATAAAAAGAAGTTTCCCTGCACAAGCTCTCTTCTCTTGTCTGCCACCATGTTGAAACATGCCTTTCACCTTCTGTCATGACCATGAGATTTGACTGCCCTGCTGGATTTCAGACTTGCATGTGGCCTGTGACAGCTTTGCTTTGGCCAATTTTTTCCATTTGCAATGGTTTTATTGACCCAATGCCTGTACTCCCATTGTATCTAGGAAGTAACTAACTTGTTTTTGATTTTACAGGCTTATAGGCAGAAGGGACTTGCCTTGTCTCAGATGAGACTTTGGACTATGGACTTTTGAGTTAATGCTGAAATGAGTTAATACTTTGCAGGACTGATGGGAAGGCATGATTGGTTTTGAAATGTGAGGCCATGAGATTTAGGAGGGGTCAGAGTGGAATGATGTGGTTTGGCTGTGTCCCCACCCAAATATCATTTTGAATTCCCATGGTTGTGGGAGGGACCTGGTGAGAGGTAATTGAATCATGGAGTCAGGTCTTTCCCATGCTGTTCTCTTGATAGTGAGTAAGTCTCACAAGAGCTGATGGTTTTATAAAAAGGAGTTTCCCTGGACAAGCTCTCTTCTCTTATCTGCCACCATGTTGAGACATGACTTTCACCTTCTGCCATGATTGTGAGGCCTCCCCAGCCACATGGAACTGTGAGTCCTTTAAACCTCTTTTGTAAATTGCCAAGTCTCAGGTATATCTTTATTAGCAATGTGAAAACAGGCTAATACAGTCACCTCTTCCAATTTCATGGTGTAGGTTTCAACACTCTCCACTGAACTGACACCCCAGGACCAATTTAGTACAATAAATTAGTATAAATAATGAGTATAAATGGGTCTTGGGGTGTCAGTTCAGTGGGATGTGTTGGCCTTAGTTCTAGGTGGATGTAGTGCAGTCTCCATGAAGTTTCTTCAGCTATAATTCACACTGGTAATGTGAGAGTTTCTCAGTGGGCTAGAATGAGAGAGTTTTTGATGATGATGATGTCACTTTGCCAGGGGTCAATGTATTAGTCAGGGTTCTCTAGAGGGACAGAACTAATAGAATATATGTATATATGAAAGGCAGTTTATCAAGAATTGACTCACATGATCACAAGGTAAAGTCACATAACAGGCTGTCTGCACGTTAAGTAGCAAGGAAGCCAGTAGTGGTTCAGTCCAAGTCCCAAAACCTCAAAACTTGGGAAGCCAACAATGCAGCCTTCAGTCTGTGACCAAAGGCCTGAGAGCCCCTGGCAAACCACTGGCATAAGTTCAAGAGTCCAAAAGCTGAAGAACTTGGAGTCTGATATTCGAGGGCAGGAAGCATCCAGCATGGGAGAAAGGTGAAGGCCGGATATGAAGCCTCATCTCCCCTGCCCAAATCAGATCAGACTGTGGGTCTGCCTCTCCCAGGCCACTGACTCAAATGTTAATCTCCTTTGGCAACACCCTCACAGGCGCATCCAGGAACGATACTTTGCATCCATCAATCCGATCAAGTTGACACTCAATATTAACCATCACAGTGGGCCCATGGAGCTATTTGTCAATCACAGTATGCAGGCACACAACTGCTTAGCTGGCCTGGAGATATGTCTTCTAGGGGTGGGCCCCTAGGCTATTTCTCAGGACCAGGATGCAGGCTCTGGTTGTTCCACCAACTTGAGAGCATGTCTGCTGGAGGTGGTCCATGGGGCTGTTTGACAGGTCAGATGCAGGTACAAGCCTGCTAGGCTGGCTCAGGAGCATGCTCACTGAAGGTGACACATAGGGCTTTTTATCAGGTCCCTTATGCAGGTGGATAGCTGCTTAACTGGCCTGGGGCACGTCCACCAGGGTTGGCCCACCAGGGCCATTTGTCAGGTTTTAGACGTGGGCTCTTGGCTGCTTTGCCTATCTTGGTGCATGCCTGCCAAGGGCAGCCTGTGGTACTATTTCTCAGGCCTTTATTGAAACAAGCTATTAAACAAGCCAAGAGCATGTCTGCAGGGAAGTAAGGGCACTGCAGGGCCGCTTCTCACATCTTGAGCATGGATGCATAGCCAGTCCTCTGGCCCAGGGCCTTATCAGCTCCTCAGAGGCTTGGGACATCTCCTGCTTGAGTGGGAGGACATGCAGTGGTTTGGCCAGCTCAAATTCAGGTTTGCTCTGGGTAGGATTGCTAGGCTGTTCCTCAGGCTGGAGCTGCAGTAGTGAGGATTGGTTTCCCTGCTTTGCAGGACCAGGGTCACAGCTGATTTTGAGACCAGGCTTCACACAGCTGGGGCTATGGCATTCAGCCACCTGTGTGGGTTTGGCATAATGATGATAAAGCCCTAATGCTGGAGAGGTGCAGTGGCTATTGGCCCTCACACCTCACAGTAGGGTGCACTCCAGAGGTGGCTTTGTCCTCAAGATGGAGCCACGCTACAGAAGCTTGGTTAGCAGTGGGTGGGTGGGAGGTAGGAAGTACAAACTTTGTGCTCCTAATCTTGGGCAATACCCATCAGCTCTCCATACTGGGCTCAGGGCTTGCAAGGACTCTGTGATTCTTCTGTAACAAGAACTGTAGGTGTTTGTGGTGGCAATGGGAAATGGTGGGTATCTTCTACTTACCTTTCCCCTGCATTGAAAAGTCCCTTCTGACTCGAAGCAGATCCGACTTGGGCAAGGGAGATGAGGCTATAGAAACTGGGTGCCTCCACACTGTCCTTCTGGATTTCCAATTACTGCAAGCACATCTCCACTCTTCCACTGCACTCCAGAGCTCTCATTTCAACACTCCAGTCAAGTCTTAGCTGTTTATTTACTGCCTTGGTCCTGTCTTGTGGGCAGGACAAACACCAGACATCTCTAGTCAGCCACCTTGCTGACATCACTCCCAGGCAAGGATTTTTATCCGTTTTCTTCCCTGATGTATTGTCACACCTAAAACAGGGCCTGGCATATTATAGGTGCCTAGTAAACAATGGTGTGCTGATAAATGTTTAATGACAAGCTCCCATAAACAAAAGCAAAACAAAACCATGATTTATAGAATTTGCTGGTCTCCTTGGTGTATGTACTCCTATCACAAGCAATTTCAACTGACCTGTCACTGAACATGGAATTGGTAAGTAATAAGCATAATTGGCTCTCATGACCCATTACAAGTCAACTACAGCTGTAATACTTGTTTAAAAAAATTTAGAAAAGGGAGGAAAGCAAATACATCTACACTGAATTCAAAATGGAAGGAAATAAAGACTTTCTCTAAACAAAGACTTTTTAGGAGTTCACAATCCACAAACTGTCATTGAAGGAACCAGTTAAGAATGCTTTAGTAGAAAGAAGAGTAGAACTACAGAGATTGCACAGAATACAAAAACAATGGTGGTGCCAAAATTATAAACTGCATTAATAAATGTAATTATCAAACATATAAACGTCTAAAATGTAATATTTATGTTTAAAAACATGACACAAAGTCTAGACAACAAAAAGAGGAAGGGATTCAATGATAGAGAGACTTTCGATAGAGCCATTGTCTTGCTTAGGAGTCGGATAGAGATACTGAACAACTGTATGTTAAATGTTTAAGAATACCACTAATAGCCTAAAAAATAGAATCTGTAGCTTCCAAATTTCCAGAGTAAAAAAACGGGGAGTGAATATGGACATCTTCACATCCCAATATACCAGGGTAAACAGAACAATGAAAAAGGATGATAAAAAGAAAACATAAAATAAAATGGTAGAAATAATTCACAATACATATAAACAGATTAAATGCTCCTTTTAATTGGCCGAAGTATATTAATTTTTAATTCAACTTTAAATCCAAGACATATACCTAAATAAAGACAACACATGCAGGTTGAAAATAAATGAATGGAAAGCTATACCAGACTTGCAGGTTAAGAATGACAAATAGAACACATAAATTTACTTATGATTCTTTTTGAAATCTCATTAAAATGGCCACTAATGTCTTTAAGGCTTAAATCTGTTTAAAAAAAAAAAAAAAAAAGAATGGTAAAAGAAACGTTAGCTATAAAACATTGAAAGCTGTAAAGCAAGTGGATTCTTGGTAATTGACTTAGCAGGTAGTGAGGAAAGCAAGAAAGAACTATGATTTACACTGTAGACTCAAAAGGCTTAGGATTCGGTGGCACCAGGGATCTCTGGAATGGGGTAAAATAATAAAAATTATACTGCAAATAGACAGATTGGCTGAAAGTGTTTAAGAAGCAGTTCCCCAGATCCCCTCAAAGGGTTGCTTTGAGGATTTTATGAGTAATATATGTAAAGCACACAGAGAAGTGCCTGGCACTCAGTGTTCTGCATGTGTTTGCTGTTATTACTCCATAGTGGGAAGTTAATAGATAATTCTATTAAAAGATGGAAAGGCAGCAATTGAAGCATACTATAGAGATGGAGATTAATAATAAAAGAATTGTCTAAAAGAAGTTAAAGTTGTTTCATCTAGGGAAAGAGGAATAGGGGTTACTAGTTTTTTATAACAAGCCTCATAGAGTACTTGACTATTACCATGATAAAAAATTAAAACTTGAAAGGAAATAGGGAATAAAAGGCAGGGAAGCTGGTAAGCCTAGTAGCTAATACTAACCAGAAGGCTAGTATAACAATTCTGTGCTGTTTTTACTTACAACATTTCTAACACCAAATGTGTCATTTTTTTTTTTTTTTCACACCAACCAACCACTTCTACAGCTCTCCAGACACCAACTTCAAGTCCCAGAATTCAGTGTAATTCAGATTCTAACTACCCAGAGTCAGTGCAGACATCTCAGGTTAAGGGCTCAGTCTCTCAATACCACCCTAATTTCAGATATCCATCACAAGTCCGTCACCTTCTGGCCAACCAGTTCCCACGACTCCCTCCTCAGGTTTGAAAATTTGCTATAATAGCTCACAGAATTCAAGAAAGCACTTTACTTACTATTACTGGTTTATTATAAAGACTACAACTGAGAAACAGCCAAAGGGAGATCTGTTTGTGCCTGCCATATTTTACAATGCAGAACTACTTCCCATTTTAGACAAAATGTTTCATATAATAGAAGAAGAGGAAGAGGAAACACTGTTCACATTATTGAATGAGGCTTTAAAACCCCTGATAACAAAACCAGACAAGAATAGTGTAGGAAAAAAATGTGTAGACTAATTTCACTCAAAACAAAAATGGAAACATTCTAAACAAATACTACATGAAATTCATATGAAAAAACTAAAGGTTAAGAATATCCAAGACAATTTGAAAACAAGGTAAGAACCTGCACCACCAGATATTAAGATTTATTTTAAAGCTCTGGTAATGGGACTGTGTGACATTAGGCCAAAGATAGACAAATAGGCCAAAGAAACAATATGGAGAACATGACAGACATAATATTGCAAAGCAGAAGGCAAGAGTGTCCTGTTCAAGAAATAATACACAGGCAGAATAAATTACTGTTAGTGATCTAGTTATTGCATTGGGTAATATTCATCATGTTATAAATAAATGAAATTTAAAAAATAAAGAATGCCCTGTTCAATCTATGGTGCTAGGACAACTGGTTTTCCATAATCAAAGATAGCTGAATCAGATTCTTACTTTAAATCCTACACAAAATATATTCCAAATGTTTTCAAGATCTAAATATGAGAAATAAAACTTTGAAAAGAAAATATGACTTTTGGTAGGGTTTCTTAAGCAAGATTTTTAAATAAGATTCCAAAAAGCACAAACCTCTTCACATCAGGTAAACATTGATACATTTTATCAATTAAAATATAAAACTTCTGAGATGGTTTGGCTGTGTCCCCATTCAAATCTCAACTTGAATTGCATCTCCTAGAATTCCCATGTATTGTAGGAGGAACCCAGGGGGAGGTAACTGAATCATGGAGGCCAGTCTTTCCCATGCTAGTCTCGTGATAGTGAATAAGTCTCATGAGATTTGATGGGTTTATCAGGAGTTTCTGTTTTTGTTTCCTCCTCATTTTTCTCTTGCTACCGTCATGTAAGAAGTGCCTTTTACCTCCCACCATGATTCTGAGGCCTCCCCAGCCATGTGGAACTGTAAGTCCAATTAAACCTCTTTTTTCTTTCCAGTCTCAGGTATGTATTTATCAGTAGCATGAAAACTGAATAATACAGTAAATCGGTACCAGTAGAGTGGGGCTTTGCCGAAAAGATACTCAAAAGTGTGAAAGTGACCTTGGAACTGTGTAACAAGCAGAGGTTGGAACAGTTTGGGGGGCTCAGAAGAAGACAGAAAAATCTGGGAAAGTTTGGAACTTCCTAAATACTTGTTGAATGGCTTTGCCCTAAATGCTCATAGTGATATGGACAATAAGGTCCAGGCTCTAGTGGTCTCAGATAGAGATAAGGAACTTGTTGGGAATTGGAGCAAAGGTGACACTTGTTATGTTTTAGCAAAGAGACTGACAGCATTTTGCCCTTGGCCTAGAGATTTGTGGAATTTCAAACTTGAGAAAGATGATTTAGAGTATCTGGCAGAAGAAATTTCTAAGCAGCAAAGCATTCAAGAAGTGACTTGGGTGCTGTTAACAGCATTCAGTTTTATAAGGGAAGCAGAGCATAAAAGTTTGGAAAATTTTTATGTGACAGAAAAGAAAAACCCATTTTCTGGGGAGAAATTCAAGCCAGCTACAGAAACTTGCATAAGTAATGAGGAGCCTAATGTTAAACCCCAGGACCATGAAGAAAATATCTCCAGGCCATGTCAGACTTTCACGCAGCCCCTCCCTCACAGGCCCAGAGGCCCAGGAGGAAAAAGTGATTTCATGGGCTGAGCCCAGGGCCCCTGTGCCGTGTGCAGCCTAGGGACTGGATGCCCTGTGTCCCAGCCACTCCAGCTGTGTCTGAAAGGGTCCAATGTACAGCTTGGGCCATGGCTTCAGAGGGTGGAAGCCCCAAGCCTTGGCATCTTCCACATGCCTAGATGCCCAGGTAAAAGTGTGCTGCAGGGGCAGCGCCCTCATGGAGAACCTCTGCTAGGGAAGTGCAGAAAGGAAATGTGGGGTGGGAGCCCCCACACAGAGTCCCTACTGGGATATTGCCTAGTAGAGCTGTGAGAAGAAGGTCACCATCCCCCAAACCCCAGAATGGCAACTCCACCAACAGCTTGCACTGTGTGCCTGGAAAAGTCACAGACACTCAATGCCAGCCTATGAAAGCAACTGGGAGGGAGGCTGTACCCTGCAAAGCCACAGGGGCAGAGCTACCAAAGACCATGAGAACCCACCTCTTACATCAGTATGACCTGGATGTGAGACATGGAGTCAAAGGAGATACTTTCTTTTTTTTTTTTTTTTTTGAGACAGAGTCTCGCTCTGTCACCCAGGCTGGAGTGCTGTGGCCGGATCTCAGCTCACTGCAAGCTCCGCCTCCCAGGTTCACGCCATTCTCCTGCCTCAGCATCCCAGGTAGCTGGGACTACAGGCGCCACCACCTGGCCCGGCTAGTTTTTTGTAGTTTTTAGTAGAGACGGGGGTTTCACCGTGTTAGCCAGGGTGGTCTCGATCTCCTGACCTCATGATCCGCCCGTCTCGGCCTCCCAAAGTGCTGGGATTACAGGCTTGAGCCACTGCGCCCGGCCAATACTTTCAGAGCTTTAAAATTTGATTGCCCCACTGAATTTTGAACTTGCATGAGCCCTGTAACCTCTTTGTTTTGGCCAATTTCTCCCATTTGGAATGGCTATATTTACCCAATACCTGTACCCCCATTATGTCTAGGAAACACCTAACTTGCTTTTGATTTTATAGGCTCATAGGTAAAAGGAACTTGCCTTGTCTCAGATGAAACTTTGAGCTGCAGACTTTTGGGTTAATGCTAAAATGAGTTAAGACTTTGGGGGACAGTTGGAAAGGCATGATTGGTTTTGGAATGTGAGGACATGAGATTTGGAGGGGCCAGTGGTGGAATTATATGGTTTGGCTGTGTCCCCATTCAAATATCAACTTGCATTGTGTCTCTCAGAATCCCCATGTTTTGTGGGAGGGACCCAGGGGGAGGTAATTGAATCATGGGGGCCAGTCTTTCCTGTGCTATTCTCATGATAGTGAATAAGTCTCACGAGATCTGATGGGTTTATCAGGGGTCTCCACTTTTGCTTCCTCCTCATTTTTCTCTTGCCACTGCCATGCAGGAACTGCCTTTTGCCTCCCTCCATGATTCTGAGACCTCCCTAGCCATGTGGAACTTAAGTTCAATTAAACGTCTTTTTCTTCCCAGTCTCGGGTATGTTTTTATCAGCAGCATGAAAATGGACTAATGCAACTTCCATCAAACAGAAAACAGCAAATAAAATATAATTCTCAGGCTTGAGAAAAGCTATTTGTCATAATAAAGCTAACAAATGAATAGATCTGAATACACAGGAATACCCAAAACTCAATTTTTAAAAAGATAGGATCATCCAACAGAAAAATGGACAAAGAATACGAGAGAAAAATATTACACACCAAAAAAAAAAGAAATGTAAATACTACTAAACATATGAGTAAATGTTCAGCCTTACCAGTGATCAGACAAATACAAATGAAAACAATAACAACGTAAGATTGGTAACATTTTAGAATTTGGTGATCCAGGAATCAGTGAGAACATGGAGCAACAGGAACTCTTGAATGCTGCAGATAGGGGTGTGAATTTGAACAACTACTTTGAAAGGCAATGTATTGGTATCTATAAAGTTGGAAAATGTGCATGCAAGCCCCCTCAGGCATCAATTACACTTCTAGATAATTAGTCCTAATAAACTCTTCTGGTTTATGATGCAGACCAATTTCATTCTCTCATTTTGTCGTATCTTTACCCTTCTAGAACAGGTCCAGAGGAGGCTTCAATTCCTGAACTCCAAAACACATCATGGTATATCATGGTGGTTTTCTTATATCACTTCTCTTATACCAACTATAAAAACAGCTTACCCAAGATTATACTATTGCCCAACAGTAGTTGTTGAAGTTCATTGTGTTTAAAATAGCATTCTTCATTTCCAACACAGATACAAATTCCATTGTAGTAAGAAAGTATTGTGAATAGAAATGATAAAAATGGGTATTACCTTTGAGTCCCACTGCATTTAGAATAAAATCCACCCTTAACAGCACCTATAAGATCACTGATGTTCTCCCTGGCCTGCCTCTCCAGCATCACATTGTTTCACTCTCCCCCAGCTCTCTTCACTCCAGCTGCAATGAGCGTCACCTAACTTCTTGAACACAGCATGCCTCTCCCACCAAAGGGCTCGTGCTGTCACCTCTCCCTGAAAGCTGGCTTCTGTACCTCTTTGTCTTGCTAATTCATGCTCTATTTGCAGGTAGCATTTCTTGACAAATAATAAATACTTGATGAATATGTTTTGCCTGTCGTAGGCTGCTAAACATGCAAATAGTTTGTCTTATTTGCCTGTTTGTCTTTAGGAGTTGAGTCCGATACAATGCCCTTCAAAATCAGGCCACAAATGAGAAGCTGCATTCAACCCCAAGGGGATTGGCAATGTGGGAGGGCAGATAGGATGTTATCAGGATGCCAATGGGAATGGGTGCAGGATCAATAAAGTGTGGCACTTTTGAGAAAATATTCATCACTCCCAAAGCATGACATGAGTGGGAATGTGAAAAGGGATGTTTTGTAAGGCAAAAAAACCATCTCAAGAATTTTGTCGAAGGTCACAGCAGCTCTTTTTGGTATAGGGGTCATTTCTTTTTTCTGCTGCAAATATCAGAAATGGTGTTTTTCAAACCTGATCTATAGAGCATAAAGCTAAGAGAACCCTTTTGGATCATTTTTCTGTGTGTGTGTGATATAGCTGTTCAGGTGATGTCATGGTGCAAAGTGCCTAAGCAAGGGAACGTATAAAGGACAGATAGTCTGCCACCTCTGAGACTAGCCCACCTAAGCATTTGGCCCTGTCCAGTCTGGCAGCCCTTAGGCTCTGGTTCTCAGAACGGCACTGTTGTGTGTGTCTCCAAGCTTCAAAATTCTCAGACTGGAGGGTTTTTTAGGGTGTCACTCTCTACTTGGCCCTGTAGTACTTTAGATTGCAGGATAGAACATGCCTGACCAGCAGTTTAGGTGGACAGGTAAAGGAGAATAAGACATTCAAATAATATATTTGTAGAGCATTGTGAGTGTCCCATCTCGCCAGCTGGCTGCTCCAAGCTTAGATAGCCTGCATGTTTTGTTGTGGCATGCCAGGCCCTCTCAAGGCATGCTTCAGCCAGCCTAGTTGTCAATAGCAGCTGACTCCTCCTGAGATAACTGATCTCAAATTCAGCCAGTTTCTTGGAGACTTGGCACATGTATCTTGAGTCAAAAAGCTATATGGTGCCTGGGTCCATCATCACTTAAACGTGAAAGCAAGAATCTACCACCCTGAATTCCATGAAGCATCCCTTCCTGTGACCAGGACCCAGGATGAAATACAACATTTGGGAGTGTTGAGTCTTGCAGCAGGATAAATGTCTATCCATAGATCCAGCACCCTAGGAGGAAACAGTCTGCCCACTAGAGTATATGCTCTGCCACCTGGTTTTGCAGCAATTAGGCGAATGGATGGATCAAGTGGCCCAGAACAGTAGCCACAGGAAGTTGTGAACATGATATCAGATATGCCTCATTATTTGCAGTGAATATATCTATTCAGGAATCTGCAAGGCCCCAGAAGCTCTGACTATCACTTCACCTGGTGAGCCTTGAAGCTGCCCATAGAGACTGCCAGTCACCCAAGCCCTGCCAGGGTCTGTGGATGACACTTTGACCATCCATGCCAAGCCAGGCCACCAAACATTGCTTGGCTAAGAATGAAGGTTCAGGTTGCTTTTAAGCAGCAGAAAAAACTGGAAAAGAGGTACTACTGACTTCGCCTTTCTACCAAACAAGGAACTACACTATGCTCAGCTCCCATGTAAAATTGTATCCTGACATTTATAGGTGCAGTGGGGTTAAACGGATTTAGAAATGGAGCCACAACATCAATGGGCAAAATGGGAAATATGTTCTTACAAAACTGGTGAAGCCAAATCCAAAGTAGACAGTGCCCTCATGTGGCGGTTGCCTGTAGTCCCAGCTACTCAAGAGGCTGAGGCAGAAGAATGTCGTGAACCCGGGAGGTGGAGCTTGCAGTGAGCCGAGATTGCACCACTGCACTCCATCCTGGGGGACAGAGCAAGACTCCGTCTCAAAAAAAAAAAAAAAAAAAAAAAACAGAGAGAGAAGCAATTAAAATGGAAGTCATAGAAACCCTGTACCATTAGCAGTCACTCCCCATTCTTCCCTCCCCAAAGCTCCTGGCAACCACAAACAACGTTCTGCCTCTATAGACTTATCTATTCTGAATATTTCTTATAAATGAAATCATGCACTCTGTTCTTTTGTCATTGGCTTCCTTCCTTTAGCATGATGTTTTCAAGATTCAGCTTGCAAGGATTTTGAAAGTCTTCGCACATGGGAGGTCTACTTTGAGTTTGCAGTTATTATTTCCTGGGCTATTCTTCCTCGAGGACTAAATTCTAACCTTTTCCATGCTTCTGGGGTTCCAGTATTTTCTCTCTGCAGTATTTTTAACTCCTGTTTTCTACTTTCATCTCTGTCTTTGCATATAAACCCTCTGAAGCCTCTCCAATATCTAATTCTTTCCGTCTTTCTCTCCAGATAACATTAATTTAAAAGCTATCTACTGTTTCTACCACATTTTCCTATTAACTCTGGATAACTAATCTATCATCTAGTATTAGAAATATAAGTTGAATGTTCCTTATCCAAAATGCATGGGACCAGAAGATTTTCAAATTTAGATTTTTTTCAGATTTTGGAATATTTGCACATACATAATGAGATATTTGGGGGATAGGATCCAAGTCTAAACATGAAATTTATTTATGTTTTATACACGCGTTATGCACATAGGCTGACGGTAACTTTACACAATATTTTAAATAATTTTGTACATGAAACAAAGTCTTGACTACATTTTTAGTGTGCCCCATCACATGAAGTCATGTGTGAAATTTCCCTTTTGTGGAATCATGTGGCCACTTTAAAGGTTTTAGATTTTGGATCATTTTGGATTTCAGGTATTTGGACTAGGGATGCTCAACATGTAGTAGTAGGGCTTTTTCTCTTAGAATTACCACTGACTCTCAGAGATAGACCCTCAAAATGGCCACCTTTGTTGCATTAAGTTGAACCATATGAAATGAGCAATATGCAACAATGTTTTGCTTACAACAATGGCAATTTTATATCACTCAATCTGTCAATTCCCTCCAGTCAAAGACTACTACAAGTGCACCTGCAATTGTGGAACTTGGGTTTACTACTCCTTGCAATGAGGGCCAACATACACCATTGGGAATAGTGAGCTGTCTCAGTAGGGAGGTTTTAGGATTTGAGTTTGTCTTAGATGATTGACAGGGGTTGTTAAGGATGCAGGAATTTGCTCCAAATTGGATGCTATCAGAAAACAGAAGCAATTCTTTATCTCAGTCACCTACCAAAGGAAGATGATATCGTTGGTATCCAGATTTTCACCATTGCTTAGATTTTGCTAATCGAGATCAGAAAGTTGTTAATATGGTTTGGATCTGTGTCTCCACCCAAATCTCATGTTGAATTGTAATCCCCAGTGTTGGAGGGGGGCCCTGGTGGAAGCTGATTGGATCTCGGGAGTGGATTTCCCACTTAGTACTGTCATGGCAATAATGATTGAGTTCTCATGAGATCTAGTCATTTAAAAGTGTGTGGCATCTCCCCCATCTCTCTCTTGCTCCTACTATGGCCATGTGAGCTGATCTGTATGCTTCCCCTTCACCTGAGGGGTTTCAAGTTTCCTCAGGCCTCCCCAGAAGCCAACCAGATGCCACCATCATGCTTCCTATACAACCTGCTGAACCATGAGCCAATTAAACCTCTTTTCTTTGTAAATACCCAATCTCAGGTATGTCTTTAAACAGTGCTGGAATGGACTAGTACAGTCATTCAGAGAACAGAGTCCATATTGGATTAGGGTTAACTCCTCCTTCTGTCATAGGATGAGTTGAATCATCTTACATGATAATGGCTATGCAGTCATATTTAGATCTCTGAATAGGATATATTGGCCAACTGCAAAAAAAGTAATAACCTGAAAAATAGGATTACTTATTCACCTTTACAATAAGTCTCAAAGACGGAAGCCTAGAATATAAAATAAGGGTGATGTAAATATATCCCAGAATTCACCTGGATCTGTTTTAGAGAGGTAGATGTTTATTTTAACTTAGACATGGACTATTCCACTTGTCCTCTAATATATATAACCACATCAAGAAGTAATCTTGTATAGTAAATTTTTCCTTGGATTGTTAAGAATAATTCAAAGGCTATGTAAAACTATTCATGATAACTTCAGTGAATAAATTTAAATTTAAATGGATTTATCGGGCTTCTAAAGAAGAAGTTGTGTAATTTTTAAGTTTTTCTAGATTCAAAGACGAGTTTTTGGCATCCTTCTCCAGAAGTGTTTTTGTTTGTTTTTTTACTGTGGGAGTCATAGCCCAAATAGTATACATAAAGAGGAAGTTAATTTTTCCTATATGGAATTTTTCCAAATAGCCTGTATTTGCTGTTTTTTATTTATTTATTTTAATAGTTCTGGGGTATATGTCCTGGATATGCAGGTTTGTTACATAGGTAGGCATGTGTCATAGTGGTTTGCTGCACCTATCAACCCATCACCTAGGTATTAAGCCCAGCATGCGTTAGCTATTTTTCCTAATACTCTCCCCTTCCCCTACCTGACCCCTGGACAGGCCCCAGTGTGTGTCCTTCCCCTCCCTGTCTCCGTGTGATCTCATTTTTCAGCTTCCACTTATAAGTGAGAACATGTGGTGTTTGGTTTTCTGTTCTTGCCTTAGTTTATTAAGGATAATGGCTTCCAGTTTCATCCACCTTCCTACAAATGACATGATCTCATTCCTTTTATGGCTGCCTAGTATTCTATGATGTATATGTACCACATTTTGTTTATCCAGTTTATCACTGATGGGCATTTATGTTGATTCCATGTCGTTGCTATTGTGAATAGTGCTGTAACAAACACCGACATACATGTATCTTTTTAATAAAATAATTTATATACCATTGGGGCCGGGTGCTGTGGCTCATGTCTGTAATCCCGGCACTTTGGGAGGCCGAGGCAGGCAGATCACCAGGTCAGGAGTTCGAGACCAGCTGGCCAACATGGTGAAACTCCGTCTCTACTAAAAATACAAAAATTAGCTGGACGTGGTGGCACATGCCTGTAATTCCAGTTACTCGGGAGGCTGAGGCAGGAAAATCACTTGAACCCGGGAGATGGAGGTTGCAGTCAGCCGAGAATGCACCACTGCACTTCCACCTGAGCGACAGGGAATGTGTCAAAAAAAAAAAAAAAAGAATGATTTATATTCCTTTGGGTATATTCCGATATGGGGGCTGGGGGCGTGGAGCCAAAGGGGGTGGAGCCAAGGTAGCCGAATAGAAGCATCTCTGCTCTGCAGCTCCCACGAAGAAGGACGGAAACTGCCAGTGAACTCTGCATCTTCAGAGGTACCAAAGTTCTCTTATTGGGACTGACTAGGTGGCGGGCGTGACTTACGGAGAGCGAGCAAAAACAGGGTGGAACAAGACCCCACCTTGGAGCTGCAGGGCAGCAAAGGGAGCTCCCTGCCCCAGCCAAGGGAGACGGTGAGGGACTGTGCTTGCCCTCCCTGAAAACCAGGCTTTCCCCACGGATCCTTGCCTCCTTTTGGAGGTTCATGGGCATTCTTTTCAAGGAAACATGAACTGCCGGTACTTTTAAAATATCAAAAAATCTCTAACAATTATCCTGCATAAACAGGTTAAGTTAGTGTGTGGCAGGCAGGTATAAGCCTTGTGTTCACACAGGTAGCACTCTAGTAAGTACAGATTCTATTGAGAGTGTAAGTACAATTTAGAACCATAGAAGAAGGTTGATGTTTTGTCCCTCAAACTGGGCAGATTCCTTAGATGAAGTTAAATATTTCCTGCAAAGCTGATTGGTGCGTCTCTGAAGAGAACAAACTGATTGTTGTGAGAAGAATGGTATTAGTTCTGTTTTCTAAAAGGCTAGGTTTTGCTGATACAGCTGTAACAACTTTAGCAAAACCATGTTGTTAATGGGAGGCCAAAGTTTAATTTGTACAGGACTCAGTGAAAGTTGGGATTAATGATGTGAGGGAAATTTAAGCTACAGAAGGTCCTATAAATAATCTACCTTTTGAAGTGTTTGAAGGAATAGTTATTAAATTTTGTCAGCAAACAATTAAATTCATAGCCATAGCTATAATATGAGAAAAACACTTCAGGAAGTTTTGTTTTTTTTTAAATGGCCAAAGATCATATAGAGTCAAAAGTAATAGAATTAAGGTAAGGAAGATCATATTGAAAATTCTTCTAATTAGTTAATAAAGGGCACAAAAATATAATAATGGGTGATATTAATAGCAAGGGAAAAGCAAATGGGTGATGAAGAATCAGAAAATTAACCTTCTCTGTTGATTTTGGTGGAAGCTGCTTTTTTCTGTGGTCATCAACATGTTCTGTCTTTTTGTGTGTAAACCATTTATTTCTCTGGTCAGAGGCTTCTGTACATAACAATCCTAAATTTAGGGTCTCTGAATGGAATCGCCATACAATAATCAGAAAAATATGTGTTGGGTATTTTTTAAGTTGGGATCAACACCTTGGAGTTTTACTGGTATATCAGTTGTTAACATTACCAGGTAAGACCCCGTCTATCAAAGTTCAAAGTCAATTTTTCCCTAATTCCTCCTTTAGAAGACTAAATATCCAGGTTTCTGATCATGGATAGTCCACTTAGGAGGATGTTTTAGAAATACAGCTTGTTAGTAATAAAGCAGTAGGCATCATCTGAATCCCTGGTAATGGTCAGTCTTACCTGCTTGTAATAGCTTAGAATCTAGGCTTGGAAATAATGCCCCAATGCATAAGCAATCTGTTTTTAACTCAAAGGGAGAAAACCTGTGGTTTCTAGAGACAACTGATCTTATTTTCATATAGGCTAATTGTAATGATTTGGGACCTGGGTATTTGATGTTCCTTCAAGCTTTGATAGTTACAGTTTAGAACTGTATTCTTTGCATTCTTTTCATTTTTCCTGAAGTTTGTGGACCATAAGGTAATAGAGATTCTGAGTAAAAAGTAAAGCTAGAATGGAATAGAGTGAGACTCAGCAGCACTTCCGCCCACTATGAAAACTAAGAAGTTGAGAGAGTCAGTTGGCAGAGAGATGGATAAAGCAGAGATGCAAGGACAAGAAATGGAAAAAGTCCAATTTCCAGTTTCAGTCCTACCCAAGACCTGCATTCTTAGTCACAAGACACTCTGTATTCTTATAATAATTCATCCTTTTTAAAAAGTTTTATTATGTTTAAGTAATTTGCATTGATTTGTGTTATTTGTGCTCCAATTGATCAAAGTTCGGATAACATGATTATCAAATAGAATAATAACTGCCATGATCCAAAATGCATCGAATATGTTTAAAGCACAAGTGCATATAAAACTTTTGAGAAATACTAACTGGTCATTATTACAGGATGCTATGAAACACCTTATTATTTTGAAAATTGTTAGATAAAATGAAAGGAATAAACATTTATCCTTTCTTTCCTGCATAAATGATACCACTGAGTGACTCAATATTGGATGAGATGATTCTCTTTTAAAAAGTTTCCAGGGGCCAGCGCTGTGACTCACACCTGTAATCCTAGTGCTTTGGAGGCCTGAAGTGGGAGGATTGTGTGGAGCTATAAAACAATTTCCACATAAAGAAAAAAGAAAAAGAAATACAGCTAGTCATGGTGGCATGCACCTGTAGTCCCAGCTACTTGGGAGGCTGAGGTAGAAGAATTGCTTGAGGCCAGGAGTTCAAGGCTGCAGTGAGCTATGATGACATCACTGCACTGCACTCCATCTGGGTGACAGAGTGAGACTCTTTCTCTAAAAAAAAAAAAAAAAAAAAGAATGATAGAATGAGAATATCACCATTTTTCAAGCCCTAATGAATTATTAGATCTCAATATTAAGTGTTAGTGGCAGCTAACATCATATGTAGATGCACACACAAAGAGACAACTAGACATTATATGCATCTAGATGGAAGAAAATAGCCCTTCCTATGAGGTATTCTTGCTGTAAAAGTTGAACCTGAATCTGTGCAAGCCTCTACTTAAAGAAAATATAGGAGACAGAGAAGCATGTTAGAAATGACATCATATGAATTACATCAGCCAAAATAAGACTGTGGAATAAGTCTTTAGTTGTTTTTTTGTTTTGTTTTGTGTGTGTGTGTTTTGACAGATGAATTGCAAGCATGCAAGTGGGGAAAGCAAGAGCGAGACTGAGAAAGATTATTACGGATTAAAAAAAGCTTTGAAAGATATATCAACTAATCCCAATTTGGGGGCCTTGTTTAGCTCCTGGTTCAAGCAAAAGGTAAAAAATTATACGGTTATAAGAGAATCAGAAATTTGAACACTAAGTATTTTATGATATTAAAGGTTGTTGCTAGTTTATTGTGATTACATTTTTTTAAATATTCTTTTTTGTTTAAAAGATGCCTGAAATATTCATGGATGAAACATTATGTCTGTTATGTATTTCAAAATAATGCGTGAGTAGAGAAGTGGATGGGAGTACAGATAAAACAAATTGTTCATAAGTTGAAAATTGTCAAAGCTGAATAATGAAAGCTCATTAAACTCTTCATTTTACTTAGTATATATGTTTGGAAGTTTTCCATAATGTAATTTTAACTAAACCAGATCAATTGAATATCCATATAAAAAAACTACAATTTGACTGACATCTCACTTCTTACAAAAAAACTGTAGGTATATTATATATTTATAACAGAGATTATCTTCTTATTCTGCGGTAGAGAAAAATTATTCAAATGGGACACATAAAGCACAAATGGTAAAAGAAAGGTTAAATAGATTTTATTATATTAGCATTAAAAATTTAAGAATTTCTCTTTACGAAAAACAATCATTAACAGAGTGAAAAGGCAAACCACAAACTGGGAGGATATATTTGCAAAACAGCTATCAGTTAAATACAAAATACATACAGAAGAGCTATGCACCATTAAGAAAAAACAGACAACTCAATAGAAAAATGAGCAAGAGAATTGAACATGCAATTCAGAAAAGAAGAACTCCAGATAGCCTACTATGTACAGTATATATACATATATATTTATGTACATATATGTGTTTTCATATACACATATACAGTATGTATACTGTGTATATTTATGTATATGTGTATTCATATATATGTAATGAAAAAGGGTTTATCCTCATTAGTAATCAAGGAAATTCATATTCAACGAATAAGGACATACACCCAGATGGCTAAAACAAAGACAACTGAAAATACCAAGTGTTAGCAAGTATTAGGAACCATGGAAACTTTAATACACTGCTGATGAGAAAGTAAATTTAGGCAATTACTACCTTGGAAACTGATATTTTCCAGTGAAGTTGAAAATATGCATACCCTATGACCCAATAATTCCATTCTTAGGTTTATACACAACCGAATTGAGTCCACATGACCCGAAGAGACACTTGTTTCCCAAGTGTTTTAATAACATTTTTTGTAATGTAACAAAAAAATCAAAATAACCAAATGTCGGCTGGGCACGGTGGCTCACACCTGTAATCCCAGCACTTTGGAAGGCTGAGGCTGGTGGATCTCCTGAGGTCAGGAGTTCGAGACCAGCCTGACCAATATGGTGAAACCCCATCTCTACTAAAAATATGAAATTAGCCAGGCGTGGTGGTGTACACCTAATCCCAGCTATTCAGGATGCTGAGACAGGAGAATCGCTTGATCCCTGGGAGGCGGAGGTTGCAGTGAGCTGAGATCGTGCCACTGCACTCCAATCTGGGCAATAGAGCAAGACTCCATCTGAAAAAAAAGAAATAACCAAATGTCAACAGTATTAGGATAGATAAGCTGTGGCATACCCATACAATGGACTATTATACAGCAATAATAATAGACTACAATTACACAGAAGAACAATGTGGAATCATAATGCAACCATATATTAAGCCAAAAAAAGCCAAGCACAAAACAATACAGATGGTATGATTTCAAAAGTTCAAAAACAGACAAAACTACATCCTAGTGTTTGAGTATGTGTGCTTGCAGTAAAACCATATTTTTTTAAAAGCAAGGAAGTAATTACTGTAAAAGTCAGAACAATGATTACTTCTGGGGACAGGGAGGGTGAAATGATTGAAAAGGGGAACAAAAGAGATTGCTGGGATGCTAGCAATCTTCTGTTTCTTAACTTCATTGGTGGCTGTGGAGGGATTTGCTTTAGGAGGGATTTGCTTTATGGTAAGTTCTTGAACTGTACATTTTTGTTTTGTGCATTTTTCTGTATGCGTGTTACGTTTCATATTGAGTGAAAGGTTTTTCGTTCAATGCCTCAAATGAGAAACCCGAGTGGAGGCACTGAAAAGAAGCCTGAATTTGTTAGAAAGCTGACTGGTTGGAATAGAAGGAAAACTCTAGAATTCGTCCTAGATCTCAAAGGCGAAGGATTTAAAATGAAGAAAGGCACTCATAACCACTTCTAAATTGACCTTCTTTGACATTGTTTCCTCCTAATGCCTATAAATTGCCATGTATATTGACCTTAACTTGATCTCCATTGCATAAATAGTTTGTGGTAAGTTAGCACAGTATGATTTATTTCACATGACTCCTTTCACCTTGACCTCCTTACAAGACCTAACTGAAAATCATCCATGCCATCTTAGTTACTGTGAGTCGTGCAGCAGTGAACACTGGAGTGTGATTATCTTTTAGAAGTCCTGATTTCAATTCTGTTGAATAAATACCCAGAAATGATACTGCTGGATCACATGGTAGTTCTACTTCTAACTTTTTGAGGAAACTTCATATTGTTTTCCATAGTAGCAGTACTGTTTTCTCAATTGAAGGATGAATGGATAAAGGAAATGTGTTGTATAGAGAAGAGGGAATATTATTCATCCTTAAAAAATAAAGAAATCCTGCAATATGTAACAACATGAATTAACCTTGAGGACATTATGCTAAGTGAAATAAGCCATCAAGAAGGAAAAACACTGTGTGAGTCCACTTATATGAGGTATCTAAAATATTCAGACTCATAAAATCAGAGAGTTTCTAGGGGCTAGGGAAAGAGGAAAATGACAAATCACTAATCAACTGGTATAAAGTATCAATTGTACAAGATAAAGAAGTTCTACAGACCTGCTGTACAACATTGTCCTTATGGTTGGCAATATTGTATCTTACACTTGAAAATGTGTTAAGAGGATAGACCTCACATTAAGTGTGCTTATCACAATAAAATACATTTTTAAAAAAATCACCCAGCCCAGGCCCTAAAACTCTGTAAATACCCTGCCTTATTCTTTCATTTTCAGATACTTATACAATTCTGTCAAGGTGGTGTTCTTTCTTACTGTAGTTAATCTTATAAACTTGACTTTGCTTGATCAATAGGTTTTTCTGGTGGTCCTTGGGGTATCTGACAGTTAATCAATAGATTAGTTTAGGCACATAAGAGTGACAGCTCAAAGACATCTATTCATTCTGAAAAGTAGGATCTAAAATTGAGAAAATTCTCAATACTTGAGATTACAGGATATCATTAAGTATTTCCAATAAACCAGATCCTCGGGCTAATGTGGTTCCTCACACCTGACCTTTGGAACAGGATCCTATGTGTTTTGTGACCTTCTGGTCCCAGTGCAGGGCTCCTATCATAGTAAGTGCTTAAAAAAATAGACGCTGAAGAAGTGAAAACACAATTAGTTTCATATTTGTATGAATGTGTTTCCATAGTAATTTTTTAATTTAAAAAATGACTTATAAACATGACTTCCCCAAATTTTGTCCTCTAAGAAAGTTTTAAAGAGCCTGGCTTAAAATGAAAATATATTCATTGCTCAGCTCTATAATAAGCAAGGAGGCAATTTCCATGAGATTATTTGATACAATCCTTTTATAAGGAGCACATTTCTCACTAGAGGGAACTCAGAATCCACCATTAAATGGCAAGACAAGCTAAATAAAATGTCACTTCACTTTAGGGAGAAAAGAGTCTGTTTGGATAAATATGACATTGATTTCCAGAAGATGGAAATTTTTATATGCCCATTTTTCCAATTGTTAACCTCTGCAATTCTAAACGACATAAAAGGGGAATAATATAAACTCTCATAATGATCAGCCAATTAATTAATAAGCTAATATTATAAATAAGTACAGTGTAGGACAAATAAAAAGATATGGCATTATCTCTACCTGCTTGATGAAGGGTGGTGGTGAAAATCCTAGTATTCATGAAAACAAGAAATTATGAGTGGTAAATATGGGTATCTGGAAAAGCTATTTGGAGAAATACAGTTCTGCTCTTTGCCCTTTTCCTGTGCCCACAGGTAACTCCCGGAGCATCTTCTCCTTTAAAGTTGCATCTTCTTGGGTACATTTGGGAAAAGGGGCTATCTTAAACCCACTCCTAAGCCAGCATGCCCAGTAACCTGCTTCTCTCCTATCATCCACTCCATCTCCTCTGACACCCTCAGCTCAGAATTGTGGAGCCACCAGTTCTTCCTCATCCACCACCTGACCTCAGCTGCCAACTCCTTCAATCTCAACAGCAATGTTAAGACTGTATTTGGAGGCTGGGTGCAGTGGCTCATGCCTATAATCCCAGCACTTTGGGAGGCCAAGGCAGGCAGATCACCTGAGGTCAGGAGTTTGAGACCATCCTGGCCAACATGGTGAAACCCTGTCTCTACTGAAAATACAAAAATTAGCTGAGTGTGATGGTGGACACCTGTAATCCCAAGCTACTCAGGAGGCTGAGGCAGGAGAATCGTTTGAACCTAGCAGGCGGAGGTGGCAGTGAGCTGAGATCGTGCCACTGCACCCCAGCCTGGGCGACAGACCGAGACTCCGTCTCAAAAAAAAAAAAAAAAAAGATTGTATTTGGAGCAAAGTTTTACTAAATCCTTGGAAGAAAACTTCACTGTATCTTAAAAGCACTTCATCCCATTCTCCCGTGTAACTGGGAACTTCTCATTGACCCTCATTTCTCTCAGATTCCAGAACTACAACTGTCCCCCACCCTCCACCTCAGATGCTGAAGTTTTTCTCCACCCTTTGAAATTCTTCACACTTCTCTTTACCCTAGGCTAGAGTTCCAAAATCTACCATGCATGTATATCCCAAATATTATATAGTATATATTTATACTAAAAAGCTATTCCTGTTTTATCTGAAATTCAAATTTTACCAGGTATTCTATATTTTTTCTAAATCTGGCAACTATCCCTCGAGTCATCTCGCTGCTTTCCCTGGGGACACAGGAGAGAACTCAGGATTCCTCCCCCTTTATTAAACAAGTTATCTTTATTTCATCCTCTCCCACCCAGGCAACACCCAGAGAAAATCACTTTTCTCACTTCTTTCCCTTAGAACAAATATTTGATTTGTTTTAAATAGTAGAGTGTTTTCTATCTCCGTCATATATTACCTATCTCTTAACATGTTTGCATTTAACAAGTTAGAGTGACTTGTTTTCCAGTTTTATTTTTGTGAGTGAACACAAATGTTTCAGAATTGCCTCATCCAACCATTTAGTTCATTGTGTTCATGTCAGCTGTGCACTAAACACTACACTAGGTACAGGATATCAAAATGAGTAAAAGAAGGGCTCTGTCTGGGGAGGCAGTGTCTTTTAAAATGGTGAAGTAAACGATGAGTCCACATTAGCAGATGGCTCTGAATTCGGTTGAGAACAGTAAACTCTGCCTAGCGTTTACACATTTTGGTTTAACATAGCTTGTGAGTCAGTGACTTTTGAAGGGAAAGGGCCTTCTAGAACACCAACACCACACTTATACTGTCCTTAAGTAAACTGCTCCCTTTTAATCAACACTGGGAGTGAATTCTGTCCTGCTGACCACCTTTCCAATTGCAACAAACACCTAAAATGATTTTGGAAGCTGGCAGATAATCCTTTTTGAGGAGGTGCAGACAGAGATCCCCTTACGGTGAATAACTTCTACACTTAACCTTACTCACTATGAATAGATTCTTAGTTTTCCTTTCGGGGGGCTGTTTAGGTTTCTAAATTTTGAGGTATCTAACATTTACATGCTGTTACAATCTGATATGAAGTTCATCAATGATTAAGTTATTTGGACAATTTTTTAAGACTTCTTAAGGGTGATTAATACCTCTTAGTATCTGCTCTAGGACCTTGCTATTTAGAGTGATCCTCAGACAAGCATCCTTGCCTTCACCTGGGAGCATGCTAGAAATGAAGACTCTTGATTCCTACACAGAGCAGCTCAATCGGTATACTCAATTCCTACACAGAGCAGCTCAATCAATATGTCCAGACTATTTCCACGTGCTTTGAAGAACATTAGATTTTATGAGCACTAGCCTAGGGCTTAACATGGTGCCTGTGCTAGTAGGCGTATAATAAATGCTGATTGAATTGTACAGTATATTAATGTGTTTCCTTAAGAGTGCATAATGGAACACTCAATTTCTCTCCAAT
This sequence comes from Piliocolobus tephrosceles, assembly GCF_002776525.5. Taxonomy (NCBI): domain Eukaryota; kingdom Metazoa; phylum Chordata; class Mammalia; order Primates; family Cercopithecidae; genus Piliocolobus; species Piliocolobus tephrosceles. The sequence continues at coordinate 76,383,592 of NC_045448.1, read as the reverse complement.
TACAGTCATAATCATCTTCCTCATTCTCCTGTTTCAAAATGCTAGTCTTAGCTGGGCATGGGGGTACATGTGTGTAGTCCCTGATCCTCAGGAGGCTAAGGTGGGAGGATCACTGAGCCCAGTAGGTCAAGGTCGCAGTGAGCTGTATTCGCATCATCGCACTGGGTGGCAGAGCAAGACTCTGTCCATAAAATAAAATAAACTAAAAATTATAGTCTCCTGTTTGGTTTAGCACTAACTGCAGATGTATAGTATAATTTGGAAAGATGTCCTCCTCTGCTAAGGGAGAACAGAACAGTATCCATGGCAGAACTTGGGAATTCTGCATGGAAAGATAGCATCAGAAAAGCACTGGATAGAATGGAACCCACTTCTCCACCCCCAATCTTTAAAGTTTGTTCTAACTACAAGGAGCACTTGGTCCATGATAGGAAGCTGTTCTTTCAGATACCACGAGTATCTCTATTCTCCAGAAATATCCTTTTCACACCATTTGCCAATTTTCTAAAACAAAAAAATCAAGTAGCTCTCTAACTTTACCTGGATTTAAAAAGAGAAGCCTCTCTTTATAATAAGACATTAATAAATTGTGACTAACTGATAATACTATATCATATAGTTTCCCAAATTTACATCAGTGAGTTTCAGTTTATTGAGAAAAGTCAAGAAAAAAGAAAAGCCAAGGAAAAAGAATTCTGGGGCAAGATCAATCAGAGAAACTTTGCTTCTTCTCTATACCTTTGGTGAAATATAGTCAGTGATATGATGGTAAATGTTTAATGACTGGATATCTGGGAGAAACACCCAGACTTGTAAGGTCTCCCAATTTATATGGTATAAGTACTCCCATTATGACTGATTTCAAGCTGCAAATATGACACCACTAAACTGGAGTTGGTAACAGGTGTGCAGTAGCTCAACCTTATATAGTATTTCTACCATACAGATACGGTAGACATAAACCTCAAAGGCACAGATAACAGTAAGAGTTAGTAGTAAAAGGAAGCATTGAGTTTTGAGGATTTATTACTTTTATTCATAATATCTTTTAAGTAGTAAATTTATACAATTTAATGTTTAATAATGACTGCGTTAGACAACTGGTTCCTACAATTTCTGAACATTTTGCAACCAGCCGTCCAGAGTCCACAGGAGCTGACTCCAACTCACCACTAAAGGGTATTTCACAGCTCAGACATTCCTGAGGAAAGGCTCTAATTGGTCTACCATGGTTCTGATATCTCTTTTGACCCTGTAAGCCATGTCCCAGGAGGTGAACGTAGCTACAGAAACCTAATAGATGAAAAATTTCTGGAAGAAAATTGGCTTATTGGTGGAGTATACCCCCAAAAATATACTACAATGCCCATTTTATCTATGACTCTATCTAAATTAAGTTTAGCCTAAAGCTGCTTCCTTATATATTCTAAGTCCTCCAACCAATTATTAAAATACTATTCCTATGAGACTGCCCAAGCAAGAAATGTTTTTGAGCAACTGGAGCGTCCGTAGTCAGTATAAAGAAGATTGAGTTGGTAATGGTCATCTGTGATAGTGGTTTCATACCTTTATGAATGCATGCTCTTTTAGGGATTTTTTAAAAATTTATTATCTCAGCACCTTTTTAGGTGGACATCTCTAAGTTTTGACATTTGCAAAGAATGCAATTTCTGGTGTACTGTACATGTTGGGACTTACTTTTATAAAAATTATATTACTCATTTAAATTTATATAATGTAACCTAAACATTGAAACTATTTAATACTCAGTATCTCATTTAATAAATGTACAAACCATTTGCATCATTGCTTTTTCTCCTTGAATTCATATTTCTATTCCCTACAACATTTTACTTACTGAAATATAGTTTATACTTGAAAGTCTTTCATTGATCAAATGACAGAAATCAGCTTACACTTGAAAATTCTTCATTAATCAGTCTACATTTTTCCATAAAAATGTATATGTAATGTATAATTATGTATGTTCTGGATTTAGTTATCT
>NC_045448.1:76322180-76381577 GCF_002776525.5 Piliocolobus tephrosceles | reverse complement strand
TCCATTCAACTCCCTCTTACCAATACGCCACGGTTTCCTTGGTCTGTGCTTTCCTCTGCTGGGGCAAGCTAAATAAACCTAAGTTTGTTTGACTTGGTATTCTCCTGGTAGCCTTTAACTGGTGGTTTCAGCAATAGCATACACTTAACGCAATATAAATACATCACAGTTTTTTAAGCAAAGATAATAGTTGTTGAAAATGCATGTCTTGACTGGGTGCGGTGGCTCACGTCTATAATCCCAGCAGTTTGGGAAGCTGAGGTGGACAGATAATTTGAGGACAGGAGTTCAAGACCAGCCTGGCCAACATGGTGAAACCCCATATCTACTAAAAAATCTACAAAAAATTAGCTGGGCGTGGTGGTGCACGCCTGTAATCTCTGCTACTTGGGAGGCTGCCAGAAGAATCGCTTGAACTGGGAGGCAGAGGTTGCAGTGAGCAAACATCATGCCACTACACTCCAGCCTGGGCAACACAGCAAGACTCTGTCAAAAAAGAAAGAAACATAAAGAGAGAGAGAGAGAAAGAAAGAGAGAGAGAGGGAGAGAAAGAAAATACATCTCTTAATGACAAATATAGCTCCTCCCATATTAGTTCATGCATCCATTACTTATTGCTAGAATAGTTATTATTGTCAATTATGCTGTTATATTTTAATTTTATGTTATGTAAGCACTGAGAAAACTACCTACGAAAAAGTATGTCTTTTCAATGTCAGTCATTTTTCAGAATTACTGAATTGTATGCAAAAATCACATTAATTCATCATCAAAAATTAGTTTGAATGGTCGACTGACCATTGGATTTGGTCTTCCAATTTTGTTGAAAGCAAAACATTGGAAACTGCCTGGTTTGCAAGAGGATTGTAATGAAAACATTAGTTAGTCATTTGTCATCTAGACAACAAAATGTCGGATGCTGCAGAGATTTTTACACATGGCATGTACTTTAGCATATTCAGGAGGGACACAGAATTATGCCTCTCCTTTGGAAGAAGAAAAGAACACTATATTTGTCAAGGCAGCATGAATACAGCGGTTCTCAGCCAAACCAGTTTTAGCAAGAATGCATATGGAAGCTGTTAAGTTTAGCCTAAAGCTACCTCCTTATGTATTCTAAGTTCAGCCTAAAGGTTTCTCCCTACCTAGTAAACTAGAACCTAACTGGATGTGTAAACAGACTGCAACCTACTCTTGTGCCAAACACCGAGTTTTAGCAAATCAAAGCTGGCCAACTGTTCAAATCATGTTCAAATAAGGCAAACGCTAAGCTGTAACCAATCTGGCTGTTTCTGTACTTTACTTCTGCGAAAAGAAAAACTTCAGCTGAATTAAATTTAAAGGAGTTTAATTGAGCAATGAAAGATTTGTGAATTGGGCAGCCTCCAGAATCACAGCAGATTCAGAGATACTCCAGGGATGCCTAGTGGTCAGAACAACTTTGTAGACCAAAAAAAAAAAAAAAAAAAAACTGGGGGGAGGTGTGGAATTGATGTACAGAAATCAAAAGTGAGGTACAGAAACAGCTGGATTGGTTACAGGTTGGCGTTTGCCTCATTTGAACACAGTTTGAACACTCAGCCGTGTATCAGTGGTTTAAGTATGGCTGCTGGGATTGGGCAAGACTGACCTAGTTAACCTAATTTAGGTTTTCAATCTTGTCTACCTATTGTGAAAGGAAAATTTGGGGGCCCCCAAATTACTAAGCTAAAGGGAAAAATAAAGCTGGGAACTGCTCAGGGCAAAACTTGCCACTCAATCTATTCGAAGTCATCCCTCTGCTCACTGAGATAGATGCATATTCTGATTGTCTTCTTTGGAAAGGCTTATCAGAAACTCAAAGTAATACAACTATTTGTCTCTCACCTTCCTGTGACCTGGAAGCCCCCTCCCTGCTTTAAGTTGTCCCCACCTTTCTGGACGGAACCAATTTACATCTTACATATATTGATCGATGTCTCATGTCACCCTAAAATGTATAAACCCAAGCTGTGCCCCGACTACCTTGGTCACATGTCATCAGGACTCCTGAGGCTGTGTCACGGACGTGTGTCATTAACCTTGGCAAAATAAACTTTCTAAATTAGTTGAGAACTGTCTCAAAATTTTGGGATTCACACTGTTAGGTTAATGTTCCTCCACTTCAGATGTAGAAGTACAGAGTCCTTCTAAGACTTACTTAGTTTCTGTTTTCTGTACCTCACTTTCGTTTTTCCATCCATAAATCTTCCACTAGGTGGCTGGCTACGCTTAAAGCCTCCCTGAACCTATTCTGGTTTAGGGGGCGTGTGATTTGCTCAATTAAACTCTGTTTAATTTGTTTAAGGTTTCCTTTTAACAAAGCTGAGAGTCTGGAAATTTAATCCCTTAAAATATCCACTTCTGTGAAGCCCTTGGAAAGTCTTGTTCTCTAAAGCAGAGGCAGAAACGTCGTTGAGCACGGAACCAACTGCAGCAAGATGAATTAAATGAACTGGATGAATCACTCTAGATGTAGACAGTCAGAGGCACCCAAATAACAATAGATTTTACCAAAAGGAACCACTCAAAATTCATGGTGCAGGCTTCCTTTCTGTAGACAGAGCTTAGTGAATATAGTACAAATTTGCCTCCGACAATAGCCTTTTTTTGTTTTTAGATACTTTCCTTAAGGGTGAAAGCATTTAACCAGGACTTCTCTTGAAGTCCTGCTGCCTGAGAGTAGTCGTTTGATTTCTGCTAGTCTGTATGCATTGTTTATGTACAGACTTTACTGTTTTTCTCTCAGAGGCATCTCCTCCTACCCCGAGACTCACACTACTGGGGTTTCGTTTGTTTTACATCTTGGTTGGAGGGGGCTCTTTCTCCGGAAAATAAAAGACAACGGATCTGGCTCCAGTCCAGGACGGGGAGCATAAAGCCTAATTCACAAGGAGAGCACGTGAGTTCTGCTCTCCGTGGGACTCAGCCCGGAGAGGCCGTGGAAATCTCTAGACGTCAGTCCACGCAACCTAAACTGGCAAAAAGGAACGCTTTGCCTCTCCAGACTCAGACCCCAGAACAGAATTCGGCCAACCACAGCCAAGAAGGCAAAGCACGCAGGCGCAGACATTGAAGCGGGTAGTAGAAGGCTGGCGGACGGGCGCGCGCACTCGGCGACCGGAGAGGCGGTAGCGCACGCTTGGGGCGGGCACTGCAGCTCTGGCTTGGGGTTCACCGGGTCATAGGGCTCCGGGAGCTTTGGCCTCGGCCATGGCTCACAGGCCGAAAAGGACTTTTCGGCAGCGCGCTGCCGATTCCAGCGACAGCGATGGGGCTGAGGAGTCGCCTGCTGAGCCTGGGGCGCCGAGAGAAGTTGCGGCCCCGGGTTCTGCGGAAGAAGGGCCGCCCTCTGGAGGAGGCCGCGCGCGGATGGCAGGACGGCCTCACCGGGTTCGGGGCCCTCGGGGCCGGGGCCGGGTCTGGGCGAGCTCCCGGCGCGCCAAGGAAGCGGCTCCCCGCGCGGACGAAGGCTCGGGTGTCCAGGGTGACGCGGGGAAGAAAGGAGGTGAGGGCACAGGGCGGGAAGGGGCCGCGGGGTCTCTGGATCCTTCTTTAGGGGTTCTGTAACTTGCTGCCGACCATCGGCCGTGCTAAGTCCAAGTCCTGAAGGTAGTGAGCGAGAAAACAGCTCGAGCACTCGCCCGCTGCCTGCATCTACCTTTTGGACTCCTTAGGTGAGATAAAACAATCCTGGACAGTTGGGAGGCTCTTCGTTTTCACCATCAGATGACTCCACCAGTTATAACTAACACAGTTACCAAAGTTTATGAAGAACCTAAATTGTCACTACAGAATTCAATAATTTCAGATACTATTAAGTAGGCAGAAGTTATATGTGCCTTTTAGACACTTGCCCAACTTATCTTTCTTGAACACATTGAGCCAGAATAATACAAGAATCTAGGTTTTGGAACATTCCCCTTTGCTTGTTTTCTTTTTTCACCAGTTATTTGCAAAAACTATTAAAAAGTAATATATACAACACAAAGAAGCATGATAGAGATTCATGACACTGTAGATTGTGCCAGTAATGGTGTTAAATATAGTGTCATTTTGAAGTACCTTTGAGTTCTTAAATACAGATGTAAGGCAGCATAAAGTTATTTACATAAAATGTGCTGCTCTGAGTTTGAATTGTAGCTTAATGAGGAATACGGTTTTTGGTTAGTCTTGAGATCCAGAATGTTCCTACTATTTTTTATTCTCATTAAAGTGATTTTTATTAATTTATTGAGAAGTAAAAATTGTATATACTTATGGCATACAACATGATGTTTGAAATGTGTCTACAGTGACTACATGGAGCTAATAAACATTTGCATTACCTTAGGTACTTACTTTTTTTGTGGTGAGAACACTTAATATCTACTCTTAGTAATTTTCAAGTATGCAATGCGTTATTAATTTAGTCACCGTGTTGTAAAATAGAATTCGTCTTGTCTAATTAAAATGTTGTGCCCTTTGACCAGTATCTCCCCAACCACTCTCAATCCCAGTTCCTGCTAACCACTACTCGACTCTCTGCTTCTATGACTTCTGATTTCCACTTTTTTAGATTACACATGTGAGGTCATGTGGTGTTTCTCTCTCTCTGCCTATTTCAGGTAATATAGTGTCCTTAAGGTTTGTGATCTTCGTGATTTCTTGGTCTTTCTTGTGACCTTCTATTTGTCTAAAGTTTTCATGACCTTTTGTATTTGTTTTCTGGTGAAACTTTGTAGATGAACGTTGAAGTAAGGAGTTGCCTTTTCTCTTGCCTTCTAGAAGAGTGTTTCTCAAACTTTTTGGGATTTGGACCTCCTTTAGACTGTTAGAAATGATTAAGGATTCCAAAGAGCTTTTGCTTCAGTAGGTTATACCCATCAGTATTTACCATACTAAAATTAAAATTTATTAATTCACTTAAAAAATCTATTACATGTAAGGATAAGTAAGATTTTTGTGAAAAATATTGCACAAAAAAAGGAAGAGTAGCATTGTTTTCAATTTGCAGATCTCTTTAATGTCTGGCAAAATATTAATAGAAGACAGCTGAATTCTCATAGCTGTTTCTGCTTTTCATCTGTTGTGCTATTTTGGTTTGGTTGAAGTATTTGAAGAAAATACAGCCTCTGGCAGATACATGATTAAGACAAGTACTTAACCTTTTTAGATCATTGAGAGTGTTGTACTTTAGTATAACAAAGCTCAACAAGTAATAGACTAACCCTTCTTAAAAGTTAGTTGTGGGCAGGGCGCAGTGGCTCACATCTGTAAGCCCAGCACTTTGGGAGGCCGAGGCAGGCGTATCAAGAGATCAGGAGTTCGAGCCCGGCCTGGCCAACATGGCGAAACCCTATCTCTAGTAAAAATACAAAAATTAGCTGGGCATGGTGGTGGGTGCCTATAATCCCAGCTATTTGGGAGGCTGAGGTTGCAGTGAGCTGAGATTATGCCACTGCACTCTAGCCTGGGTGACAGAGTGAGACTCTATCTCAAAAAAAAAAAAAAGCTGCCAAATGGAATCTTAAACCATATGATTAAATTAAATTTGGGGTGCTCTTACATTAAAACTGTTCTGTTTTATACTTTGGATCTTTTACTCATGAACAATTGGTAACATCTTGCATTATTTGAAAAGTATTCTTTAGATGAGTTTGTAGATCTTACAAATGTTGGAGCATTTTATTGTACAATGCCAAAAAAAATCAGTTAGTATTACCACTGATTAATCAGTCTAAGCATTGGAAAGCCATTAGGTTCACAGTAGAGAATATACGTTTTCCAAAATCTCAATTTTCACTTGAAATCTCTCATTTTGGAAGTGATAGGCACAACTGGGCTCATGTTTGAGAAAATGTTTGTCAGATAGCCGTGTCTGAATAACCAGTTTGTTAGTCATTCAGGTAAAATGGTGGTGCTTCTTAAAAACAATGTCTAGTTCAGCTTGCAACTCAGTCACACAAATGCTTTTCCTTAAGGCAGCCATTGCATTTCAAGATGCAGCAAAAGTGTCTTATGAATACTTTGATTTTGTCACAAAGAATATTAAACGTGTGTACTCAAGGGTCAAAATTTAATAAAATAACAATTTTTTAATTACTTCATTAAGAGCTACTGGCTTTTTTCTGCCAATGTGAGGTAGTGAAAAATACCATAACTGCTACTACAAATTGATTCATTCATGCTAAGGATCTAGCAGTTTTACCCACCACTGCCTTTACTTCATTATATAGATGTCAACATGGTAAAAAGAACAAATAACATGTTATTATTGTGATGAAAGTAGTTTTGATTTCACAGACTCTGAAAGAGTCTCAAGGACCTCCAGGGATTGATAAACCATGCTTTGAGACCCACTGCTTTGGTGTTAATCCACTTTGGAAACAGGTATGGGTTGTCATAAATGGCAATATCTAAGAAAGATGTGAGCTGCAGCTATTTTTTTAAAGTGTTTTAAATTTTGATTTTACTCCAGCCTTTTTTGAACTGTATGTAGGTCTTTTAACTAAGGTAGAAAATTAAAAGTAATGAGTACTATGTAATCTTATGTTTTAAGGTTACTCATAAAGATTGCAAATTTATTGTGGATTAACAAACCCTTTCTTGTCAGTAATGTCAAGAATTCCTTTATTTTGTTCATTTAATTTTCACAACACCCCTGTGGGTTTTATCTTGGTGTTATCTTTGTTTAACAGATTAATTGAATTTAACAGACTATTTGACCTTCCAAATCATGCATTGAAAAGATAGACCCATGGTTTAGTTTTGACCAAAGTGCTCGTTACAGTATTTCTTGCCACCAGCCACTGAAATATGGCATACTATAAAGAGAGCCTAAATTCTGAAGTTGGATGGGATTAGATTGAAAGCCCTGCTTTTCCATTTCCTGAGTTGGTGTTCTTTATCCTCCTAATCCTTAGTGAACTCATCAGAAATAGTATTTACTTTATAGAATTACAAGTATTAAGTAAGTCATGTAAAACAGGTTTTAACGTGCCTAGTACATAGTATACATTAAATATTTTTCTTTTCTACTTACTCACAATCATTACTTTTCTAAATATTACTTCAATTTTGTCTCTTTTTTTTCTCTAATGCCTCTTTCCCTCTTCTCATTGCATCTTTTTGGAAATATATTATTAGATGCCTCGTTAATACAAATAGGGTCTTTGTACACTTTGTAGATCATTCAGTTGCTTAAGAAAGACAGAAAGTTGGAGGAAGATCAATATGTCTACTTTAATATGTGGAGTAGGATTAAAACACCATATTATACGTATGCCATGTGTTGTTCAGAATTTCAATTATTAATTACATTATTTTGACTCTTTTTTGTTATTTTTTTTTAATGTCCTGTTAGAATCCAGAGTCCTTGATGTGTCCACAGATGAAGAGGATGAAATACATCACTCCTCAGAAAGTAAGGATGATCAGGGTTTGTCTTCTGACAGCTCTAGCTCTCTTGGAGAAAAAGAACTTTCATCAACAGGTTAGTAATTTGTATGATTTTGGTTAAGAATTTTATTTTTAATATAGTGTTTTTGATATCGTTATTAATAACATATTAAAAACTCTGGTGACATATGGGGCAAGTAGGTCATTAAGGATAATTGTCAGAGTGCCAAAATTGGCTGCTCATTTTTATTATATTTTAACATGCACAGGTTAGACAGCTTATAAGTAGCAGGGCTAGGATTTAAACCCAGTCTGTTCTAGAGCCTGTATTCTTCTTAACCACTGTACTATGCTGGGTGATTGATACTGATACCTAAAGGATGGTATGAATTTGTCAGGGAGGATGTTTCAGGTATAGGATGTAGCATATCTGAAACTTTAGGGAAGGTATGTAATATGTGCAGGAAGCTAAAGATAGCTCCGTTTGGCCGAAAGTATTTGGTTGGGAGTTTAAGGAAAAGAAGAAAACGGGAAGGACAAGTTGGAGTCAGATGATACAGGGCTTAGGGAACCACTGAAAATTTGATACAGGTGACATGAATGTTTTTGTGTCTTAGAAAGATCAGTCTAGTTTAGGGGTGGCAAATATGGCCCACTACATATTTTTGTAAACAAGATTTTAGTAAAACACAATCAGTCTTTCAGCTACTTATTATTTGTGTGTGCTTTTGCACTGCAGTAGCAGAGTTGAGAAGTTTCATCAAGGACCCAATAGCCCACAGAGTCAAAAATATTTATCTGGCGTCTTCAGAGGTTTATAACTTGTTTTGTGCTGTGGAGTCCTTTTTCAGTCTAGAGAAGCCTAAGATCCCTTCTGAGAAAATAAAGTAAAATACATAACTTTGTAAAGGAAACATATTTTAGTGAAATAAAATTATTAAAATATATTTTATAATGCTTGTAATATAGTAATAAGTGCTTCTTTATTAGCCTATCAAATAACAACAACCAGCAGCCCTGTAACCTTGTAATTTTGTTTCTTCTCCATGTACACAAGGTACAGAAATACTAAGTGATTAAGCCAGTATGAAGAACTGAAATCTAGTAAACGGGTAAAGCCTTGTCTAGATTCTAGATACAGTGCTATTCAGTAGAATTTTCTGTGGTTTGGAAAAATTTTCGGTCTTCACTGTCCATATGGTAGCCACTGGTCATAAGTGGCTATTGAGCTCTTAAAATGTGGCTATAGTGAGACTGAGAAATTGAATTTTTAGTTGTATTTGAATAGTCACATGGGGCTAGTGGCTACTGTACCAAACAATGCTACTCTAAAAGATGGTGGATTAGACCAGGTGCGATGGCTCGCATCTGTAATCCCAGCACTTTGGGAGGCCTAGGCGGCTGGATCACCTGAGGTTGGGAGTTCGAGACCAGCCTGGCCAAAATGGCAAAACCCCATCTCTACTAAAAATATAAAAATTAGCCAGGCATCGTGGCACACACCTGTAATTCAAGGGGCTGAGGCAAAAGAATTGCTTGAACCTGGGAGGCAGAGGTTGCAGTGAGCAGAGATCACGCCAGTGTACTCCAGCCCAGGCGACAGAGCAAGACTCCATCTCAAAAACAAAAAAAAGATGGTGGATTAAACAACGTAAGGCAGTGGTTGTGAAGTGTTGGCAGCACTGGCCCCACCTAAGGAGAGAGGGCAGCGTTTGAAAATGTATGGGATTATTTAAATGATTATAGTGGTTGAGTTGTTGCTGGCACGTAGTGCCCTACAGGCAAGGATTGATAAATGTCTTACAGGAGTGCAGAACAGTTCAGCAGGGTGAATTGCCCCTCCCCCACTGATTAAAAATTGAAAACTTGTCCTGTGAGGAACACCTGAAAGTTCAAAGGACTTACTGGCTGGAGAAGAAAAGATGGAGGAATGTGTTCATTTTAAGGGCAGGCATGTGGAAGAAAAGCATTTATTTGTGTTCGGAAGGAATATCTGCCTCGAAATAGTCCCTCTAGCAGAGGCTGCTTGTTATTAATAGAAGATGATAATTTACCTCTCGGCCCTAGATGATTGTATATCAGATAGGATGATGTATGTGAAGAATTATTCATAAGTTATAAATTTGTAAAAACATGATGTGTTTATTATTGAACAATATGCTGACATTATTGATTCATCCCTTGTCTGCTCAGCGTCTGCTGTGTGAGAGAACTCTTGAACTAGGTATTGAATATGCAGAAACAGGACAGATGCAATACTCTTCCTTGAATTTTTACGTCTTTATTTTCACTTGAGCGGTTACCTTTATGTAGCACTAATATCTTACTACTGTGTCCCATTACTTGTGACTTACTAATTAAACCCTACCAAGTCATCTCAGGAAAATCACTTCCAAAATAAGAATTTCTGTGTCCATATTCATATACTTGAGTATTTGAACCTAACTGTCTTATCTTAACCCTGCCTGCACATTAAAATCCTCTAGGGAGCTATAAAAACATACTTTGCTCAGCTCTGCCTCAGATCAACATCTGAATTGCTGGTGTAGAGGCCTGGGTATGTCAAGCTTCTCAGGTGACTGTGATGTGTAGCCAGGGTTGAGAATTGCTACTATAACCTGCTGTGATGATTTTGAATCTTAAATGCTTTGGGAGGAGGACATGACCTTCATCATGTCCCTGACAGTAGTCTATAAATAAATACTAATCTATACAAAAGCAAATAACCTGATTTTATATTACTTGTTCTTGATGAATATTTATTGACTTCTAGTGATTACTTTATTGCTTCATGATTTACTCAAGGACTTTTAATTTTCCCTAGGGCTGATGTCAAGCATATTGGTCTGTGATATATCTCTTTTTGTTTGTTTGTATCTAACATTGGAGCTTTTGCGCATCTCCAAGTACATGACATTTTTCTGTTTATTTCTCAAGGAATTTGGGTCAACTTGTGGGAAGGTTTAGAAAACTTCACTAGAGCCTCAGTAGCTTGACATCTTTTTAGTAGTTTGAAATGCTTAAAATGGTGAAAATTTCTCTTGCCATTTCTTTACTGTAGTATTTTTCTTAAGAAACCATTTTTTCCAGAATGAAGATAAATTTCACCTTAGATCATGCATGAAGAAACTTGTTTTAAATTGGAAGAGTTTATGCCAATGATGTTTATGCTGTACAATATGAAGAAAAATATAAGGCTCTCTTAAGAGTTGTTGTCATTTAAAATTTTTCACCTGGTAAATGAACCTGATTATTTTCTTTACACTTCTTAATGTCTCATGTTTATTCATGTGCGGCTCACTATAGAACCGCAGAGGCTAATTTGGCTTTGCTCTGTTACTGTTTGTAGTATGTTTCTGATTTCTTGTAAGTGTGGGTAGGAGGGAAGGAGGACATCATAGTGTAGTATCTGTCTTACTTGGTAAGTCAGACTGGTCTGTCATTGATCCTTCTAACTTCTGTAGCTCTCACTGATTGGGGAACACCACACTCAGCCCCCTCCACATCCCTGTGCTGACAATCTCAGAGCTTCCAGAAATGAGAAATAGCCACCCCTCAACAAAGTGAGCAGTACCTGATGAGTAAGAGAGTTAAAAGATAAAATGAAGTGGTTTCAGTATATTTTCTGATACTTCTAGATTTGGTTGATTTTTCTAAATTGTATTTGATCTCTATTAAGTTTTCTTCCTTTACTGATACAGATTTTGAGCCATTTATTAAAGTCACATTCATATATCAAAATAGCAAATAATTTAGGAAAATGGTGCTTTTTTCTTTTTCTTAAATGTGAGGAATATTTACTTACATTGGTCTTTGGTTTTTAGTGTCCTCCTCTTTGTTTCCTTCAGTTAAGATCCCAGATGCAGCTTTTATTCAGGCAGCCCGCAGAAAACGTGAATTGGCCAGAGCCCAAGATGACTATATTTCTTTGGATGTAGAACATACCTCTACCGTCTCTGGTATGAAGAAAGAGAGTGAAGATGACCCTGAGAGTGAGCCTGATGACCATGAAAAGAGAATACCATTTACCCTAAAACCTCAAACATTTAGACAAAGGATGGCTGAGGAATCAAGTATGTGTATACCAATATATGAAGATTAGGATATTTTTCATTAGAATATAATATTATGAGAGAATCTCCATAAAAATGTAATGTGCTGTCTCACATTGTAGAGTGTTGATAACGGTTTTTAACATTGATTTGGTCCATGATATTATGACCTCTAAAACATGTACCTGTATCAAAATGTTATTATCAAGGAGTGTATGTAATAATGTTTATTAATATCTGACCACCTCTTGATCTTTTTTAACAGGTTTAAAAAAATGTGCAGTATCTTATTTTTAAAACATTGAAAACAATCGTCACATTTATAAATATATTTTTTCAACATGGAAGCATCTACAGAGATTTTCGATGTCATGTATTAAAATCTTCCCTGCTGTAATAAAAAATTTCATCTACCCACAATGCTAAGCCTTAAAGGACTGTTTTCACATTTCTCATTTATAATATATGCATTTTACCAAGGTTTTTGTAACTTTTTTTTTTCCAGGAAAAGACTGAGTTCCTTACAACTTTTAAATGTTTAGATTCTTAGGTAGTAATTGAGAGATTTTTGATGAGAAAAACCAAACATTTCATTCTTTCTCAGTTTTTTTACTGAGAAATATATAGGGCTGTAGTGTTTTGAGTACGGGTTCTGGAGTCAGATCCCAGGATCCAACTTCCAACTTCGTCATAGTCTTCAGACAGCTATTTAACCTCCCAATATCTGTGTTTCCTCACTTGTGAAATGAGGGCAATAATAGTGCCTTCTTCCCAGAATTATTGTGAAGAATAAATAACACGTAAAGTCGTGCTAAGCCTGTGTAGAATAAGCTCAAAAAATGTTGGCTGCTGCAATTAAAATGGAAAAATATTAAATGTTTACATGTGAACTTTTTTCCCCCTAGTAAGTAGAAATGAAGAAACAAGTGAAGAAAGTCAGGAAGATGAAAAACAGGATATTTGGGAACGACAACAAATGAGGAAAGCAGTTAAAATCATAGAGGTAATCATTCTTTATACCATGTATATTAGATTCCTGTGGCTGCTATAACAAATTACCACAAACTTGGTGACTCAAAAGAACAGACATTTGTCACAAGGCGGAGGCCAGAATCTGAAGTCAAGGGGTTGGTAGCACCTTGCTTCCTCCAAAGGCCCTGGGGGGTTGTGGGGAGCAGGTAATTCTTCCTTGCCTCTTCCAGCTTCTGGTCATTCCAGATATTTCTTGGCTTGTGACTACATAACTCCTGTCTCTGCCTCTGTCTTCACGTGGCTTTTTCCATGTCTCTACTGTGTGTTTTTCTCATAACGATACTTGTCATTGGATTTAGGGCCCACTCAGATAATCCAAGATCCTTCACTTAATTACAACCACAAAGACTCTTTTTCCAAATAAGGTCATATTTGCACTTTCCAGGGATTAAATCATGGATGTATCTTTTGGGAGGCCTCCATTCAACCCACTACACTGTGCGTATTATCTTATTTTTCCACTAGATTATAAATACCTTGAGGGTATTATTTTTTTAATCTTTAATTTTATAATAATTGACAGTTTATATTGGACAGGTGCTTAAAAGTAAAGTTTAAGCCTCAAACTTTACTTTTAGACACCTGTTCTGTATAATATAAATATATCCAATTTTCTCTTTGGAAACTGTTTTTTTCACTTCACAATATAACAGACATCTCACTGCAATGGTGTATCTACTTCTACTGCATCTTAATGATTTCATAGCAATCTAGTGAATAGATGTATTATCATTTATATATTAAATCTCATTATGTGATTTCTCAGATAATTTTTTATTATAGTGAACCTTGTGGTAAATATTACACACAAATACGTTATACCTATATTATGATACATAACTGTGTTACATTTCTGCATACACAAATATAGCTTTGTGTTTTATTTAATTTTTAAAAAGATGTAAACAAAGTAAATATCCAATAATAGGGGTCTTGGTGCAATACAGTAGGGTGGGACACTATGAATTGCTAAAAATTATATTAGAAACCAAAGCCCAAGAGGCTGAGTCAGGTGGATCACTTGAGTCCAGGAGTTCAAGATTAGTTGGGCAACATGACGAAACCCTACTGCTACAAAAAATACAAAAATTAGCTAGGCATGGTCACACACCTGTAGTCCTAACTACTTGGGGGCTGAGGTGGGAGGATTGCTTGAGCCCAGGAGGTCAAAGCTGCAGTGAGCCAAGATCGCGCCACTGCACTTCAGCCTGGGTGACAGAGTGAGACCCTGTCTCATTTAAGACTAAAAACAACAACAACACTAAAGCCCAGATTTTTCCAGGCATAGTGGCTCACACCTCTTATTCCAGCATTTTGGAAGGCCAAGGAGGGAGGATCACTTCAGCCCAGTAGTTTGAGACCAGCCTGAACAATACAGTGAGACCTGAGCTCTACTAAAAACAAATAAAACTAGCCAGGCCTGGTGGGGCGTGCCTGTAGTCCCAGCAACTTGGGAGGCTGAGCTGGGAGGATCACTTGAGCCCAGGAGTTCTGGGTGCAGTGAGCTATGATCACACCACTGCACTCCAGCCTGGGCAACAGAGTGAGACCCTGTCACTAAAAATGAATGAATGAATATAAAGTTTAAACAAGTAGTGAGCTTTGAAACCTAACAAATGTACTGTATTTGGGGTTATAAGTCCTAGATTTGGGCTCTGGGTCTGCTGCTAGAATATAAGCCCTATGAGGTCAAGAATTGCAATCATAGTATACATCAGAGGTTCCCAAACACTCTCATTCATGGAGCCGTTAGTGTCTTGGTAATTTTATCATGATACTCGTAAGCCAAAAGAAGTACCAAACAATTCTATTTATTAAGTAGTTCAAAGAATATTATACAATTTATGTCCTAAGAACTAAACATTTGGAAAAAAAAAAATACAGATAATTTGAAGGCAGAACATTTTTATTTTATTTTTAAATAACCAAAATTCCTTACTAATAAGATGTGTGTTCCTGTTAGGCATGCATGACTTTTCAAACCTTGGAATCAGATTGGACACTGTCACTCTCATTTCCATGTTGATCTTCACACAATACTTGTTTTTATCATAGCGTCGTCCCAAAACCCAGCTCCACAAATATGACTTTATCAAAAGGAATAGAACCCATTCTGTTTTTTTTTTGTTTGTTTTTTTTTTTATGAGACAGTTTCGCCTTGTCACCCAGGCTGGAGTACAGTGGCATGATCTCGGCTCACTGCAACCTCCACTTCCCAGGTTCAAGCAATTCTCATGCCTCAGTCTCCTGAGTAGCTGGGACTACAGGTACACACCACCACGCCTGACTGATTTTTTTGTATTTTAGTAGAGATGGGATTTCATCATGTTGCCTAGGCTGATCTCAAACTCCTGAGCTCAGGCAGTCTGCTCACCTCAACCTCCCAAAGTGCTAGGATTACAGGCGTGAGCCACCATGTCTGGCCATATGGAACACATTCTAATGTAACTGAACTAAAAGCTAGTAGTCCAACAGATGTTGAGTATTACGGTTTTTCCCCCCAAAATTTAAAATGTCTCACTACACCCTTTTAAATTTGCTAGGATGCCTTTGCACACAGTTTAGGAACCACAATATGCATACAATTTTGGATTCTGCTTTCCTTGCTTGACATATTATAAATTACCTTCTCTTGTTTGTACATTGTTATAATAACTGATTTTATTAGGTACATAATATTCACTGGAGTCACTGAATCATGATCTTCTTAACCATTCTTCATTTTGGACATTTTAGGTTCTTTGTAATCTGATTTTTTTTTTATTAACAAATAAGAATCAGTGAATATTTAATTATTTTTCCTCCTTTCTTTTGTTCAGATGTATGTTTTTGAACTATTCCTTTGTAATAATTTCCAAGAACTGTATTACTAATCAAGAGATGAATGTTTTTATGGCACTTAGTGTATTTTTCTCTATTGCCTTCTAAAGAAAACTTAGCTCAATCTGTAATGTCACCAATATCAGGGAATATTTTACTATAATCTTGTCCTCTTCAGGTGCAAGTTTAGTTGGTGAAAATGGAATCTCACACTTATTTGATTTGCATTTTTATTGCTAACGTGAGTACATTTACTGATTCCTTTATTGAAAATCTACCATTTGCCACCATATTAGTTTCCTGTGGCTCCCGTAACAAATTACCGCAGACTTGGTGGCTTAAAACAATAGAAGTTTATTCTCTCTCAGATCTGGAGGCCAGAAGTCCAAAATCAAAATGGCAGTAGAGCATCCCCCCTTTCCAAAAACTCTTAGAAGAGAATCCATTCCTTGAATCTTCTAGTTTCTGGTGGCTGTTGGCATGCCTTAGCTTGTGGCCTCATCTCTCTTTGTTCCATCTTCACATCTGCTTCTTCTCTGTGTCCCAAAATTCCCTGTCTCTTAGGATGGAACATGTAATTGTATTCAGGCTCCATTGGGATAATCCAGGACATGCACCTCATCTCAAAGTCTTAATTACATCTTTTGCCATATAATGAACATGAACATGAATGTGAACATGTTTTCATGGGGTCACCATTAGCCTGCTACGGCCGCTTACAACGTTGTACAACCTTTGCAGGAAGGAAGACAACTGAACAAAACAATTATAGTGAAATCCTACAGGTTCTGTGACAGAACTCTTTGCAGGGTCCTGAGGTAGCACAAAGGAGCAAGTGGGTGATCAAGTTTTATAGGAGGGAAGGTAAATGAGGAAGTTTGAGAAAGCCTTTACGGAACTGGTGATATTTGAATGGGTCATTGACTGCAAAATATCAAGAGTGTTTGGAGATTTTGTAGGTATGCGCAGAGCTGGATGGGAGGCTTGGTGAGAATTGAAAGGACAAAAGATGATGCTTCATGGAAAATATAAAAAGAATAGCTAAGCCAGTGAAATTGGCTAAATGTCTGGTCAATTTTCTTCATGTGTCTTTGTGTAAAATAGAGGTTCTTTAGCATTTTTTGAACATTCCAAGCGTGGAGAAGCTGCGATTAGACAGAGGACGCTAATATGAAATATACCATTTTATAAGATATATGTTAGCAGTGCATTTCTTTACAAGGAACAGAAAACCCAAATAAGAATTTCTTGGCCAGGCTCTTTGGCTCACGCCTGTAATCCCAGCACTTTGTGGGAGGCCGAGACAGGCAGATCATGAGGTCAGGAGATCGAGACCATCCTGGCTAACATGGTGAAACCCTGTCTCTACTAAAAGTACAAAAAATTAGCCAAGCGTAGTGGTGGGCGCCTGTAGTCCCAGTCCCAGCTACTTGAGAGGCTGAGGCAGGAGAATGGCATGAACCCGGGAGGCGGAGCTTGCAGTGAGCTGAGATCGCGCCACTGCACTCCAGCCTGGGTGACAGAGCAAGACTGTCTCAAAAAAAAAAGAATGTCTTAAAGAAAAGTAAAAACTTTACTTACATATCCTCCAGCAGACTTCCATTTACTTTTCATTGACTAGAATGGAGTTGGAGTTAAATAGGTACTTCTATCATGGAAATAGGTGTCAGGTCAGCCAGACAGGTCTGTCTGCTCCGCCAGTTAATATTCATGAAGGATTGTTGTTTCTTAAAAAACTGGATGACTTTCTGAGAGTACATTAGACCATAACCAAAATTAGCTTCAAAACTAAACTTTTTTTAAAATGTAATTTTTAGAATTTGCTTCTTAAATATGAATTTAAACTTCTAAATTTTAAAACTGAATTTAAAACATTTTATTGGGACCATGAAAAATTACAAAGACATGGAATTTTTTAGCTTGAGGAGACCTTGGATCATCCAGTCCCTTTTCATGCTGTTAATGTTTCGAAGGTAAATGAAATGGTTTTGTAAAAATCTATTTTTATTTTTTTAGGAAAGAGACATAGATCTTTCCCATGGCAGTGGATCTTCAAAAGTGAAGAAATTTGATACCTCCATTTCATTTACACCAGTAAATTTAGAAATTATAAAGAAGCAATTAAATACTAGGTGAGCAATACTTATTTTGAAATTTATATTTGTCCTAGATATTTAATACTAGAGATATAGCACTATATTCTTTTAGATTATTAAGTACTGATATTAAACAAACTTATAAGGGGAAAAAAGGATCTCCTGTGTTATCATACTAACACAATTGATTTCATTGTTGTATACAGTAGTCCCCCCATATCTGCATTTTTGCCTTCTATGGTTTCAGTTATCAGTGGTGAAACCCTAGTCTGAAAATATTGAATGGAAAATTCCAGAAATAAACATTTCATATGTTTTGAATTGCATGCTGTTCTAAGTAGTGCGATGACGTCTTGAGCTGCCCTGCTTCATCCTGCCCAGGATAAGAATCATGCTTTTGTCCAACATCTCTTTGCTCTGTAAGCCAGCAGCCTGTTAGTCATGTAGTAACCATCTCAGTTATCAGATCAACTATTGCAGTATCACCAGTGCTTGTGTTCAGGTAACCCTTATTTTACTTAATAATGGCCCCAGAGTACAGGCATACTGTATGTAATATATAAATTAAACTTTATCGTAGTTATGTATGTATAGGGAAAAAACAGCATATATAGGCTTTGATATTATTTGCATTCACTGGGGGTCTTGGAACCTATCCCCATGATTAAGGGGTGACTACCATAATGTCTTTTTAGTCTTTTACATGGTTAAAATCAGTAAATACAAAATTCTACTTTTTTATTTAATATGGTTATAAGCATTTTTCTATATTACCAAATAGCCTTTAATTTTTTAAAAAAACTATCATGTTTGTCCATATAGTTGTTATATCATAATTTACTTAAATATTTCTCTGTTGGACATTTTGATCTAGAACAGGAGTCAGCAAGTGCCTTTTTGTGTAAAAGACTGGATAGTAAATATTTTAGGCTTTAAGGGCTGGATGATTGCTGTTGTAACTGCTCAACTCTATGTTACAGCATGAAAACAGCCATAGACAATATGTAAACATATAAGCTTGGCTGCGTTCCAATAGAACTTTTTTTTATAAAAACAAAGGGTGGGCTGGTAGTTTGCCAGCCCCCTAGAGTACAGAGATAACCTTGCATGAGGGATAAAAAAGAGGCAGCAGATCATTGATTTAGTGTAGTATTTTATTTTATCTGGATAACTTTATTATATTTTATTTTTTGTTAACTAGGTTTTTTATTTTAAAAAGACCATACACTCTCACTGTTAAAACATAAAATAACCAGTGGAAAGGATATACAGAACAAAGTAAATTACCACCCTCCCTAGAGGAAACCACTGCTACCATTTTCTTATGTTTTCTTCCAGAGGTGGTCTATATATATCTTTACAAGCACATATGTACTTACATATTCCCCTGTTTTTATACAAAAAAGGAAGCACATTATGTACCTTGCTCTGTACCTAGCTTTTTCTACATAATATTTACTTACAAGTTCACTGCTATAGTTAAAAATATTCTACTTAACTAAAACATTTCATTAATAATGCCTACTACACATTATTATCTTGATTAATTTCTTAATTCTCACTGTCCTTTATATAAAGCAAAGAAAGATTCTGAAAGACAAATGCAAGAAAACTTGAAGAGAGAGTATTTGGCTTAAGCAGGTGCTAAAGGGTTTACTTTTATTGTGGTGGTCTTTGCTTATCTAGTCTGTACACCCAGATTTATATGATTGTCAGTTTCCTTGGTGGTCTTTGGAAATATTTGCATTAGATTCCTACTTTTGAAAAAGTTTGAAAAATAAACTAATTTTTATTTTATTTATTTAGATTAACATTACTACAGGAAACTCACCGCTCACACCTGAGGGAGTATGAAAAATATGTGCAAGATGTCAAAAGTTCAGAGAGTACCATCCAGAACCTAGAGAGTTCATCAAATCAAGCTCTAAATTGTAAATTCTATAAGAGCATGAAAATTTATGTGGAAAATTTAATTGACTGCCTTAATGAAAAGGTACATATCAATATTTATATCATTTCCTGCAGAAAACCCCTTATGCAATTAAGAAAAGTCTAAATCTCACAATTAGATACTTTTCTCTAGTATTTTTCCTACACATTTTTAAAATAAGATGATATAAGCATTCTCTTAATGTTGGATATTCAAGTTTTTTGCAGTTATTTTATTATAAGTAACATTGTATAAAATTTTGTATATAAATTTTTGTTACAATTTTATCTGTTTAAGGAAAATTCCTTGAAAATGAAGTCAGAGAAAATGAATTATTTAAGTCTAAATATTTTTAAGGCTTATGAAACATTACAAAATTGACCTCCGGAAAGATTGTGCCAGTTTTATTAGTTTACTAGATTAGGAATAAACGGATTTTGTTTTTACATATTGTATTTTGATCTCAAGCAAACTCTGGTTTTCTTCTTGTGAATTATTTGTTTCTTGTCTTTGCCCTGTTATCTTTGTGGTTATCAGTAGAGATTTTTTTTTCTTTTCTAGTTTTGTTAGAGTATGAACAATTCTTTATAGCTTAAAATTTTTTAATGCTTTATCCTGCTTGTTGTGAACTTACCAGTTTTGTCTTTTAATTTTGTTTGTAATGGTTTTTCTTTAAACATTCAGATGTTTTTGAGATTTTTATTTTTAGTTTTTGATTTATGCATACTAAGTTCTTAAATTGGGGTGGGCCTTCAGCTATCCGTTTTTAAAAAAAGATTAACCATTTCAATAAAGTATACTCTACTTTCCACATTCTTTTTGTTATTTTTATTTCATTTATTTTTTTGAAGAGGGGAACAGAGTCTCGCTCTGTCACCTGGGCTGGAGTGTAGTAGCACGATCTCAGCTCACTGCAACCTCTGCCTCCTAGGTTCAAGCGATTCTTGTGCCTCAGCCTCCTAAGTAGCTGGGACTACAGGCGCGCACCACCACACCCAGCTAATTTTTTGTATTTTTAATAGAAACGGGGTTTCGCCATGTTGCCCAAGCTGGTCTGGAACTCCTGAGCTCAGGCAGTGTACCTGTCTCAGCCTCCCAAAGTGCTAGGATTATAAGCCTAAGCCACCGCGCTCAGCCCACATTATTTTTTGTTTATAATGAAAATGTTGCTAAACAATGGGATGCTTTGTCCCAATTGTTGTTTTAAGTTAGCTATCTTCTACTACCACTTGGTAGTTACTTTCTGAAGTATTACAATGTAATTTTCTTTTTTCATTCCTCCTTGAAAAATTACACTATTAAAATTTTGTCAGCCTGTGCATTAATGTATTCATAGCAGCAGCTGTGGAGTATCAAAGGAGTAGGAGGAATTGTTGCTCCCCAAAATAGGAGCGTTTCAATTTCAACGAGTCTCATTTCTGTATCACATCACAACTTTGTTACCTGTCTCTGGTTAGTTTTTCTCCATTCCCCAATTTTTCAAATTTCACCAGCTTTGAGTGCCCCCCCACCTACTTTCCACACCCTCAGCCTGTGAAAACATCTGTATCCTTCATTTTTTCTTATTCTTCTATCTCAAAAAAAATCTTCTATCTCAAACTTTAATGCATGTTCCTGACTCCATCCCATTTGTTTTTTTTTTTTTTTTTTTTGAGACAGAGCCTTGCTCTGTTGCCGAGGCTGGAGTACAGAGTGGCGCAATCTCAACTCATTATAACCTCCACCTCCAGGGTTCAAGTAATTCTCCTGCCTCAGTCTCCTGAGTAGCTGGGATTGAAGGTGGGCACCACTGTGCCTGGCTAATTTTTGTATTGTTAGTGGTAGACAAGGGGTTTCACTATGTTGGCCAGGCTGGCCTTGAACTCCTGACCTCAGGTGATCCGCCCACCTCCCAAAGTGCTGGGATAACAGACATGAACTACCACACCTGGCCCCCATTTAGTTTATCTATCTCTGATAATTATAATAGTTCCAGTAGACTAAGTCAATTTTCTGATTTTTAATATTAAAGGTATTGACAGCTAGGTCTGTTGCACACAATGTTTTATACTTGAAATGTGATAGTATTGGGAATGTTTCTTTGAGAATTAAGCATACAAATATGCTTATGTATCTTCTAAATAGTACTTTTGTGTGTATATATATATTTCATTATTGATGACCTACAAAATATTACTTATATATGTATTTCAGATTATCAACATCCAAGAAATAGAATCATCCATGCATGCACTCCTTTTAAAACAAGCTATGACTTTTATGAAACGCAGGCAAGATGAATTAAAACATGAATCAACGTATTTACAACAGTTATCACGTTAGTGTTTTTCCTGTTCAATACAATTTATTATTCATTAAGCTAAATTATGTGAAGAATAAAAATATTTTTATTTTTATAAACATGTTTTTCATGTATTTTCCCACAAACCCTTTACTCACCAACTTCCAAAAACTCAAAGCATTTAGAAATAGGACTTAAGAATGTTTTAAATTAAGTCCAAGACTAAAAAATAAACATAACTTCCAATTATTTACTATTTCAGACAGAATATGTACATAGCCATGTAGAGAATGTTTTGAGACAAGTTCACATAATTCTTTAGACTCTGTCAGAAATCTAACTTCATAGTTTCAAAGTCATTTTACAGATTGGTTCTGGTGAGTTTCAATACAGATTTATCTTTAAGATTTCATTATACAAAATATGGATACCTCCTTTTTTTTTTTCCTCATTGATTTTGTACTTTCAGAGATATCTTCCTTTGATTAAGGTGCTATCAGGAGATAGTGAAAGACCGTAACCAAGTAACTAGTAAATGTAAAGGCAAAGTGACTTTCAGTGAAACACACAACCCTTAGTGGATTGTAAATAATGGTATTACATATTAAAATAAGAAATAATGTGAATAGAATACAGGAGTGCCTCTAATCTGCAGTTCTACTTTCCATAGTTTCAGTCAACAATGGTCCAAAAATGAATGAGTACAGTACAATAAGATATTTTGAGATAGAGATACCCAACATTCCTATAACATACATTACGGTATGTTGTTTTCATTGTTCTACTTTATTGCTATTGTTAGTCTTTTACTGTGCCTAATTTATAAATTAAACTTTATCATAGGTGTGTATATAGAGGAAAAAACAAATAGGGTTTGGTACTGTATGTGGTTTCAGGCATCCACTGGGGTTCTTAGAATGTATCACCTGCAAATACATTCTAAGGGGATACATTCTAAGTGGGGGACTCCTGTATTGATAAAGCCAATATTTCTTGCATTTGGCTATGGAAAAAAACTAGTAACTACTGGAAAAGAATACAAGGAAACTAAACTTTTTGGTAGAACTTTGCTGCTGTTCTCAACAATAGCAACAGTACACCAGCCAAAGTACGTTTTTAGGTGAACATTTTCGTCAGCCAAAATACATTTTTAGGCCAATGAACCTCATGCCTGTTAATATTGCAATAAAGAGTTAACACTGAAATTTCATTGCATAATGAATTGCAAAATTTAAGCATATTTTTGTATTTACTTATGCATATATGTTTATACATCCATGATGTTACCTTTATTTTCAAAGCATTTTACTTTTTTCTTTTGAGAATTTGTAGTATGAAGTCAATTTTATTTATTAACAGGCAAAGATGAGACGTCCACAAGTGGAAACTTAGCACTAGATGAAAAAACTCAGTGGATTTCAGAAGAGATTGAATTTCGAAGGTACCTATATAAAGTGAAGATTTAAAGAAAGCATGATTGAGGAAGTACTTTTCACTACTTAAATGTAATTAACCACATGATGTCATGAAGTATACCTGATATACGTTATTAATTTGTGAAAATAAAAATAGAAGCAAAATTTAGTAAAACCATCCTTCACTGCTTTAAAGACACATGGGTATATTTGGATCAGTTAAAAGGAATGGGTAAAATGACATTTATCAGGCTGGGAATTGCTTGTAACTCTGGGGAAAAGAAAGAGAGATCAGCCTGTTACTGTGTCTATACAGAAAGAAGTAGACATAAGAGACTCCATTTTGTTCTGTATTTGAGATGCTATTAATCTGTGACCCTACTCCCAACCATGTCCTTGCAAGAGACATGTGCTGTGGTGACTCAAAGTTTAAAGGATTTTGGGCTGTGTAGGATGTGCTTTGTTAAACAAGTGCCTGAAGGCAGCTTGCTGGTTAAAAGTCATCACCATTCTCTTAATCTCAAGTACTCAGGGACACGTACACTGCCAAAGGTTGCAGGGACCTCTGCCTAGGAAAGCTAGATATTGTCCAACGTTTCTCCCCATGTGACAGTCTGAAATATGGCCTCGTGGGATGGGAAAGACCTGATCGTCCCCCATCCTGACACCCGTGAAGAGTCTGTGCTGAGGAGGACCAGTACAAGAGGAAAGAAGGCCTCTTGGCAGTTGTTGGCAGTTGAGATAGAGAAAAGCATCGTCTCCTGCCCGCCCCTGGGCAAAGGAACATCTCGGTATAAAACCCGATTCTATGTTCTGTTTACTGAGAAAGGAGAAAACTGCCTTAGGGCGAAAGGTGGGACTTGCTAGCGCAGTGCTGCTCTTTATGCACTAAAAAGGTTTATGGAGATGTTTGCATATGCATATCAAGGCGCAGCACTTTTCCTTAAACTTATTCATGTCACAGAGATCTTTATTCATATGTCTTACTGCTGACCTTCTCCCTACGATGATCCTATTATCCTTCCACTTCGCTTTTTTCTAAGATGATAAAGATAATTATCAGTAAATACTAAGGGAACTCAGAGACCAGTGCCGGCGTGGGTCCTCTGTATGCTGAGTGCCGGTCCCCTGGGCCCACTTTTTCTTTCTCTATACTTTGTCTCTGTGTCATTTCTTTTCTCAAGTCTCTCGTTCCACCTAATGAGAAACACCCACAGGTGTGGAGGGGTAAGCCACCCCTTCATGTAACTAGAAACCGTTCCTAATTGTAATTAACCCCCTCTTCAGAATCTGGTTAGCCCATGGGAATGCCCTAACTGGGAATGTCTTAGAAGAAAAAACAAAAAAACAAATGGAGAACTACCAACTCAAACTAATGAAACTAAAAATGTCAAAAATATTAATAAAATTGTGCACTGATATATTTTTGACCATTTAAAATAAATGATAAAATTACTTATTTTCAGCAAGAGGTAAAAAAAAAATTAAGCATTTATTTTCAGCGAGATCTATTTACTTTTTGTTTATTTTTGGTTTGTTGCAAAATATAGGACAAAAAGAAGACAAGCAAGGATGCTTTCTGGGAATTGTAATCATCAGGAAGGGACATCTAGTGATGATGAACTGCCTTCAGCAGAGATGATTGACTTCCAAAAAAGCCAAGGTCAGTTACCAAGTTTCTAATATATCATGGTTTGAGTTTTGAAATGGTGAGAAACGCTTTGCTGTGATTGCCCTTAATAAATACCTAAGCTATATAAAACAGTTGGTTAAATTCAGGAAAAATGAAACACATATTTCCTCTGTAAGACTCTCTTCCTACCTCTGAATAATGGAGTACAATGAAGGAAGGAGCATTGTGAGTATTCTTGTATCTTCATAATTTTTTCTCTTAGACTTTCTCCTATTACTAGTGAACATCTTCATTTCACTTCTTTACCACACAGTTTCTATATTGTCATTTTTAACTTAAAACATTTGAATTTGGTGAAACTTTAAATTTGGGTTCTAAGGGAGATTTTGTTCTGTGTAATCTTAGACAAATGTCTTGTCCTCCCTAAATTTGATGTTTTGCCTGTAAATAAGTAGACTATACCTATATGGTAGGGAAGATAGCTGCGATGGTAAAATGAGATTAATGTATTTCTGTTGGCATATAGCAGGGGTATATATGGTAGCTTTTATTAGTGTTGATATTGTTACTTAGTTGCTAAAGTGATTTTTTTAATAAAAATTTATGTTAATATAAAAGGACGGAATTTTAGCTCAATTGATTACAGTCTGGCATGACCGTGTTTTTAAGGAAGCATACTTAAAGTTCACAACTTAAAATGCATAAAGAGACTTATTTTGTTGACAGGTGACATTTTACAGAAACAGAAGAAAGTTTTTGAAGATGTGCATGATGACTTTTGTAACATCCAGAATATTTTGTTGAAGTTTCAGCAATGGCGAGAAAAGTTTCCTGACTCCTATTATGAAGCTTTCGTTAGTTTGTGCATACCAAAGCTTTTAAATCCCCTAATACGAGTTCAGTTGATTGATTGGAATCCTCTTAAGGTATTTATGCTTCATATGTGAAAATTTATCCTGATTACATTAGTATACTTAAATTCCCTTACTATTATGTTAGCTATGAAATACCTTACCCTTACAGTTGGAACTGAAATTTAGAGCTTTGGAACAATAGTCAGAAAATGTGTGCTTTCAGCTACATTCTTTTCTTGGCTCTCACTTGACTTTTAGGCTGAGCATCATTAACATCAGTAAAGCAAACACAATTTTTTTAGTTTCTTGTACATTAAATTTAAAATCCTGCCAGAAAGTATAAGGTACTGTTGGGTTTGGAGAAAGTAGATATAAAAGCCTTGTTTCAAGAATTCTTGAGTTGGAGATGACATACTGGGAGGAGTTGCTTAGGGTGGCATTGAGGAGGTGGAATGCAAGCCTTGGAAGGGTTTATGGGATAAACAGGATGAATCAGAAAGGGAAAGGTGTTTCCTAAAGGTATAAAGGGAGAAATATTAGTTCAGGAGCAAGAAATTGCAGATATTTAGATCCTAAGTTAAGAAATATAAACTCTATTCAGTGAATTTGACTGACTAAAAGAAAAAAAAAGGAATATGAACTCAGCAACTGTCTACTGTGTAATAGAACCTTTAAATCACATACAAATTACATTTTTATGCTTATGAGAATTGAAGGGGCCAGAAATAAACTTTGCTTGAAATGGATGATTTTTTTTATAAACAAATTCATTCATGGCTGTTTCAAGTGCCTAACAAATGTATACTTTGCTCCTAGCAGAGTACTTGCCACGTGGTAGGCTCTAAAGGCTCCGGCACACACTAGGTGGTTGTTGAGTGTTTCTTGTGTAATTGAATGCATGAAATGCGGCTTCTTTTTATGCTACTTAGACACCACATCTCAGTCATGCTGTCCTGCCATCCTGCCTAGCCTTGGTGGTCTAGTGTTAAAAAGTCTCCTCTGATCCTTAGAAAAGCTCTGATGATTATTGAAAAAAACAATAACTATTTTAAAATACACTAATGTTGAAGGATTTCTTCATAACTTTTATCGTTTTCTTTGTAAGTTGGATTCCACAGGTTTAAAAGAGATGCCATGGTTCAAATCTGTAGAAGAATTTATGGATAGCAGTGTAGAAGATTCAAAGAAGGAAAGTAGTTCAGATAAAAAAATCTTGTCTACAATCATCAACAAAACAATTATTCCCCGACTTACAGGTACTGCTTCATAACCTTGATAAAATTAAATTATTTTCTGACAGAGTATATAAGGTTGTTAATTTCAGTTACATTCACAAAGTTTTTTCATAAGTTTTTAAACACAAGGAAATGTTATATGTAGTAAAAATCAAGAGCTGTCAAATGTAAGCTGGTTAAAAAATATGTGTTTGTACAGGTGGTTGGCTACCAAACTGCTAATACTCAGATTGATTCTAATCCTCATCTGATGTATCATTGGCAGTTCCAACAGTTGACCCTTCTTTCTTCCTAGAAACACTATCTTTACTTGGCTTCCAAAATACCACACTCTTAGTTTCCTGCCCACCTCTCTGGTCTTTGCTGTCTGCTTGTCACCTCTTTGACTTCCAAGTGCTACAGTATCTCAGGATTCAGGTCACTTACCTTCTCTTTTCTATTTACTTTCAGTCACTCAGTATTTAAAGTCAGTTTAGTGTTTGTGGCATTCCTGCTGCTTTTGTGATACTTCAGTCATTTTTTAGCACACTTCCATCCATACTACATGTTTCCTTTTTTTCCCTTCTCTAATTATGTTTCTTATCCTTTTCTTTAAAAAACATTGCTTCATCTGGGAGTGGTGGCTCACACCTGTAATCCTGGCAGTCTGGGAGGCCAAGGTGGGTGGATCACCTGAGGTCAAGAGTTCAAGACCAGCCTGGCCAACATGGTGAAACCTCGTCTCTACGAAAAATACAAAAAAATTAGCTGGGCGTGGTGGCAGGCACCTGTAATCCCAGATACTTAGGAGGTTGAGGCAGGAGGAATGCTTAAACCTGGGAGGTGGAGGTTGCAGTGAGTTGAGATTGTGCCATTGCACTCCAGCCTGGGTGACAAGAGTGAAACTCCATCTCAAAAAAAAAAAAAAAAAATTGCTTCATTTCACTCACATTTGCCATTAGCAACTATGAGCACTTAACATTAATGCTTGTGCTTCAGACCTTAGCGTGAAGTCTTTTGTTTTACCTGTGTACTTAATAAGGATCCGTTTCACTGTGTCACTGAGGAAGAAATTTGACAGCAAAGACTGCAAAACTCTTATTTAATTTTTTTTGGTGTTTTTGTTTTTGAGACAAGGTCTTCCTCTGTCACCCAGACTGGAGTACAGTGGCGCGAACATTGCTCACTGCAGTCTTGAATTCCTGGGGTCAAGTGATCCTCCTGCCTCAGCCTCCCAATTAGCTGGGACTCCAGGCACATGCCACCATACCTAGCTAATTTTTAAAATTTTTTTTAGAGACAAGGTCTTGCTGTGTCGCCCAGGCTAGTCTCAAACTCGTGGCCTCAAGAGACCCTTCCCCTCAGCTTCCCAAGGCACTGGGATTATAGGCATGAGTCACTATGCTCAGCCTAGAAGTTGGAAGCAGTCAGCCTTATAATTGCTTCTTAGGCAACTTGATTATAAGATTTTGGCTGGGGTGCAGTGGCTCATGCCTTTAATCCCAGCACTTTCCCAGGCCGAGGCGGGAGGATCACTTGAACACAGGAGTTCCAGACCAGCCTGGGCAACATGGTGAAACCCCATCTCTATTTATAAATTTAAAATTTTTAAAAAGTAAAAAATAAAAACTTTCAAGATTTTATTTCAATGAAACTTACGGTGCATTTGTGGGGTGTATTAGAAAGTTACTATTTTTAACTACCTCTACTAATGATAGAATGCATGTGCCTAATTTAAGCACTCTGCTTCAAAAATCTAAATACTGATGATGAAACAGTCCCACAAATAAGTAGCTTTGTGAGAAGTTAACACTGACTGAGTCCCAATAGTGGTTGAATTCTACATATATTTCAAAGAGAGCACTAACAGAATGTGCTAATGTATTGGTTGTCCAGCAAGAGAGAAAGAGAGGAATCAAGAATGGGTCCGTGGGTTTCGGCCTGAGCAACTGGAAGGACAGAGATGCCATTTCCTGAAATGAAAAAGTCTGACAGGAGTAAGCTTAATGTGGGGAGCTGTATTAGCAGCTCAGTTTGAGACTTGTTGAGTTTGAAGTATCTGTAATCTAAGTGGAAATGTCAAGTCCGTTGTTGAATACATGAGTCTTAAAGGAGGAGGTCCAGTTGGAAGGTGTAAGTTTGGAGTTTATCCACGTGACATTTATTGATGGCATTTAATGTATAAAATTGACTTTGAATACCGAAACAGAAAAGAGAAGGTAAGTGACCTGAATCCTGAGATACTATAGCACTTGGAAGTCAAAGAGATGACAAGCAGACAGCAAAGACCAGAGAGATGGGCAGGAAACTAAGAGTGTGGTATTTGGGAAGCCAAGTAAAGACAGTGTTTCTAGGAAGAAGGAAGGGTCAACTGTTGGAATTGTTGATGATGAGTCAGATGAGGATTAGAATCAGTCATGGGAGTTTGCTATGTGAATGTCGTCTGTGATTTGCTAAGAGCGCATTAGGTAGACTGATACGAGATAAGGCCTAATTTAAGGGAAATCAAGAACAAGTGAGAAAAGAGAAACTGGAGAGAGAAGTTTAGATAGTACTTTGAGGAATTTTGTCATAAAAAATAGGAAGGAAATGGAACAATACTAGAGCAGGAAGTAGGGCTAAGGGGGATTTTTTGTTGGTTTGTTTGTTTATTATTATACTTAAGTTCTGGGGTACATGTGCAGAACATGCAGGTTTGTTACGTAGCTGTACACGTGCCATAGGGTTTGCTGCACTCATCAACCTGTCATCTACATTAGGTATTTCTCCTAATGCTATCCCACCCCTAGCCCCCCGACCCCTGACAGACCCCGGTGTGTGATGTTACCCTCCCTGTGTCCATGTGTTCTCATTGTTCAACTCCCACTTATGAGTGAGAACATGCGGTATTTGGTTTTCTGTTCTTGTGTTAGTTTGCTGAGAATGATGGTTTCCAGCTTCATCCATGTCCCTGCAAAGAACATAAACTTATCCTGTTTTATGGCTGCATAGTATTCCATGGTGTATATATGCCACATTTTCTTTATCCAGTCTATCATTGATGGGCATTTGTGTTGGTTCCAAGTCTTTGCTATTGTGAATAGTGCTGCAGTAAACATACATGTGCTTGTGTCTTTATAGTAGCATGATTTACAACCCTTTGAGTATATACCCAGTAATGGGATTACTGGGTCAAATCGTATTTCTAGTTCTAGATCCTTGAGGAATTGTCACACTGTCTTCCACTGTGGTTGAACTAATTTACACTCCCACCAACAGTGTAAAAGTGTTCCTGTTTCTCCACATCCTCTCCAGCATCTGTTGTTTCCTAACTTTTTAACAATCACTATTCTAACTGGCATGAGATGATATCTCAATGTCGTTTTGATTTGCATTTCTCTAATGACCAGTGATGATGAGCTTTTTTTTCATATGTTTTTTGGCTGCATAAATGTCTTCTTTTGAGAAGTGTCTGTTCATATCCTTTGCCCACCTTTGATGGTTTGGTTTTTTTTTTCCTTATGAATTTGTTTGAGTTCTTTGTAGATTCTGGATATTAGCCCTTTGTCCCATGGATAAATTACAACACTTTTCTTCCATTCTGTAGGTTGCCTGTTCACTCTGATGATAGTTTCTTTTGCTGTGCAGAAGCTCTTTAGTTTCATTAGATCCCATTTGTCTATTTTGGCTTTTGTTGCCTTTGCTTTTGGTATTTTAGTAATGAAGCCTTTGTCCACGCCTATGTCCTGAATGGTATTGCCTAGATTTTCTTCTAGGGTTTTTATGGCTTTAGGTCTTACATTTAAGTCTTTAATCCATCTTGAGTTAATTTTTGCATAAGATGTAAGGAATTTTCCAGTTTCAGCTTTCTGCAAATGGCTAGCCAGTTTCCCCAACACAATTTATTAGATAGGGAATCCTTTCCCCATTGCTTGTTTTTGTCAGGTTTGTCAAAGATCAGATGGTTATAGATGTGTGGTGGTATTTCTGAAGCCTCTGTTCTGTTCCATTGGTCTATAGATCTGTTTTGGTACCAGTACCATGCTGTTTTTGTTACTGTAGGCATGTAGTCTAGTTTGGAGTCAGGTAGCATGATGCCTCCAGCATTGTTCTTTTTGCTTAGGATTATCGTGGCTATGCCGGCTCTTTTTTGGTTCCATATGAAATTTAAAGTAGTTTTTTCCAGTTCTGTGAAGAAAGTCAATGATAGCTTGATGGGGATAGTATTGAAGCTATAAATTATTTTGGGCAGTATGGCCTTTTTCACGATATTAATTCTTCCTAACCGTGAGGAAGGAATGTTTTTCCATTTGTTTGTGTCGTCTCTTACTTCCTTGAGCAGTGGCTTGTAGTTCTCCTTAAAGAGGTTCTTCACATCTCTCATAAGTTGTATTCCTGGGTATTTTATTCTCTGTATAGCATTTGTGAATGGGAGTTCACTCGTGATTTGGCTCTCTGTTTGTCTGTTGTTGGTGTATAGCAATGCTTGTGATATTTGCACATTGATTTTGTATCCTGTGACTTTGCTGAAGTTGCTTATCAGCTTAAGGAAATTTGGGCTGAGACAATGGGGTTTTCTAAATATACAATCATGTCATCTGCAAACAGAGACAATTTGACTTCCTCTTTTTCTAATCAAATGCCCTTTATTTCTTTCTCTTGCCTGATTGCCCAGGCCAGAACTTCCAATACTGTGTTGAATAGGAGTGGTGAGAGAGGACATCCGTATCTTGTGCTAGTTTTCAAAGGCAATGCTCCCAGTTTTTGCCCATTCAGTATGATATTGGCTGTGGGTTTGTCATAAATAGCCCTTATTATTTTGAAATGCGTTCCCGCAGTATCTAGTTTATTGAGAGTTTTTAGCATGAAGGGCTGTTGAATTTTGTCAAAGGCCTTTTTGCATCTGTTGAGATAATCATGTGGTTTTTGTCTTTGGTTCTGTTTGTATGATGGATTACGTTTATTGATTTGCATATGTTGAACCAGGCTTGCATCCCAAGGATGAAGCCCACTTGATCGTGGTGGATAAGCTTTTTGATGTGCTGCTGGATTCGGTTTGCCTGTATTTTATTGAGGATTTTTGCATCAGTGTTCATCAGGGATATTGGTCTAAAATTCTCTTTTTTTGTTGTGTCTCTCCTGGGCTTTGGTATTAGGATGATGCTGGCATCGTAAAATGAGTTAGGGAGGGTTCCCTCTTTTTCTATTGTTTGGAATAGTTTCAGAAGGGATGGTACCAGATCTTCTTTGTACCTCTGGTAGAAGTCAGTTGTGAATCATCTGGTCCTGGACTTTTTTTGGTTGGTAGGCTATTAATTATTGCCTCAATTTCAGAAGTTGTTATTGGTCTATTCAAGGATTCAACTTTTTCCTGGTTTAGTCTTGGGAGTGTGTATGTTTCCAGGAGTTTATCCATTTCTTCTAGATTTTCTAGTTTATTTGCATAGAGGTATTTATAGTGTTCTCTGACGGTAGTTTGCATTTCTGTGGGATCGGTGTTGATACCCCTTTATCATTTTTCATTGCGTCTATTTGATTCTTCTCTCTTTTTTGCTTTATTAGTCTGGCTAGCGGTGTATCTATTTTGTTGATCTTTTCAAAAAACCAGCTCCTGGATTCATTGATTTCTTTGAAGGGTTTTTCATGTCTCTATCTCCTTCAATTCTTCTCTGATCTTAGTTATTTCTTGTCTTCTGCTCACTTTTGAGTTTGTTTCCTCTTGCTTCTCTAGTTCTTTTAATTGTGGTGTTAGGATGTTGATTTTAGGTCTTTCCTGCTTTCTCTTGTGGGCATTTAGTGCTGTAAATTTCCCTCTACACACTGCTTTGAATGTGTCCCAGACATTCTGATACATTGTGTCTTTGTTCTCATTGGTTTCAAAGAACATCTTTATTTCTGCCTTCATTTTATTATGTACCCAGTAGTCATTCAGGAGCAGGTTGTTCAGTTTCCATGTAGTTGTGCGGTTTTGAGTGAGTTTCTTAATCTTGAGTTCTAATTTGATTGCACTGTGGTCTGAGAGACTTATGATTTTCGTTCTTTTGTATTTGCTGAGGAGTGTTAATTATGTGGTCAATTTTAGAATAAGTGCAATGTAGTGCTAAGAAAAATGTATATTCTGTTGACTTGGGGTGGAGAGTTCTGTAGATGTCTGTTAGGTCTGCTTGGTCCAGAGCTGAGTTCAAGTTCTGGATATCTTTGTTAATTTTCTGTCTTGTTGCTCTGTCTAATATTGACATGGGATGTTAAAGTCTCCCACTGTTAATGTGTGGGAGTCTAAGTCTCTTTGTAGGTCTCTAAGAACTTGCTTTATGAATCTGATCGGAGTGCTCCCGTATTGGGTACATACTTATTTCGGATAGTTAGCTCTTGTTGCATTGATCCCTTCACCATTATGTAATACCCTTCTTTTGTCTCTTTTGATCTTTGTTGGTTTAAAGTCTGTTTTATCCGAGACTAGGATTGCAACCCCTGCTTTTTTTATTTATTTATTTATTTATTTATTTATTTATTTATTTATTTATTTATTTATCTTTCCATTTACTTGGTAAATATTCCTCCATCCCTTTATTTTGAGCCTATATATGTGTCTCTGTACATGAAATGGGTCTCCTGAATACAGCACACTGATGGATCTTGACTCTATCCAATTTTCCAGTCTGTGTCTTTTAATTGGGGCTTTTAGACCATTTACATTTAAAGTTAATATTGTTATGTGTGAATCTGATCCTGTCATTATGATGCTAGCTGGTCATTTTGCCCATTAGTTGATACGGTTTCTTCATAGCATTGGTGGTCTTTACAATTCGGTATGTTTTTGCAGTGTCTGGTACCAGTTGTTCCTTTCCATGTTTAGTGCTTTCTTCAGGAGCTCTTGTAAGGCAGGCCTGGTGGTGACAAAATCTCTCAGCATTTGCTTGTCTGTAAAGGATTTTATTTTTCCTTTGCTTATGAAGCTTAGTTTGGCTGGATATGAAATTCTGGATTGAAAATTCATTTCTTTCAGAATGTTGAATATTGGCCCCCAGTCTCTTGTAGCTTGTAGGGTTTCTGCAGATAGATATGCTGTTAGTCTGATGGGCTTCCATTTGTAGGTAACCCGACCTTTCTTTCTGGCTGACCTTTCAACCTTGGTGAATCTGACAATTATGTGTCTTGGGGTTGCTCTTCTCAAGGAGTATCTTTGTGGTGTTCTCTGTATTTCCTGAATTTGAATGGTGGCCTGCCTTGCTAGGTTGGGGAAGTTCTGGATAATATCCTGAAGAGTGTTTTCCAACTTGGTTCAGTTCTCCCCATCACTTTCAGGTATACCAATCAAACATAGATTTTGTCTTTTCACATAGTCCCATATTTCTTGGAGGCTTTGTTTGTTTCTTTTCACTCTTTTTTCTCTAAACTTGTCTTCTCCCTTTATTTCACTGAGGTGATCTTCAATCTACGATATCCTGTCTTCCACTTGATCGATTCAGCTATTGATGCCTGTGTATACTTCATGACGTTCTCCTGCAGTGTTTTTCAGATTCATCAGGTCATTTATATTCTTCTCTAAACTGGCTATTTTAGTTAGCAATACCTCTAACCTTTTTTCAAGGTTCTTAACTTCCTTCCATTGGGTTAGAAATGCTCCTTTAGCTCGGAGGAGTTTATTACCCACCTTCTGAAGCCTGCTTCTGTCAATTTGTCCAACTCATTCTCCATCCAGTTTTGTTCCCTTGCTGGTGACGAGTTGTGATTGTTTGAAGAAGAACAGGCATTCTAGTTTTTGGAATGTTCAGCCTTTTTGCGCTGGTTTCTCCCCATCTTTGTGGATTTATCTGCCTTTGGTCTTTTATATTGGTGACCTTCGGATGGGGTCTCTTAGCGTATGTCCTTTTTATTGATGCTGATACTATTCCTTTCTGTTTGTTAGTTTTGCTTCTAACAGGCCGCTCTGCTGCAGGTCTGCTGGAGTTTGCTGGAGGTCCACTCCAGACCCTATTTGCCTGGGTATCACCAGCGGAGGCTGCAGAACAGCAAAGATTGCTGCCCGTTCCTTCCTCTGGAAGCTTCGTCCCAGAGGGGCACCCGCCAGATGCCAGCCAGAGCTCTCCTCTATGAGGTGTCTGTTGGCCCCTACTGGGAGGTATCTCCCAGTCAGGATAAATGGAGGTCAGGGACCCACTTGATGAGGCAGTCTGTCCCTTATCAGAAGTCGAGCGCTGTGCTGGGAGAACCACTGTTCTCTTCAAAACTGTTAGGCAAGGACGTTTAAGTCAGCTGAAGCTGCACCCACAGCCACCCCTTCCCCCAGGTGCTCTGTCCATGGAAGATGGGGGTTTTTATCTCTTAAGTCCCTGACTGGGGCTGCTGCCTTTTTTCAGAGATGCCCTGTCCAGAGAGGAGTAGTCTAGAGAGGCAGTCTGGCCGCAGCGGCCTTGCTGAGCTGTGCTGGGCTCTGCCCAGGTCAAACTTCCTAGGGGCTTTGTTTACACTGTGAGGCATAAACCAGCTACTGAAGCCTCAGCAATGGCAGATACCCCTCCCCCCACCAAGCTGGAGCACCCCAGGTTGGGCTCAGACTGCTGTCAGCAAGAGTTTCAAGTCAGTGGATCTTAACTTGCTGGGCTTTGTGGCGGTGGGACCCACCAAGCTAGACTACTTGGCTCCCTGTCTTCAGCCCCTTTTCCAGGGTAGTGAATGGTTCTGTTTCTCTGGCGTTCCAGGTGCCACTGGGGTATGGAAGAAAAACCAAAACAAAAAACGCCTGCAGCTAGTTTGGTGTCTGCCCAAACAGCCACCCAGTTTTGTGCACGAAACCCAGGGCCCTGGTGGGGTAGGCACTGGAGGGAATCTCCTGGTCTGCCAGTTGCAGAGACTGTGGGAAAAATGCAGTATCTGGACTGAGTGCACTGTTCTTCCCGGCACAGTGTCTCACGGCATCCCTTAGGTAGGGGAGAGAATTCCCCAACCCCTTGTGCTTCCGGGTGAGGCAACACCCCACCTTGCTTTGGCTCACCCTCTGTGGGCTCTACCCACTGTCCAACCAGTCCCAATGAGATGAACTGGGTACCTCAGTTGGAAATCACCTGCCTTCTGTGTTGATCTCGCTGGGAGCTGCAAATTGGAGCTGTTCCTATTCAGCCATCTTGGCAGCCTCTTTACACCGAGGGGGATTATTTTTAATACAAGATAAATAGTTGTTTGTAGGGTGATGGAAAAAATCTAGTACAAGTGATGTCAATACCAAAG
Source organism: Piliocolobus tephrosceles (assembly GCF_002776525.5). Lineage (NCBI taxonomy): Eukaryota > Metazoa > Chordata > Mammalia > Primates > Cercopithecidae > Piliocolobus > Piliocolobus tephrosceles. The sequence continues at coordinate 76,345,645 of NC_045448.1, read as the reverse complement.
TGGAAGGACAGAGTTCTGGGAACAGGATCTTAGACTAAGCCAAAAGTCTTGGGATCTCATCCACAAAATAAACAGTTCACCTGACGTGGTGGGAGTGTGGGTGCCTCATCCGTAGGAATAGGAGACAAGTTAGAGCATATGGGCACAGATGCAGGTAGGTATGTAGATGCTGTGGTAGGACCTTTGTAGTGCTGCTTTTCTGATTGCTTCTATTTTCTTAGCAAATTAGGAAGTAATTAGCTGAAAGAAAAAGCAAGGGGGTAGAAAAAATAAAGTAGGAAATAATCAACTAGAAGGAAAAAGTCCATCAACTGAGAGTGAGATAACAGAGAAGGGAGAAGGTATGAATTAATCATCTAGGTGAGAGGGAGAGCGAATGGACTTGAGAGACAGAGAGAGAGAGAGGCTCACTCGAGTTGTATAGAGATCAAGTTAATGTGTTTGGTTTTTTTCAGCCACTTTTTATCTGCGTGGTTGCAGGCAGAGACTCAGTGACAAGGTGAACTTAACTATAAAGAGTTGTAGTTTAGACGGAGAAGTATAACAAAGCCCAAGAAAAACAAGGAAATTGAGGATGTATGCAAATATGTAATGGTAATAATTGCCATAGATCTTAAACTGAATAAGGAGGGAAGCAGTGTTTGTTAAAGGTCTTGATTTTTTATATATAAGAAGCAAAACAATCTAGCAAATAAATTGTTCACCACTGAAATACTTTTTTCAGACCTTGTAGAATTCCTTTGGGATCCTTTGTCAACCTCACAGACAACAAGTTTAATAACACATTGCAGAGTGATTCTTGAAGAACATTCCATTTGTGAAAATGAAGTTAGTAAAAGCAAACAGGTAATAATTTCTAGAGTTGTGAACTCCATGATGTATCTGTAAATCATTATAATTTTCTTACAGCTCCTGGTTTATAATGCAGAGTGTTTACCAGAAAACTGTTTGGGGGAAAACATATTTACTTTTGATTTATAGAATCTAGACTTTTTCTTAGACTGCACTGAGATGAAAAAAAATTTTTTTAACTGGACTTGGCTATTTTTTATCTTCATATTAATAAGATGAAAGAATATACCTTCATACTTCTGAACACTGTGATAGAAGTGGTAATCATTTTAAATTACAGACATACATGTAAAGACCCAGATTATTACTTTCATTCCTATTAGCTTACTTTTCTCTGTTCAGTGATCTGATTTGTGTTCTCATGGTCCAGGCAGCCATCTTTGAGGATTGTGAATATGCACTGACCCTGAAGAGATGAACCGGTGTCAGTCCATTAGTGCAAATTCATTTCTTCTAAAGGAAGACAACAACACTCTACCTTTGTTCTTTTGGCAAAAATCCAGTGGCATTGTGGCTTTGCTTGAACAATGGTTTCAAAGTTAGACTGACACTTATTATAGTAACTAGTTATTTGTAGTCTGCCAAATAATAGTAGTCTCTTTAAGGATTCAAAGTTCAGTAGGACAGATCTTGATCTTACAGTGATCTAGAATTGAATTCACTGAACATAAGACGTATTGAGGAACTTTTTAGAGTGATCATGCTGAGAATCTTCTCTTTCATTGTAGTATTTTTTTTTTATTGTTTGTTGATGAGATTGTAGATTCATGCAGTTTTATGAGTAAACAGTTTTAGATTGAGCTTTAGGAAATTAAGGACAAATTGACAGACTGGAGAACACCCAGAGTAGAGTGACAGAGGTGGTTGAAAAGCAAGGAGGCATATCATATTCATATTATGAGCACCATTAAGTTTTAGCCCTTGGAATTGTGATTACAAAGGAGGAAATCTGTAAGAAATGAAAGGGAGGAAAGGGATACCAGCCTAATTCTGCCTTCAAGAAGCATGTAATCTCAAAGAAAATAAGATGCACATAAAATGTAATTTAAAACAGGAAATGAGAAGGAGAAGTAGGGAAGATGATAAACACTTACTTAATTCCAGTTGTGTACTAGGCACTCTGTAAGGTCTTGTACCTGTCATCTTAATCCCAGCAGCCCTATTTAAAAAATGGGTGATCGCCAGGCATGGCGGTTCACGCCTGTGTATCTGAGTCCTTTGGGAGGCTGAAGCAGGAGGATCTCTTCAGGCCAAGAGTTCAAGACCAGCCTGGGCATCATAGCAAGATCCATCTCTACCAAAAAAATAAAAATCAGCTGGGCTGCCCCTTGAGCCCAGGAGTTGAAGCTGCATTGAGCCATGATTGTGCCACCACACTGCAGCCTGGGCAACAGCAAAACCCTGTCTCTTAAAAGGATGATAGCTTCGTTTTATAGATGAAGAAAATGAATCTTTAAAACTAGTTTTCACAGTGCTACCATGAATGAGAACTAGGATTTGAACTTGGATAGTCTGCCTCTAAAGCCCAGTTTGTCTCACTGACCACATTGCCTCCGCATGAGCAGCATAGATAAAGTACTATGTCTTCAGGAGGAGACGGGAGAGAGAGGTTACCTTCAGCAGTGGGGATAAGGAAATAGTTTATCTTAGGAGTGGCATTTGAGCTGTGGCTTGAGAGAAAGAATAGGATATCAACATGTGGCAACAGATAGAAAGGCATTTTTTACTTACCTCCAATAGGATAAAAACTCAGGTAAAATAGATGGAAACTGTTGCAGGAATTGGAGATATTTAATTTGAAAGAAGATGTACAGAGAGATGGTGTTTGTATTCAAAGAAGGTGTAGATTTATTCTATGTTGATATGCCGGATAGAACCAAGATTAGTAGTTAAAAGCTACAAAGAAGCAGATATATAATCCTGTATTTTCTTTCTGTGTAGGATTGTTTAGTTATAGCCTAAATGTAAATCATTATGCTTTACCATTTATTAAATACTTGCACATTGTGTCATTTGATCCTCATAACCCTGTGAAATGTATTTATTTTCATTGAGTTTTTACAGATGAAGCTGGGGCCCAGAAGGGTTAAGTCATTTGTAAAATACTTGAGTACTAAGTGGTAGACCTGGCTCTTTGTGATCACTAAAGCCTTTCAGCAGTATTATGGATTCACTCATGAAGTCTTTTTTTTTTTTTTTTCTTTTTTTGTTTGAGACGGAGTCTTGCTCTGTCACCCAGGCTGGAGTGCAGTGGTGGGATCTTGGCTCACTGCAACCTCTGCCTTCTGGGTTCAAGCGATTCTCCTGCCTCAGCCTCCCGGGTAGCTGGGATTGTAGGCGCCCGCCACCGCGCCCAGCTATTTTTTTGTATTTTTAGTAGAGACGGGGTTTTCACTGTGTTAGCCAGGATGGTCTCTATTCCTGACCTTGTGATTCACCCACCCTGGCCTCCCAAAGTGCTGGGATTATAGGCGCACTCATGAAGTTTTTATAATGGATGTTTTTATTCTGAAACTCCTCTGCTATGAATGTAGAAAATGGGTTGTTTGCATAAGCAGGAGCATAGATTACATCAGGGTTTTCAGTCTCAGCACTACATTGGCATTTGGAACAGATAATTTTTTGTTGTAAGGGTCTGTCCTGTGCACTATAGTATGCTTAGCAGCATCCCTGACTTGTGCCACTAGGTGCCAGTAGTACTCCTGGGCTTCACAACCAAAAACGTCTTTGCACATTGTCAGGTATTCCCTAGGGATGGCAAAATGGCACTTGGTAGAGGATCACTTACACTACATAGTGCCCCAGGTTGCTAAGACAGTTCACCAGTGGGATCACTCTATTTCTTCAGTGATGGAAGAGAATGAGACAGGTTCAAGAACGGAAATTGAGTCAGACAACATAGTTTCTGTTTTCAAAGTTAGAAGCAAACGCTGTAAGCTAATGCCTGGTAATAATTTTGATTCTGACTAAAAGTCTAAAGTAAATTATTACAGAATTAGATTATGAATACTTAAATTTAAAAAGCAGTAATTACTATAATCTATCATTGATAGGATTCCCAAATACAAATGATACTTAACATTATTTGTTGAAGCAAATTTAATGTATTATGATTGTTGTTAGGGATTAAATGGGGAAATATAAGCTTACGTATACCTAAAACAATAATGACCAGTAGGGCATTGACTACCTATGGAGAGTCTGCTAGTTTTAGGTATCTTCTCAGCTTTGCCCTGTTCAATATTTTTATTGAACTGGATAAAGTGGTAAAATACATACTAATGAAATGTGTCAGTGATAAAAAGCTAGGAATTTTGTAAGACTTGTGGATGGTAGAATTAGAATCCAAGGAGATTTCAAAAGATTGTAGAAAATGGACTCAAGAAATTGTGATAAAATAAATGTGTGTGCCACCCTTGTGTTTAAAAATTCACCTAAGTAAAAGATGGGACAGACACAGTTTTGAAGCAGCATAGGTAAGGCAGATTATAATCAACAATAAACCCAGTGTGAGTCAGCAGTGTCGCTTGAGTAACAGAAAAACAGGTAAATGGGAATTTATCCTAGTATGTGTGTGCTGTTTTGATTAAGAATGGCATATTTGGTGATGATGCCCACAGATTAGACCTTCCTGGGAATATTGCATTTAATTCTCGATGTAAGCATATTCAGTGGAGAGTGTCTTAAGATGGTATGGGAAAGAAAAGATGTTAAAAAAAAAAAAAGTATGATATTAATCTTAAAATTTAGAGAATTGTCTTATGGAAGTAGGGCTAGATCTATTCTGCATGATCCCAAGAAGTAAACCAAGACCAAGGAGTGGAAATTGTAGGAGGGAAAAGTTTGTTAACCCTCATTGTTAACTGAAATCTAATAGTCCAAAGTTATGGGCAGCCTCAGGAGATAATGATTCCCTATCAGCAAATGGTTTTAGACATGGTTGATGAACCATTTAGTAGAAATGTGAAAATAAGTCTAAGCATCACTTGGGTGTTCAGATAGATTGATGGTTTTCAGACTCACTTTTTGCTTTTTATAAACAGAATCTATTTCAAATAAATCTTACACAATCCAATATGCAAACACACACACAGAAGTAAAACTGCTCCTGCTGTTGTGAGCACCTGCCCTTATTCTTCCCCGACCACCCCAACATCTGTCCAGACTATCCTGGGATTACCTCCATGGATATACAGAGCAGCATAAAAACCACAGGCATCACACAAGTGCCTCTTTAAAGCTATTTTAAAGTGTATTTATGCAAAGGGTTGTAGGTGAGTCTAAACGTGTGATTCAGAATGCTTGTTAAAACTGTTTGGAGAACCTTATTTTCCACCAAATAAATGATGTTATTTAATACAAAAAACTAGCCGGGCGAGGTGGCGGGCACCTGTATTCCCAGCTACTCGGGAGGCTGAGGCAGGAGAATGGCGTAAACCCGGGAGGCGGAGCTTGCAGTGAGCTGAGATCCGGCCACTGCACTCCAGGCTGGGCGACAGAGCAAGACTCCGTCTCAAAAAAAAAAAAAAAAAAGATGTTATTTAATAGTTAGAAAAGTTAATAGCTTATGGTTTTATGTGAATTTATGTGGGGTTTTTTTTGTTTGTTTGTTTTTCAGTTTTTTGGTTTTTTTTTTAGACGGAACCTCACTCTCGTCACCCAGGCTGGAGTGCAGTGGTGCAATCTCCGCTCACTGCACCCTCTGCTTCCTGGGTTCAAGCGATTTTCGTGCCTCAGCCTCCCAAGCAGCTGGGATTACAAGCATGTGCCACCATGCCTGGCTAATTTTTTTCTATTTTTAGTAGAGACAGGGTTTTGCCATGTTGGCCAGGCTGGTCTCAAATTCCTGGCCTCGAGTGACCCACCCACCTCAGTCTCCCAAAGTGCTGGGATTACAGGTGTGAGCCACTGCACCCAGCCAGCAAATTTATGTTTTGTTTTAAATAATTTATTTGGAAATATTAATACTTTGAAAGAAAACTTTCATGAATAAGAGTAGTACTTCCATATTCCCTTTACCCAGATTTACTTGTCATTAATATTTTGCCCCATTGGCTTTATCATTAGCCCTTCCACTTTAAATATATACATACAATATTTTTTGTCCTGAATACTGAGAACAAGGTGCATATTTGTTAAGACACGGATATTATGTTATATAACCAGAGTAGTTAGTTTCAGCAAATTTATCAACAATCTACCATCCATATTCCACTTTTGCCAGTTGATTCAATAATGTCCTTTATTTATAGTTCATTTTCAATAGAACTATTTTAAGAAACAACATTTAAACAATATGGAAATATTTGTCAAGGCTGGCATTCAAAATCATTAAAATTAAATGAAAAAAATCAAAGCAGCTTTTTTTCTAGCATGAACACCTAACTCAGTAAGTTACATAAACTCAAATGCTATTTTTTTGGAGATATTGTCCAGAAAACGCTCTTTTTTCTTTTAACAGAATTCAGAATGTTTAAGGAATGGAGTAAAATACAACTGAGTTTTAATTTTTAACATTAAATAAATGTTGATATATGGCCACTTGAGGAATATGTTACAGATAATTAAGTGGAAAGAGAAACGACTTCAGCTCATTATACTATTTATGAAAAATATATTTGATTGAATTTTATGGATAATTCAGTTAGTATACAGTATGTGACAGCTGAATTTGTGCTGTATACATTGTCATTGACTTAAAAAACTTTTACTCTAGTGTGTAGTATGCCATTTTCATTTTTCAAATATGAATACTTTAAGAATAAGAATATCGTTATAGAAATATTGCTAATACATGAAAAAAATAAACACTCATTATCTTTTACCCTAGTACAAGGACTAATACCATTGTAGGATATTTTCATCTAGGCTCTTTTTTCAAAGTTATAATCCTAATAGGCATGTAAGTTAGTGTACTACTACTGCTTAATGTTATCTCATTGCATATTTATAGTTGTCTGTTACTGTAGTCATCATAAACTTCAGCTAAAGTTTATGGTAGATTCACTGGATGGATGTAACATCTCCTTAAAATTCCTTATGATTGAATATTTTGGTTATTTCCAATTTTTTATATACAAACAAAATGGATTTCCCTAAGTGGATTTTCTGCATCACAGGACACAACAAACCAACAAAGGACCCACAGCTGGAGTATGTAGAAGACTTGCACAAATCAATAATAAAAAGACAGAACCTAATACAAAAAACAAGCTATGTTGGCAAGCAGCTTAATTAGGTACTTTGCAAAAGGGTTTGCAAAGTGGCAAACAGGAATATGAAGAGATACCCAACAGCACATTACTCAGTGATCATTAAATGAGAATTAAAACAACACAATGAAATATGACTGCATACCCACTACAGTTGCAAACATTAAGAAACAAGAAAATGCCAATTATTGTAAGTATGTAGAGAAACAGGATTTCTTTTATACTGCAGGCAGTAATGGGATGCCACTATTCTAGAAACAGTTTGGTTTTTTTGTACATAGTTCAATGTATGGACATGAACTATACTCCAGCAATTCCATCTCTATGTATACACCCATTAGAGATGTATGACGTGTACTAAATGACATGTACAAGAATTTTTGTGGCAGCATTATTTATAATAGCCACCAAACCAGAAATCACATAAGTGTTCCATCAGTAGTATTCATGCGACAAAATACTATATAGCAATGAAAATGATCCAGCTATACCCATATGTAGCAACATGGATAAATAAGGTTTTGTTTGTACCCAATTTTGTTTGTACCAGCTGTTAAATTATTTTAACAGCTGCTTCTGTGAGTGTGGACAAATTTGTACTGCTGTTAAAATTACTTTTTTTTTGTTAAATACATTTCTGTCTTCTACTATCACTGATGCTTTTCAAATTTGTAATAATAGGATTTACTTAAATCCATTGTTTCAAGAATGAAGAAGGCAGTAGAAGATGATGTTTTTATTCCTCTGTATCCAAAGAGGTAAGAGCTGTTAATTTCTAGATTATTTGAAATAGCTGATCATAGAGTGCAGATTTGGTTAAGAATGCAATGCAAAAGAAACTATAGTGTTTTCAAAACGTGTACACATACTCTATGAGGATGCAAATTGAGAGTTCAACAAATATTTCTCAGTGACTTACTTTATGCTGTTTTATGCTTGGTGCTTAGATGTATTTTTGTTTGGTTGGTTTGGGTTTTGGTTTTAGTTTTACACATATCCTAGGAACATAGTAGGTGATATAGAGTGGTAAAGAGCACAAGTCCACTGTTAGTAGATATTTTTACTCATCTATAAAATTAGGATAAAATTAGTGCCTACCTCACAGGATATTAGGGAGATGGAGAGGGTGCTCAGAACACAACAGTGCCTAGCACAGAGGAAGCACAACACTGAGGAACCAGAAACTGCACCTGTAAATTCTGCAGTCACTTTAAATTATAAAACAAGTAGTATTTGATGTGTGATCATAACTTTGCTAAGAAGGCATCAGTTATAATGATACATGAACTGTAGCAATCCAGTGAGTACTGACAGGATGGAGGAGCTTTTTGGAGGGGGAAGAAAGGAACCTCAAAGCTTTCTGATTGATTTTGAGTCATGAGATGTCTACATGTAAAAATTCTGCCCTGGTAAACTTTGCTTTGTAATGTTTTAGATAGGTAATGCATTCACATGGTTCAGATGTACAAATGTGGTATATTGTTTATTTATAAATAAGTATATATTATTTTACTAAAAAAATTTTATTAAAATGAAAAGTTTTACTCCCACCCCTGACTCAGTTTTTGCCCTTCTCCTTCTGCTCACATATGTGCATGCATTAATAATCACACTGAGTAATTTTTATCTTTCAAGACTTTCTTCATGCAAACAGAAGTACTTATATAAGCTATAATCTTATGTTGCCTTCCTTTCTACAGCAAAGGAAGTATACTCAAAAAGTTGTAATCTGTTTTGTACCTTTTTTTCACTTAGTACCTCTTGAGATCTTTCTATACATGTCATCCATCATATAAACAGCTTCCTCATTCTTTTTTAAGCTGTAAAGTTTGCCATCATTTAGATGTCCTATGATGGTCATGTGACTGGTGAACTACTATCATCACTGATGTTGTAAACAATCTTATAGACATATTCCATACTTGTGCATGTGTATCTACAAGAGGCATTCTCAGAAATGAGATCATTGGGTCAGAGTATGCATGAATTTGTAATTCCAATGGATCTCATCAGATAATCTCTGTTAAAAAGAAAGTCTGATCTCAAACCCTGGTTCTGAAAGGCTAATAGTTCTTTGCATTTTCTCCTTTCTCCTTCTTTTGTTTCTAATTAGTGCTGTAGAAAACAAAACATCACCTCATTTGAAGTTCCAAGAAAGACAGTTCTGGTCAGGCCTAAAGGTGAGCAAAAACTGCAAAAATGAAAAGGCAAATTTTGTAAAAATCCTGTTTACTATAGAACAAAGAACAAACTTCTTCGGTAAGAATTAGATACTATTTTAGGCTTTGTGGTTCACATGGTCTCTGTCTCATTACTCAATTCTGCCACCATAGCACAAAAACAGTCATAGTATATAAACAAATGAACATGGCTATGTTTGAATAAAAGTTATGAATGCTGAAATTTGAATGTCATATAATTTTCTCACGGTACAAAATATTTTGTTTAAAAACAGTTTTAAAATGTCCTTGAAAAATGTTAAAACCATTCTTAGCTCATGGACCCTACAAAAACAGGCGACAGGATAGATTTAACCCACAAGCTATAGTTGGCCAACCCCTGGCCTTAAAATTATTGCTAAGTCAGTGGCAGTAGAGATGGGAAGGAGAAGAAGGTTCAAACAATGTTTAGGAGGAAGCATTGAAAGGACTCAATAACTGATCGAGGGAAGATAAGATCTATTTTGGACATATTGTGGAACAAATAGAGATACAGAGGTCTAGGAGGTGGTTGGATACTTGAGTCTGAATTTCAGGAGACAGATCTGAGCTGGAGATTTAGGAGTCCACTACCTGTAGGCAATATTTGGAGCCATGGTCATGAATCACAAGCTCTAAGGAGACTGGGTAAAGCATGAGAAGTAGGTTAAGGACAGAACCTTGGGAAATACTAACAAAAGAGGATAACATGGAGGCTTCAAGGAAACTGTAGAATCAGTTATGAGCCTTAGGATGATCACAAGAGAATGGCCTCAAGGAAGCTAAATGGAAGATTTTCAAGAATGAAGAAAAGAGTGTTAAATGCCACCAAAGAGAATTAAGAGAAAGACTGAAACTGCTTATTGGATTTGACAATTAGAAGGATAGAGGTGACCTCAGCAAGAGTAGTTTTAATAGTGTGAATTAATATTTGTCATGTGGTTGAATCAGGGAAAAGGCTTTCTGGGAAGAGGGAACAACATCAACAATGAGATAAAATGTGAAAAAGCATTACATTTTAGTAAAACAATAGAGTAGTCAATATAGTACTAGAAAGAAAGTTAGAAACACCTTAAAATTCACAGAAAGATCTGAATTTAGTAGAGGGAAAGGGCAACCAATATTTTATTACAATTTATTATGGTTACTTAATCCAAGTTATCTTCAAATTCACAGGTGATTATTAATCTTTATGTATCAGAGGATTGAAGCTCTCAGCATTGATGGCCTTCTCAAGGTCACATGTTGGTAATAACGGCCCTAGTTTTGACAGCAGTTCTTTATGAATCACATGGTCCTGTGGTCTTATATTCAATGGTCCTCGGCTTTGAGAGAAAATGGATTGGGAAGGAAGATTATTGATCTGGAAAGGCTCTAGTGAAGTTATTTGAGACTGATTTGGGGATGGTTATCCTAGAAAATGAAAATAAGATGAGCAAATACATGGAGTTTGGAAAGAATCAAGTATTTATTCAGAGATATTGTATTCTAAAATTGACAGTTCTAACAGGGCTAATTGTAGTGAGAATTTTAGTTTGATCAACTCTTTATTTTTATTAGAGACTATTACAGTTTCTCTTTGGAGAAAAGGTACATATTTACTTGATACTTTATTTTAGCTCTTCCACAATATTCTTCTTTGGAATGGACTCCTTACAGATGACACCTTGCAAGAACTAGGACTAGGGAAGCTGCTAAATCGTTACCTTATTATAGCTCTTCTCAATGCCACACCTGGGCCAGATGTGGTTAAAAAGTGCAACCAGGTAAGTTGTGAAGAAACTGATTCTAATTTTATCATTTCTAAAAAATTTAGCTATTAAAATCTATTATTTAACAAAATAAATAAATGTGTGGTACTCATATAAAAATAGACAAATGGACCGGGCACAGTGGCTCATGCCTGTAACCCCAGCACTTTGGGAGGCCAAGGCAGGTGGATCACCTGAGGTCAGGAGTTTGAGACCAGCCTGACCAACATGGTGAAACTCCGTCTCTACTAAAAATACGAAAATTAGCCAGGTGTGGTGGCTAACACTTGTAATCCCAGCTACATGGGAGCCTGAGGCAGGAGAATCGCTTGAACCCAGGGGGCGGAAGATTGCAGTAAGTCGCCATTGCACTCCAGCCTGGGTGACAAGAGCAAAACTCCGTCTCAAAAAAAAAAAAAAAAAAAAATTGACAAATGAATTTAACAAACTAGAAATCCAGAATAGCTCTTCTGTATTTAAGAGATAGTATACTGGTTTGAAATATCACCAGTAGGGAAAGGATGGCTGGTAGGGAAAGGATGGCTGGCTGTTTACAAAAAGAATATTAAATCCTCACCTCTCACTATATACCAAAGAAATTTCAGGTAAAATTTTTAAAAATGTAAAAATGAAACTATAAAGTATACTAAAATGGTAAATAACTGTACTTGAGAGTGAGAGATTTCCTTCTAAACTTAAAGGCAAAAGAAATGAGAAAAAGTCATAGATTTGAAAAAATTTTATAAAACTTCAGTGGATCAAAAAGGTGAGATTAATTGATCATTATTAAAACTGGGGAATGTGTTCATTGGGCTCACTATACTATTCTTTCTACTGCTGTTTATGTTTGAAATTTTCTATAATAGAAAGGTAAAAAGAAAAGTTAAGAATCTAGGAAATAAAAAGTTGTTAACATGGAACAAGGATTAATATTCACATTAAATAAAAAAACGCTTTACAAATTAGGAAATAATTCAAATGTTCTGACTAAAAATGGCCAAGACACGTGCAACAGTCAAGTCACCTAAAAGGAAACATAAAATTAACCTTAAAATATGTGAAAAATAATCAATAGTACTAATAATCAGAGAAATGGAGATTATTTATAGGAAGGATATTTTCTTGACCAGTTGTGTTGGCAAACTTTTTTTGCTGTTGTTGTTTTACTTATATTTTCCAGTGTTATCATAAACACAGGAAAACAACAATTCCATCATTGCAGGGGCACCATTCACCTAGAGTATGCAGTGCAGTGGTTCTGGAAAACAGTCTCCTGCACTGATGGAAGGAGGGATACAGCTCTTTTGGAGAATATTTTGGCATGATGGGTACAAAACTTTTAAAGCTTATATTCTGTGACTTAGCCAAAGTAAATTAAGTCAAAAATTAGAGATGCACATATAGATTTTAAGTACAAAGAATATTGTTATAGCATTACTTATCATAGAAAATAGCTGGAAACACCTAAATATCTCTGAAAACGATGGTGTTCTCATAAGATAAAAATGTGAAAGGAAAATAAATCTCAGAACCTGTCTCAGATACTTTTGGGTTTGCAAAAGTTATGTTTTTGAAGAATTTTTAAGAATATGGGAAAATAATTATTTTATAATGTGATTTAAAAACACACACACTTTCCCAGATAGAATCAGGTCCTGCTGCTTGTTCTCACAGTCCAATAGCAAGATGCAGACAGACTGGGAAAGAAAAGAGGTTATTTTTGCAACCAGTTACAGGGAAAAGGTTGTAGTAACTCACCAGACCAACTAAAAGTTACAGTTTTTTTTTTCGCCCCAGCACTTATATGCATTCTAAGCTCCATGCTATGTGGGAGAGTGCACCTACAAGGGAGAGTGTTTCATTCAGTCTCTATCTAATGTAACTAGGGTCTGGAAAGCTTTCTCTAGACTCTTGGGAAGTTTTTTAATCTTAAGTGGGCCCTGGTACAAGGAATATGTGTAAGAACACTCTTATTTGATCAGACTTTAGGGTCTGGGAAAACCCAGGCGGGGTCTTAATGGGTTTGCTTTCGCATTCCAGTTCTTGCACTCAGGCACCAGTTTCTCTAGTTCTTTAATGTTTAACTTACACATTCGTCAAAATTATAGAAAAGGGTTAGTGGAAACTGATTCATCCGGTTGCTAATGGAAACCTAGCCTGCCATAAAACTATATACCAATTATTAGCCAACCATGATTGTTTTGGCTATAATTTTTGTATCATACAGTTTTAAGCATTATATATTAAAAATTTAAATAATCATCCATTTTATGTTCAGGTTTAGTTTAGTCCCCTTTGACCATAGGGTCTGTTATGAAGTGGAGAAGAGGAAATATATTTACACAGCATTCTCTCCACAGCATATGGCTAGAAAACCAGGCCAAGAAAATAGACTTTTAGTGCTGGGATCATTAATGGAAAAGCTCCATGGTTAAATGAGAATTTTATTGAGACTTGTGATACAAAACAAGGGGAAAACAAGTGCAAATGACATTCAATAGTAAAGGCTGGTTTTAAAACTTTTAAAAAGAGATAGTTTACATAATAAAACTTGTAGGATCTTCTGCCTTAGGCAGTCAGTGTTTCTCTATTTTTCCTGAATAGTTGAAACAGGTGATTAAGGAGTAGAATAAGTCTTTTGCCTCAACCATGTTTTAAATGCTGACCAATCTTAGAGTGCATTCCAGAACCTTTATTTAATATACTGTATAATATATAGGGTGCATTTTATTTTTTCCCCAACTCTCTGCTTTCTATAAATATTGATCTTGATGTTACCAACTCTACCATAATCTGTATGATTATCTAGGAATTTCTTTGAATAGTGTGATACTGTGGCAGGCCAGGTTTCCATTAGCAAACAGAACAGTCAGTTTCCATGAACCTGTTACTATAACTTTAATGAAAGTATAAGCTAAACATTAAAACTGGAGAAACTGGTACCTGAGTACAAGAACTGGAATGCAGAAACCAACCCATTAAGAACCCGCCTGGGTTTTTCTCAGACCCTAAACTCTGATAGAATAACAAAAGCATTCTTACACATACACCTCGTTCTGTCATAAGATTAAGAAACTTTCCAAGACTCTAGAGAAAGCTTTCCAGACCCTAGTCCCTAGCTAAAGATGAGATAAAGATTGAATGCAAACCCCCAATTCCAGTCCCACACATAGCACGGAGCTTTAAATATATACAAGCACTAGAAAAAACCTTACAACTTTGAGTTGGTCTGGTGAGTTACTCTGACCTCCCTGTAACTGGTGGCAGAAATAAACTCCCTTCTTTCCCAATTGCCTGCATCTCATTTTTGGACCTCAAGAACAGGCAGCCAGACTTTGTTCTCTCCAGGAACAGTATCAAGTTTTTTCCTTTCTCCCCTTTCCTTCCCTTTTTTTCCCTTGTTTCTTCTATGAGGAAATTTTTTTTTTCTCTCTCTCTTTTTAAATTTTTTCTAACATTTTTCTGTTTTTACCAAAATTTTTCTCAAAATCTTATATTACTCTTAGAATGACAATGATAAAATGTAATTTCCATTTCCAAAAGAAAAATTGAATGCACGTACATTGACTTATTCTGCTGCTTTACGATTAAAGCAATGTATTACATTGATAGAGGATAAAAACATAATTTATCTTTCATTCTGTATATCTTAGAATCACCCATTTGATTTCTTAACTCAAATTTATATAGATTATTTGCTAGGACACCCAATTTCCTTATAAAATAATAGTGAATGTATGTATTACGAGTTGTATTGACCAAATATTTTGTGTCTAGACATTTCTGGTTTTTAACTGTAAATTATGTTTTGTACAGATTTAATGACTCACAAATACAAGAATATAGAAAGAATTACTAGTACTACTAGGTAGTGTATTCATAGAGAGTAGCGTATTTTAAGTTCTTAGGATAAAAGAATGAATTTCCAAAATACATGTAGCCTTTTACATAAAGGGAAATTTTTACAAGTTTTTATTTAAACCATAAACTATAAAATAGGGAGAATGATACTCAGCTTACAGTATCACTATGAGATTATGTTAGCAAGAGTTCTTAGATACTGTCATTGTAAACCAGCCATGTGTTTTGATTAACAGATAGCAGCATGTCTACCAGAAAAATGGTTTGAAAATTCTGCCATGAGAACATCTATTCCACAGCTGGAAAACTTCATTCAGTTTTTATTGCAGTCTGCACATAAATTATCTAGAAGTGAATTCAGGTGATGCATATTTTATTTTCACTTCTATAAACATAGTTCAAGGATTCTGTATGCTCTCAGCCATTTTTAGAAAGATCTGTATTTTTACTGTACTTTTAAAAATTTGTTAAAACTTTGTGATACTGTAGAGTTAGTAGATATTTTTATGGTTACCTTTGGGATGGCTTATGCATATTCATATTTTAAAATGTAAACCTCTTCCAAATTAAGCACATTCAAAAAGCTATAGCACAGGGGAATATAGAATTAAAACTATAAATCAAAACCCTTTTATTACACACTTTTTAAATATGTTTTTAATTTTCCTGGCCATTTTTAGGGACTCAACGGTTGTTAAGTACAGGTCTGCAGCTTGGTATTTATCCAGCAGTAGCTAGCTCTCTGTTCTGAATATTTCATTCACAGCACCAGATGTTTGGCGGCTTAAATACAGTGGTATTCCTGTTAACTCCCTCTCCAAAAAAATTTTTTAAGCCCAGATTTGATAGGCACGGTGGCTCACGCCTGTAATGTCGGCACTTTGGGAGGCTGAGGCAGGAGGATCACTTGAGCCCTGAAGTTTGAGAACAGCCTGGGAAACATAGCAAGACCCTGTCTCTAGAACAGAAAATTTAAAAATTAGCTAGGCATGGTGGCATGTGCCTGAGTCCCAGCTACTGAGGATGCAGAGGTGGGAAGATTGCTTGAGCCTGAGAGATTGAGGCTGCAGTGAGCTATGATTGTGCCACTGTACTCCAGTCTGGCCAACAGAGCAAGACCAAGTCCCTTTAAAAAAAAAAAAAAAAAGACTCAGATTTGTATTATTTGCTAATGTCATGATGTGTGACTATACTCCCACCATTGCTTCCACCACAATGTCTCATACAAGCTGATAGCAACGCAGCACTACTAAAATTTCTGATAGACTTACTGTATGTTTTTCTACTTTTTACAGTAATTCACATTGAAATTTGCCAGAATACATCCACTAATGGTCTGCATTTGAATTTTATAATTAAGTGGAGATGGCAGCATCTCTCTGTGTTTTATGCTACTTTTAGATACTAGCTTAAGGTAAAGCTTTTATTTTAGATTAACAACTGATGATCAGGTTCTGAATTGACTGCTGTTCCCTCATACATTGCATTTCTAAAGGGAGAAATTCGTTTTGTTTTGTTTTTCAGGGATAAAGTCGAAGAAATAATTCTTATTTTGGTGAAAATAAAAGCTTTGAATCAAGCAGAATCCTTCATAGGAGAGCATCACCTAGACCATCTTAAATCACTAATTTAAAAAGATTGAATAAACTTTATAGGAAAATCCTAAAATTTTAATATAGTTACACTCAGTTCCTTTGCTCGAGAAGAAGCTGGTGCCTCTGTCTTCTTTATTCCCTGAAAGAGAAGGTAGGATTTGCAAAAAAGCAAGACTCCACCTCTATTCCCCCCATGCTCTACCTTCTGGCATCATGAAAAGCTGCCATGATTCTGTAGTGTTCTAAGGAATTAAATGCACTGAAGCTTTAAGAGCTCAATGTGTTTCCCTTTGATTCTTTTGGCTGGTCTTTCAGTTTTAAGAGGGGAACTGGAGAAACCTTGCCAAAGGTTTTGGCTTAACTGAGCATGCTAGTGAGTCTTCTGTCCTGAACCACAGTAATATCTTTTAGTTCTCTTTAACTACCTTTATTTAAAAATAAGTCAATATGAAAATCTCAGTTGGAGTGAATTATTTGCTGAGTATTAAATGATAAGGCATTTTGCTGATTGTCAAATTGTCCTTTAGAAAAATCTGTACCAATTTAATGTACCAACACAAGTGTAAGTGAGTGCCAGTGAATCCCTACCAGCATAGTTATTATCCTTTTTTAAAATGCATTGAAAATTTAAAAGGTAAAAATAATCTTATTTTAATAGCTTATTTTGTTTTCGCTATTAGAGAGTAAACATACTTGTTTTGGCCATTTGTAATTATTTCTGAAATACCCATCATTTTATGGACTTTACAACCTTTATATTTTTAAAGATACTGATTTTTTGGCCATGCTTGTGGCAAAAGTTTTCCTTATTTGCCATTTTTCTTTTCATTTTTTTTAATTATATTTTTTGAGACAGGGTCTGGCTCTGTCACCAAGGCTGGAGGGTAGTGACACAATCTCAGCTCACTGCAACCTCTGCCTCCTGGGCTCAAGCAGTCCTCCCACTTCAACCTCCCAAGTAGCTGGGACTGTAAGCATGTACCACCATGCCCAGCTGATTTTTCTATTTTTTTTGTAGGGATGGGGTTTTGCGACATTGCCCAGGCTGGTCTCGAACTCCTGAGCTCAAGCAATCTATCCACCTTGACCTCCCAAAGTGCTGGGATTACAGGCTTAAGCCACCATATTTGGCCTTTCTTTTAAATTTGTTGATGTTTTTTGATGCATTAAGACATTACTTGTTAGCAAGTTACTACTTTGTTTTTTTGTCATTGGTGGTAGGACTAAGAAGGGAACAGATATTTTAAATATTCAGAACATGTGATTCATTTTCTGATAAAATATTTGTCTAATAAGACTGAGGCAAGATAATTTAATCAAAAGAAATTAAGAACATTTTCCAAAATGTCAGTTTACTAGTAATTTTTCTAAGTCTACTTATTAAATAACTTAAGGGAAACTGTAAATATATTTTGCAAATTGTTGCCCAAAAGATAATTGGAAAAACTTGAATATATTGTAGGATTTGAATAATATAGCCTACTTTTATGTCATCCCTACCTTCAAAATTACGTATAATTTATTTTAGGAGTTGGGTGTGTTATGTCCGATGCAGTGAGGACTTATGATTCACTAGTATGAAGAATTTTTTAATGTTTATCTTAGTAACAAAATTATACAAGAATAGAATCTCATCTAGAAAATTCAAACCATTGTTGAAAAGCAGTTAGCATTTCCACACAACTGTTGTCCCCAGAGGTAACTGCTGTTTTCATTTTAATGTTACCCTTTTAGATCTTTTCTCTATTTACAAAAATGTTGTGTTTTTATGTGTACATAAAGTTTTGGGTTTTTGTTTTGTTTTTTTTACATAAGTGGCAGATACTCTATTGCACATGAAATTTGTAATTTTTTTCTATTAAAGTACACATTTGGAAATTATCCTCTGACTTTTGGATTTTTAACTAAAGATATGTTGCATGTGTTACTTTATATTTTTAAGTTCAGCTGAGAAACCTTCCTACCTTTTTGTGGAAGATAAAATATTAAAACCGCTTTCAAAACTACAAATTGACTTAAACTGCTATAGTAATTTTCAATTAAATTTCATTATACCTGGAGTTTGAACCTCAAGGTTTTTATCATATACTGTAATTCAAAAATTTACCTAAATCTCAATGTAAAATTCTTTATTTCTTATTACTGTGAAATGGATGGAATAAGACGGGGGAACACAACTAGCAAGAACAAAACATTGAGTTGGCAATTCATATACATCTTAATTCTTTCCCTGAATTTCTTTCAGCTTTTTGTTCACATAAAGAATGTGAAATTTTTACAGAATCAGACAGATGACTTTAAAGAAATTTTTTTTCATGGTGGGAAAACCACCTCAAAACAGAATTGATTTTTGCATTTCTTAGGTCCTTGAATAAATGATACTTAGGTGTACCTAAGAAATGCCATATATGACACAAATCCTAAAAAAGACATCATGAGAAAATAACAGCAATATCTATCATGAATGTAGAAATAAGTCCTTAAAATAATTAGCAAATCAAATCCAGCAATGTGTAAAAAAGATAATAGGGTTTATTCCTGGAAAGTAAGGTTGGTTTAACATTAGTCAACCAGTGTAATCACGAACAGAATAAAGGAGAAAATCCACATCTCAATGACTGCAGAACCAATCATCTCAATTATTACAGAAAAAGTGTTTGACAAAATGCAGCACCCCCTCAGACTACAAAAACCTTTCAGCAAAGTAAGAATATAAATTCCTCCATCTGATAAAGGGCATCTGTGAGAAGAATCTATACCTAACATCGTATATAATGGTGAAATATTAAAGCAAGGATGTCTGCTGTCACCATTTCTGTTCAACATTGTTCTAGAAGACATAGTGATACAATCAGTCAAGAAAAAAGAGGGTATAAACATTGAAACACAAGAGTTAAGATAGTCATTAGTTGGCCAAACAATCCCAACACTTTGTGAGACTGAGCTGGATCATTTGAGGCCAGGAGTTCAAGATCAGCCTTGGCAACAAGCTTGTTGTAAACATTAAGAGAAATGAAAAGTCTTGTATAGCATCTGGCACATAGGAGCCTTCTAATGAGCCTATCCCTGAAAAAGTGAAAGATATATCATGTTTCTAATCTTTCTAATAGGATAAACTAAGTTTTTGATCTGAGTTATACAAAAGGCTCAGGGATTTATTTCCAATCACAACACTACAGGGTAGTTTGAAAATATACACACTTGAGCAACATGGTGGAGTAAGCACACTGAAAAACAAGCAGGGGCTGGGTGTGGTGGCTCACACCTGTAATTGCAGCACTTTGGGAAGCTGAGATGAGAGGATGGCTTGAGGCCAGGGGTTCAAGACCAGCCTGGTTAGCATAGTGAGACCCCCAATCTCTAAAAATATATATATATATATATATATATATATATATATATATGAAAGCAGGAACAGGCATAGCCAATTTTGTCAGAACTCTGGAAAATAGCAAAAAGTTTATAGCAATGAAGCAAACGCTGAGTCAACAACAGGCAACTTTAAAATGGCAAGAAAGCTTTCTGACATTTCTGCTTGCCCTTCCAACGCAAGTGCCCTGGTGTTGCAGCAGTCTTGAAATCAGCAACTGCATTCTGTCTTGCACCCTGATCCCCATTTCTAGAGAAAGCAAAGCAGAACTTACAAATTCTTGTTTAAGTCTCTGGTAGCCTGTCTGGGGCTACTTAAAGGATTGACAGAGCACTCATCGCTGTTTTACCTAACTTAGAACTCAGGCCAGAAAAGCAGTGGGCATTGCTTGAAAAAAGTGTTAGGGGATTCCGGAGCAAGATGGCCAAATAGGAACAGCTCCAGCCTCCAGCTTCCAGCGTGAGCGACACAGAAGACGGGTGATTTCTGCATTTTCAGCTGACGTACTGGGTTCATCTCACTAGAGAGTGCTGGACAATCGGTGCTGGTCAGCTGGTGCAGCCAAACCAGCGAGAGCTGAAGCAGGGGGAGGCATCACCTCACCTGGGAAGTGCAAGGGGGAAGGGAACCCCTTGAGAAACTGAGACACACAACACCTGGTAAATCGGGTAACTCCCACCCTAATACTGTGCTTTGCCAAGGGTCTTAGCAAACGGCACACCAGGAGATTATATCCCACACCTGGCTGGGAGGGTCCCACGCCCACGGAGCCTCCCTCATTGCTAGCACAGCAGTCTGAAATCTAACTGCAAGGCAGCAGCGAGGCTGGGGGAGGGACACCCACCATTGCTGAGACTTAAGTAGGTAAACAAGGCCTCCTGGAAGCTCGAACCGGGTGGAGCTCACCGCAGCTCAAGGAGGCCTGCCTGTCTCTGTAGACTCCACCTCTGGGGACAGGGCATAGCTAAACAAAAGGCAGCAGAAACCTCTGCAGATGTTAATGACCCTGTCTGACAGCTTTGAAGAGAGCAGTGGATCTCCCAGCATGGAGGTTGAGATCTGAGAATGGACAGACTGCCTGCTCAAGTGGGTCCCTGACCCCAGAGTAGCCTAATTGGGGGACATCCCCCACTAGGCGCAGACCAACACCCCACACCTCACATGGTGGGGTACACCCCTGAGACGAAGCTTCCAGAGCAAGAATCAGACAGCAGCACTCGCTGTTCAGCAATATTCTATCTTCTGCAGCCTCCGCTGCTGATATCCAAGTAAACAGGGTCTGGAGTGGACCTCAAGCAATCTCCAACAGACCTACAGCTGAGGGTCCTGACTGTTAGAAGGAAAACTAGCAAACAGAAGGGACACCCACACCAAAACCCCATCAGTACGTCACCATCATCAAAGACCAAAGGCAGATAAAACCACAAAGATGGGGAAAAAGCAGGACAGAAAAGCTGGAAATTCAAAAAATCAGAGCCCATTTCCCCCTCCAAAGGAACGCAGCTCATCGCCAGCAATGGATCAAAGCTGGGCAGAGAATGACTTTGACGAGTTGAGAGAAGGCTTCAGTCGATCAAACTTCATAGAGCTAAAGGAGTAACTATTTACCCAGCACAAAGAAACTAAAAATCTTGAAAAAAGAATGGAAGAATGGATAACTAGAATAATCAGTGCAGAGAAGGCAATAAACGAACTGACAGATAAAAGCCATGACACAAGAAATACGTAACAAATGCACAAGCTTCTGTAACCGACTCAATCAACTGGAAGAAACAGTATCAATGATTGAAGATCAAATGAATGAAATGAAGCAAGAAGAGAAGTCTAGAGAAAAAAAAGGAAAAAGAAATGAACAAAGCCTCCAAGAAATATGGGATTATGTGAAAATCTATATCTCTCAATCTTTAACTTAAAAGGTTAATGCTGTAATAGCTGTACAGTGGGTCTGTAGATGTCTTGGGTTAAGAGAAGTGAGTTTATACTATTTATAGGGTGAATACGGGTCCTATTTCAAAAATTTTTAGTGGGATTAGTTCTGCGACGATTGGTATAAAGCTGTGGTTAGCACCACAAATTTCTGAGCATTGTCCGTAGTAGACACCTGGTCGTATGGCTGTGAATGATATATCAAATCTATATCTGATTGGTGTGCATGAACGTGAGCGGTAAATGGAACCAAGTTGGAAAACACTCTTCCGGATATCATCCAGGAGAACTTCCCAACCTAGTAAGGCAGGCCAACATTCAAATTCAGGAAATACAGAGAACGTCACAAAGATACTCCTCGAGAAGAGCAACTCCAAGACACGTAATTGTCAGATTCTCCAAAGTTGAAATGAAGGAAAAAATGTTAAGGGCAGCCAGAGAGAAAGGTCAGGTTACCCACAAAGGGAAGCCCATCAGACTAACAGCAGATCTCTCAGCAGAAACTCTACAAGCCAGAAGAGAGTGGGGGCCAATATTCAACATTCTTAAAGAAAAGAATTTTTAACCCAAAATTTCATATCCAGTCAAACTAAGTTTCATCAGTGAAGGAGAAATAAAATCCTTTACAGAAAAGCAAATGCTGAGAGATTTTGTCACCACCAGGCCTGCCCTACAAGAGATCCTGAAGGAAGCACTAAACATGGAAAGGACCACCCGGACCAGCCATTGCAAAACATGCCAAAATGTAAAGACCATCGATGCTAGGAAGAAATGGCACCAACTAACGAGCAAAATAACTAGCTAATATCACAATGACAGGATCAAGTTCACACATAACAATATTAACCTTAAATGTAAATGGACTAAATGGTCCAATTAAAAGACAGACTGGCAAATTGGATAAAAAATCAAGACCCATCAATCAGTTTGCTGTATTCAGGGGACCCATCTCACATTCAGAGACACACATAGGCTCAAAATAAAGGGATGGAGGAAGACCTACCAAGCAAATGGAAAACAACACAAAGCAGGGGTTGCAATCCTAGTCTCTGATAAAAGAGACTTTAAACCATCAAAGATCAAAAGAGCAAAGAAGGCCATTATAGAACGGTAAAGGAATCAATTCAACAGGAAGAGCTAACTATCCTAAATATATATGCGCCCAATACAGGGGCACCCAGATTCATAAAGCAAGTCCTTAGAGACTTACAAAGAGACTTAGACTCCCATACAATAATAATGGGAGACTTCAACACCCCACTGTCAACATTAGACAGATCAACGAGACAGAAAGTTACCAAGGATATCCAGGAATTGAACTAAACTCTGCACCAAGCGCACCTAATAGATATCTATAGAACTCTCCACCCAAAATCAACAGAATATACATTCTTCTCAGCACCACATTGCACTTATTCCACAATGAATGACATAGTTGGAAGTAAAGCACTCCTCAGCAAATGTAAAAGAAAGGAAATTATTACAAACTGTCTCTCAGACCACAGTACAATCAAACTAGAACTCAGGACTAAGAAACTCACTCAAAACCGCTCAACTACATGGAAACTGAATAACCTGCTCCTGAATGACTACTGGGTACATAACAAAATGAAGGCAGAAATAAAGATGTTCTTTGAAACCAATGAGAACAAAGATACAACATACCAGAATCTCTGGGACACATTTAAAGCAGTGTGTAG